>NC_081386.1:15299913-15626163 GCF_030684315.1 Stegostoma tigrinum
GGCCTAGGGTATTGGACCCAAAAGGTTATGCGGAATTTGTGCTGGACACTGGTTAAACCTCAGCTGGAGTACTGAGCTACATTATAGGTGCTATGTTATAGGAAGCAGGTGAACACTTTGGACAGTGCAGAAGAGGTTTACAGAGTGTCTCCAGTTTGGAAACTTCATTTCCAAAGACATATAAGAGAAGCTGGGGCAGTTTTTCTCAAGAAAAGGTGGTCAGTAACAGGAGACATGGTTTATTTTTCAAAATCACTAAAGGTTTTAGACACAGCAGATAGGAGAGAAAGTAGAAGTGTCCTCTTAAAAAAAAATTGAGAACTAGAGGGCATGCATATACAAAGGTAATTTGCAAAAGACAAAAAAAAAGAAAGAAAGAAAGAAAAATCTTTTTCACACAGCAAGTAACTACAGTCCAGAATCGATTACTTGGAAGTGTGGCAGAGACAGGTTTCACTGCCCATTCAGAGCTCTGGATGATTATTTAAATGGAAAGAAAATTCTGGGAAAAGGAAGGAAAACAACATGGTCATAACAATCAGTTGGAGAGTCATACAAGAGTCATTGCAGGCATAATGGGCTGAATGGCATCTTTCTACACAGTGACAATTCTGAGACTGTGCAATTGGTGGATGGTATGTGTCTCTATCCTCAACCACTAAGGAGGTTGACAGTGAACAGTTTCAGAAAAGAGAAAAATTGAGAGTGTCCCAATCTAGCATACAGTTCATCAGCAAAATAAAAAGCAAAATGTGGTAAAAAGGTGGAGATCTGATATAAAAACAGAAATTGATTGACAAATCAGTGTCTGTGGACAGAGAAAGAGCTTCAATGTTTCGAGCTTAGACTCTGCTTTGGAACTGACTGTTAATCACATTCAACAACTTAAAACATTTTCTTTTCCTTCCCATCCCCGTACAATCTAATCTTCGTATCTCTCTCCATTTCTCTTCCCCAACCAAATTACCCACACACCCAATTTCCCCCGAACCTTTCACTAATTAAAAAAAAGAGATCAATTATTGGTCCAGTCAGTCACAAATCCCAAACGCTCCATTCAGCCAACATTTCACAAAACTGCAGGAAAAAAATAATTCCAACAAGCATGCCCCAGAAAGATCCATCCTATTTCAGCTATTTCATCTTTGAAAGTGGCAGAGGCTGTATAAATACATCATATCAGCAATATAACAATCATTGTGAAAGTGGTATCTTAGTGCATGCCACTTTTTTTAAACAAAATTAAAAAAGGGTTCAGTTTAAAACTAGCTATCCCATTTGTCGTGGAGACACAGATAAAAAGTTGACTCTTGTCAGCTGTGTGGCCAATTGTTGCAACCATACCACAGTTTCCTGTAACACAAAATAGCAGCTTATTGTGAACAACTAACAACCGAACGGTTATTGCAGGCTTATGTCCATATATATATAAATGCTGCATTTCTACACCTCTTCCGTCACATGCACATAATATTTAGGAAAGGTTGTGGCCGATTTCAACAGGCCAATGGCAAGGAGGATGCATCCTAGCCAGAGTATCATTGAACAGCCCACCAGTAAACTCAACTAAACCCCCACTGTATCTTTCACACACAACTTCAAATAAAAAAAATAGCAAATCACTTAGAAAAGGATTAATTCTCCAGGTCAGAGGCAGAGTCGTGGAGATATTGGGACTGAGCCCAGGGTGGTCCCAGGGGCAGTAAATGCCTGCAAAGGGAAATTCCACATCGGAGAGTCAAGTTGGAAAAATTAGCTTTCCAAGTTGGGCAAGGACACAAATGGCGTAAGGTAACATTGCATTGTACATAACTGTGCTAACAACAGTTGCACTGCTGGTAATAAGCTAATCAACCTGTCAATTCTGTATTCATCCAAAAGTAGCTGAACAGTAACATTTCATACCATTATCAGCACAGGTCATTTTTAAAAGCAATTGGAAGGAATGTAGGAGAGGCCCAGTTAGCTCAGTTAGTTCAGCCTAGAGTGATACCCTGTTGGAGGCATGGTATTGTACCTAATGCATGTTATTTTTATCACGCAAGAAAGTAGATGATATCATGGTATTAAATAATCCAACAGACATTTGTTACACTTACCTATTATATACAAACATTACTTTCCTCAGAGAGCAGTCTCTAGGCTCACATTAAGCTATTAGTTTACAACAAAGGAACACGCTTCCAGTAGAGAGTGTCATGCTACAAATGATCCAATGCAGTTGGAGTACGAGATCTTTATATTCTCCAGTTACATGTTACAATACAGTCAAGATATTATAAGCAGGATTCTTGGAAACATACCAAAATACTCACTGTAAGAGTACTGTGCAAATTAATGGCAGCAGCACAGGTTTAATCCTCACACCAGATTCTTGAACCTGGAACCCTAGTGTTTCCTAGAGGCATAAAAATCTACAATGTTGTCATCAACTTTAGGAATTTTAAATTTTCATTTCTTCCCATGACAGGGAAAGTAGATGTATTACAGTGAGTGAACCCTCGTGTTTAATATCACATATGGAATAACAATGTGAATGCCTTTCAGCAATGCAGAATTGACAAATGGTCAGGAAAGGACAGGGCATAGCACCAGCACCATGGTTATCATAGATGAAGGGTCCCATTTTCCCAAGCTGGTGAATTGCAAACCATCGTCAAGAACTAAAGATAGATACCTTCACATAGCTCCACTATTACTACAATAGCAGTTTTCAAATCATTACACATAAATGGGGCCTGTATTCAGTTTTATTCCCTTGCGTCTAGACGAAGCTGATGTTTCTATTGACTGGGTAGAAGCTATGGATATGATCATCAGCCCCTCCTGAGTGCTGACAGAATGATCGCTAATTAAATAATTTCAAGAGTTGCCACAAGCGCATCAATTCCTCTGTGCTGCAGGTTCACTATAATTAAAACACACCTGTATCACCAACTAAAGAAAAAAAAGGCAAACAAAGACACTACTGCTCACTTCTTTTTGGCAATATTGAGATTTAAAAAAGGGTATTCTTTTTCTAAAAAGTGTACAGCTATACTATAAATGCACAGTTTGCTTGAATAATGATATTTGATGTGAAATTCTTTTTTAACACCACATTGTGTGTGAACGTAGTCCAGGGGTGGAACTACGGCTCACCCTACAGCCACAGTGAGGAGGAACTGGGTTCCCTAGAGAATCCAACACTATTGGGAATTAAAACCATGCCTCATTGAATTTACAGTCTGCATGTTTGGCAAAGCAAAACAGAAAAAAAAACCCACACAATTTCATATTGAATAGTAAACTGGCAAAGCAGCTGGTATGTAATATGATTGGAGAAGCAGTGAGCAGTGCTACAGGGGTAATTTCACTCGCCCTTTAGCCACAATGGCTAGTCCTCAGTATGGGGACAGAAAGTGTTTTAGGGAGACAGTGTGTTAGAAAAGGGAATGATGGTCAGGCCAATGATGACTGTATGAGGAACTAATGGAATAACATAAGAATTTGGGACTGAGCAGGACAGATCTACCCTATCACCACCCTCAAAAGCAGTTGGGAAGTGGAGGAGGGAGATAGGGGCTAAAAGGCAACCCACTTCTAATCATCACTTCCATGTGAGCTTCACAGACCTCAGCACGAAGTGTACTCCACCATAGGCCAACCAAGGTCAGTCTTAGTTAAACACAATTCCTTAGCTCAGCTGCAATCTGAACACCTTCCCTGATCAGGGCTTGGGGCCAACTCATTTTCTCTCATTTGCTCGGCTTCTTAATCAAAAGACAAAAAGCAGCAGCAGCAAGTTATGCAGATGCTGAAACCTATACTGAAAACAAAGAGTGCTGAAAAATCACAACAGACCAGGTGGCCATCCGTGGAGAGAGAATAAGCATCTCTGATGAAGAGTCACCTGGATTCAAAATGTTAGCTTGCTCTCTCTCCATGTTACTACCTGGCCCAAAAAAAAAATTTTATTAGTTAGCTCTGCTACTCAGCAATCATTAAAAGGCCATATTTATTAATGATTCAATTTAAACTATCAACTGGCTGCTTTGTAACTGATTACTTTTGTGGCTAACTTGAAGGGAGGTTGGAAGATTCACAAAGCTTGTGCTCAAGTGAGTATTGTCAGGAAACTCCCTTGCCACCAGGAGACAGTTCTGTGATTGAAAAAAAACAGGCTGAGAAACGAACAGAACTGAAGTAAACTTTCAAGAGGGAAAAATCACTTTGGTGTCTTGCTAGTAGCCGTTCAATTTTTCCAGACCCAGTACACAGTAGACCGTGAATTGGGTTTGTCAGTTGTGTTAGAAAAAGGATAAGTCCCATCCAGCAATTTAACATACAAGTGGACTACAGCAGTTGGGTTTAGTCAATAGTGCTTAGTCAATAGCTCCGATTTTGAGAAAGTTCATCTTTTACTACGTAGTTTTAACAAAAGCAGCATCTCCAACTATCAGAGGGATAGGAGGCTGAAGAACATCAATAGATTGACCTTGCAATACAACTAAAAAAAAGGTGCCAGCCAAAATTAGTGTCACTTGTTTTTCCAAGCATTGAGTAATTCATTGCACTTCCAGTGTATCTTAACAGATGTCATTTTGACTCATCGATATATAGGTTTCTTAATTAAATATCAGTTCAAATTCAAACAGAAATCATGTTCATTTGAAATTATTCATATTTTAGTACAAAAAAAAACTTGCTTATGTTTTGCCACCACTGAAATTTCATTGCATATTTCACATCTGCAGGACACCCAGTATTTAGGTGGAGTATACAGCAAAGTATAAAATATAGGAAGCACAGCTACCAGTATTATGACGACGACGACAACAACATCATCATCTTTTTTTTTCGTGATAAGACATGGTTTCTTAGGAGAGGACTTAGGAAGTGAAGCTGCAGAAGAAACCTTTTTCTTCATTGTGAAGGTTGCTCCATTCACTGTCTGGTTGACAGTTAGTGATGCAACACAGTTTTCCTTCCCTTTTGGAGGTGGAATTTTTCAAAGATAAAACTAGTACAAAGTAGCAACAAGACTTGAAACTGCAAAATGTCAACATATTCTCTCTTGTCCAGATATTATGCCATGAAGCACTGAATTTAGTCAATTATAGAAATTCGCTGGGCTATGTTCAATAAGTGAAAAGATTATGTTAACAAATATTTGATGAATGTGAAATCAAGATTCATACTTGTGATGCATGTTTGATTAAAGACTCATAACTGTCTTTTCACTGATTCAGTATTTGCATTCTACAAACCATAAACTCTCATATCACAATGTTATTTGACACAATGCATTAGGTGAACAAAAAGCAGCTTATCTTTGCTTTTAACTTCCAGTATTGTGCTGCAAAAACAGCACACCACGTTATTGGTGGCTATAAAGTGATTTGCAGAAGTAGGTGATGAAGTTTCTGTGCAATTATATTGTAAGGCAGCAGAATATACAAAAGGACACCTCACACAGAATATTTCTAACCACAAAAACAAGGATCAATCATGGATGACAAATTACAAAAGGGAATAGTTTCATTACAAAAACAAAAATCAGAATTCAAGCAGCTTCCTATGTATTCAAACTAACCACACTGGATGCTAGATCAATTGTTAATTTCAAACCTGGGATGGATAAAATTCCTGAAGGAGGGTCTAGGCCCGAAACATCAGCCTTCCTGCTCCTCTGAAGCTGCTTGACCTGCTGTGTTCATCCAGCTCTACACCTTGCTATCTCAGATTCTCCAGCATCTGCAGTTCCTACTATCTCTGGATAAATTGCCATGAAGCAAAAGTATTAGAATTATGGGCCAAAGAAAGGTTCATGGGGGTGAGGCCATAGATCAGCCATGATCTCACCACATAGGCTTGAGGAGCTGAATGGCCTATTCCTGTTCCTATATAGAAGTCAAATATGTACAAATGCTGTTTAAATTGTTGCAGTCAGTTGCATAACACATATATTTCTTCTCACTGATAATGCTCATGACCTGAATGCAGTTTGTTCTTGCTGAAGTACACTTCAAAGGAGACTGCGGTCTTCAGTCATTGGGACAAATGGAATAGATGAGGAGCATTGGAGACTGTCAAATGCTGATGCATTCAGTCTTCCCATAATCCAATGAATGGCAGCTTTCATTGATGCCAGTGGGCAGGACATCAGCAGCATATACACTGGGCAATTTTAAGCAGTTTGCTTCAGAGGGGATCTCAGCTCAATTAAACCAACAGTGTAAAGAATGGGGCTACCTCAGCCCGTATACTTTAGATACACTGGATAACCTACTGGGGACATCACTGGTATCCAGATCAAACTTAAAGTTAGCGCTGCTGATAAAAACTGAGAGGAGGGCAAGGGTTCATGAGCACTTTGACACACTCCCTAGACAGATACAGAAGATTTAGAAAATGTTGCAACATTACTACTTTGGACAATCCCCCACAATAAGAAAGAACAGTCAGGGGCAAGCCTGCTCTGCAATAGGTGTAGAATTTTTGTTTGACAGAACTTAGCAAAGTCATCCTGGTCTTCTTTTCTCCCAGTCCACATCATTGCAGAGTCTGGGCCTCTTGGAGATATTCTCTCAAACATTTTCACCCAGAGTCTGTCTTCATTGTTGGTGATTCGATAGCAAGGGACGGAACAACCTTGTAACGTACATTTTAAATTCTAAATGTCCATGCTCTGGAGAGACTGATACAAACTCTACTGGAGAGGAGACAAATGAAGCAGAAAAAAAAAATCTGCTTCATTTTATTCAAAGCAGGGCAGGAGCCGCACCACGCAAACCTAAAAATAAAAAGTACCGACCCAGTGAAACCACAACAGGGATCCAAGCACAAAGTAAATAGCAGAACAGACGCAGTGATAGATAAAACAAAGTGATCCCACAGCCTACAGTTCAAAGCTCTGTGGTCCTGCCACATCTAGCCAAGAATATTGCTGAGGAGTTAACCAACTAAGAGAGACTGCTCCAAAAACAGAGTCACAGAGTTTTTACAGCACAGTATGAGGCCATATGGCCCACCTGTCTCTCTGTTGGTCACCAAGCATCCATCTATTCTAATCCTATTTTCTGCACTTTGCTTGTAGGCTTGGTTGCTTTGGCATTGAGTGCACATCTAAATTTTCTTAAAGGTCTTGTGGCTCCTGCCACTACCCCTTTTTCAGGCAGTAAGTTCTAGATACCCAACACCCTTTGAGTGAAGCAATTTTCTCAAATCCTCTTAAACCCTCTACTCCCTATCTGCTGCATCACAATTTTCTACAGCCTAACAAAAGTACCCCCAAGCACTCTCTGCTGGAAGGAAAACAACATCAGCCGACCAAGTCTGCATTTTGGAATAACTCCAGCACGTGGAACATCCTGGTGAGTTTCCACTGCACCCTCGCTAGTCAGATCACATCCTTCCTATAGTGTGGCAAGATACTACATCTATTGCAGGGTACCCAGACTGTCGAGCATCATGGTGGGGGTTTAGACAAAGTAATAATTTGCCACATTTTCTGAATCATCCTTGTCTGTTAATGCAGTGTGCAAAGAGCTCCTGCCCTTACACAGATAGAAATATAGCATTAGAGATAATGGGAACTGCAGATGCTGGAGAATACCAGTTTCACACTTTATTATCTTAGAAATATAGCATGGAAAGGTTTGGGAAGAAAGTCAGAGATTAGCACTAGATAATGACACTTGTTTGAAGAGGTAATGCATGCTCAATGGGCTGAATGGTTGTCTACTGATCTGTAATCATTGTGTTAATCTGTGATTGAACTGCAAAGTGCTCCATCAGTAACCTGATTAACATTGTATACAGCTCCACGGTAACCTCTTTGGTTTTGTGTTCAACGTCGTGACTAATAAAAGACAAGCATTCCATTATGCCTTCTTAATCCCCTTTATTCGCTCAAGTCCTGCTTCCTTTAAGGATCTATGGACATGTGCAGCAAGGTCCCTCTGGTCCTCGCAGACTTCCAGGGGCCTGAGGTTGTGTACTTCCTGGACTTGTTAGTCACCATCCTCAATGACGGTGGCGCTCAGCACATCCTTCCAAAACAACAAAGCTTGAAGCATTTGTGATCATTTTCAGCCAGAAGTGGCTGATCAACTTTGTCACCTCCCACAGTCACCAATGCTATACATGCCAGTCTTCAACTATTTCAACTCACTTCTCATGACAAAAAGAAATGGCTTAAGGTACAGGGTTCAGGAAAGGCTATGGGCCCTGGCAACATTTCAAGACTGGCGCTAAAGACTTGTATTTCAGTAAAAGCCATGCCCCTAGTCAAGCTGTTTCAGGGCAGTTACAACACTGGTACATTGCTGGAACTTTCCCAGGCACGTCCTATCCATAAGGCATAGTATACCCCAATCCAGCCAGTTCCTGCCTCATCAGTCTAGTCTCCATTGAAGTAATGGCATGTCATCGACCATCCTATCAAGCAGGATTTACTCAGCAACAAACTGCTGACTAACACTCACTCAGCTTCTGACCTCATTGCAGTCTTGGTCCAAAAATAGATAAAAGAGCAGAATTGCAGAGAGATGAGAAGATAGCGAGTAGCCTTGACAATGAAGGCAGTATTTGGCCACGTTTGGTATCAAGGCACAAAACTGGAGTCAGAGAATCAGGGGAAGCTTTATGCTGGTTAAAGTCATGCACAGATACTGCAAAGAGATTAAAATCCCACAGCCCAAAGATGTGCAGATAGGTGGTTTAGCCGTGCTAAACATGAGTTATAGGGATAGGGTAGGGTGGTGGGTCTGGTAGGGTACTTTTTGGAGGGACGGTGTGGATTTAATTAGTCAAGTGGCCTGCTTCCACCCTGTAGGCATTCTGTGGAGAATTCCGCAATGTGAGAGACTTGCCTCTAAACTCCTCAGAGGCTTTCTACCAAATACAAGGCAGAAGTCAGAAATGTAATGGTTGCAGCTTCAACATCCTGCAACACCATCCAGGGCAAAGCAGCCATCTGATAAGCCATCACTTTCAACATTCGCCACCTCCACTCCTGGTGTACAGGAACAGCAGTGTGTTCCATTCAAAGCCAGCTTCCGACTCTTAAGTTCAACCACCCAAAAACAAGGACATGGAAGACCATCATCTGCACACTCCCCTCCAAGCCACTTGTCACCCAGTCGTGGAACTGTATCACTGGTCCATTACTGTTGCTGGCTCGCGATCCTGGAACTCCATACCTAACAGCGCTGTGGATATTCCTAAACTTCAGTGACTGCAACAGCTCAAGACACCAAAGACAGTTGGACCACGAACATTGGCTTTGCTAGCATCGTTCATAGATCAGGAATTAATATAAAGTAATATACGAGCACTGTCTTCAATCAGATTTCTACTGCACACAATCATGTTAAAAATGAGTCAAAGTTAGCTCCTTACAGACAGATGCAACTTTTTCCATCGTTATTCACCGAGAGAGGAATCTTGGCCTGTTATCGATTCTCCTCTCAAGGACGTTCATGCCCTCTCTCAAACAGGCAGCGAGCCAAAGGCTTAAACTCTGACCCTCCCCAGTTCCGCATCTGTTAAATCAAGCTGCCAAAAGTTTCAACTCGAGGCCATTATATCAACACCTGATTCAGGAGTTGTGACACACAGCTTCGGGAAATATTTGCACTAAATGCCAAGGCCAAGAGAACCAGAAATAAAACACAATGCTTCTCGATAGAACAACACCGTCTCCTGCTTCCATATCCAACCACTTCCCCTTAAATTCAACTGAACTCTTAATGTAAGAAGTTAATGGGGAAGATTAAATCAAGCAATGTAAAGAAAATACAAGTTTCTGCTAAATGTTCTCTGCTGAGTTTGCAAAATTTTGGCATATTCGTGCACATGTTGCAAGTTCTCTGCCCTTATAATGCAACCAAAAAAGGTACAAGACCAAACATTCATTTGAAAAAGAAGAGTTCTGCAGTCTAAACACATGGTGCAGTTTTAAAATTAAAATAGTTAAAACATTAGCTCTCAGGCCAAGGTAGAAATTTCATGTAAGATCTGTTGCAGCTCACTGCAGTATTTGTACTGATTCTGCAAAGAGTGATCAGCAGGTTCAATTTAGGTGTTTTAGTGAACAGTATAAACACAGCAACTTTAAACCTACAGAGAGTAGCTCAGTTATAGGCTCAGAGCTTCAATCGTTGGCAGGCTGTGAAACACGACACAGCTGCTCCAGTTTCACAGAGGTCAAGAGATTTTAAAAAGTGTCACAGGTTATTAAGGAAACTTCCAGTTGGGAATTCCGCAAGTTACAGAAGAACCAGGTCCAAGCAAACACACACAGCGACCAACTCTCAAAGGCTATAGCATTTCATCATATATTGTTGTTTTGTGTGGGAAACAGTGAAAGACAAAATCTCATTGCCAACATCACTGCAATGAACACTCTTTGAACATTTTACATGAAATCAATGCAACACAAAACAGGAAATCCCAAATTGTTCATGCCAACCTTATCCAGCAAAGTAAGGAACATTACAGATAAAAGCTACAGTGTCTGCCCGGGCTGTAAGTATCTGTTTGCTCACTTCAAAATAAAATGGAATATAAAAAGAATCTTTATGAAAAATTGCAACTGCCTTGCAGTTTTAATTTAATAAATGCCTCCATAGGGAAACTGAGGGGCACTTTAAAATATCTCCATGTGAAAGTCTGACAGGTTATCATTCCAAGGCAATGGTTCCATCTAAAATGATTCAAATAATGGAGAGACGGAGCCCTTTACACAGATCACATATTATCATTCGGATACTTCATAGTTTTTAAGTACTGCTCTATTTCAGCATCTTCCTCCTAGAAGGAAAAATTTATACAGATAGTTTTAGCTTGCACTCATTGCTCTGACATTTTTCCTTTTCAAGGGTGACAGAACAATGGCCAGTCATCATTAGTCGATAAGTGAGCACGACAGCATCTTTTTTAAAAAAAATTAAAGTGCCAGTTTCAGTTGATAAAAGGCACTGCTTATTCAAACTACTACTTGCAAAAATAGAAGCACTGGGGAAAATCCAAACTCAGAAGGCCTGGCAGCATTTGTGGACAGAGAAACAAACAGAGTTAAACACTGAACGCAACAAGAGCCTAACTTCTGAACAGAAAAGGAATGCAGAACTACGGTTCTGAAAAAGAGTCATATTGATTCTTTGAAAAGGAGTTTTGAGAAGGAGATTTTCAAGAATTGAAAAAGTAAAGTACCAACTATTGAACTGAATTTGAATGGGGCTTATGCCACCATAATCGACCAGTGCATGGAAGATGCACATCATGACAAAAATAAGAGATGTCAGTATATACAGACTGCTGGTCAATGATCTGGAACAAGATGAGGAATGCAGGGTTAAGTGTATGTACACACAAATCAGGTGCAATGAATGTTATTTTTTGTATTGCCAATTTAAACCACTAAAAAGACAGCTTCCTGTGCCATATTAAAGAAAAACAAAAACAGTATAGGCAGTGTGACACTCACACTCTTACTGCAACCAGCTCAGTGGAAAACAGACATTCACACTTACAACAAACACATGAACAACTTGCCCTTTTAGTCCCAGCAGTGTTCTCAGTATGGGGCAGTGTCACAAAAACCCAACAAGGCCAGCTCTCGCGGCAGAACAGCAACAACCTTTTGACATGCAAAATTACAGAAATCAAAATGAAGGGTTTTTCCTTTTACAAAAACCTTAGATTATTAATAAAACTACGGCTGTTGGAAATCTGAAATAAAAGGAGCGACACACTTCCAAGGCAGTTCCCAATTTAAAATCCCAAGCTTGGCTAGATTCAATGAGAGGTGGTACGATTACAACTAGAAAACCAATCTAATTTCTGTTTCATTTAAGAACGATCAATAAATAATTGGAAGACAGCCATTGAAAAAGACCAAGTAAATGTTTCAACTTTGATTCAGAAATGTCATTCAATTGCAACAAGAAACAAAACTGAAAGGATACCTTAGCAACATGTACTCATACAAGCATGTCTTATCATTTGCTGAATGCCCACTTTCTTTCTCACCACCTCCTTCTTATGCAGTTTCCCCAGACTGGCATCAGATAGAAAGTGAAGGTGGTACCAGACAAACTGGAACTGAATGACTCTGCCATCAGCTCAAGTATACCATTCAGTGTACATTAAAACAAAAGACGGAACAGATTCTGGGAATGGGCTCTGACTAAGCACAGGGAATAACATCCAACCAGCACAATGAAGTTATCAAAATACAGTGCTACTTTGTTATCAGAGTACAAATCGGTTAATAGAGCTCTACTGATCATGCACTTTTCTGATCGCCTCTACTTTCTTTGATAGATGATAAGATCAAAACCCATTTACCAATATTACTCAGCCCCCTCTTCCCACCTTCCATATTAGACAGCAGCATTAAAAAAGGAGTACATGGTCGTCAAAGGACTGGGCAAGCACCTTTCTGTGCAGCTGGTTGACAGCGATGGCAGCACAATTGTTCTGTACCACGTGTCAGGAGAGCAGCTCCTCATCATTTTCCCCCGTCAAAAAAAAACCCCCAGTGTTATTCACCATCCAATATCCAGAGAAAGTGGATTGCAAGCTGGAGCACCAGCTTAGATGCATCGTCCACTGCACATTAAAACACAAAAAATTACTCAAGGGATGCAAGAGTTGGAACATTTAGTTTTTGTGAACGGTTCCAGGATAATCAGCTGTAACAACATCCAATTAATACACTGTAATTATCAAATTACGGCAAATGCCAAAAGAAATTCACAATTTGGTCCCAAATGTACTAAACTAGCAATGATGCTGGAACTTCAGAATAAAGCACAGAAGGTCCTTCAGAAATGAAAAAGTTGTCCAGTTTGCAGAAATAAGTCAAAAAACAGCATATTTCCCCAGGGCTGGATGATGTCAAAACCTTTTTATATAAAGACAAAGCACAAAGAGGGTTTTTTTTTGGAAAAATGTCCGATGGGAATACTGCTTGAGCCTTTTCATAGAACCTCTCCAGTTTGGAAGCAGGCCATTCAGCCCATTGAGTCCACACAGCCAACCGTCCAAACAGCATCCCACCCAGACCCACCCTTCTAAGCTATCCTTGTAATCCTGCATTTCCCATGGCTAATCAACCTAGCCTGCACATTGCTGGACACTACTGGCCAAACTAAATTGCCCATCAACCAGACCT
This sequence comes from Stegostoma tigrinum, assembly GCF_030684315.1. NCBI lineage: Eukaryota > Metazoa > Chordata > Chondrichthyes > Orectolobiformes > Stegostomatidae > Stegostoma > Stegostoma tigrinum. Next base: position 15,313,079 of record NC_081386.1, read on the forward strand.
GCACTCCTTAGACTGTGAGAGGGAACCGGAAGAAACCCATGCAGACACAGGGAGAAAGAGCAAACTCCTCACAGACAGGGTGGAATTGAGCCTGGTTCACTGGTGCTATAGTATAGCTCACCACTGAGACACTGTGTCTCTTGTAGCACTGACTCAATTAAATGCAGGTTTTGCAGGACTGAATCAATTCTGAAAGAAAAATACATATCCTGCTATTTTCAAGAGAATGACATGATCATATAGGCAAATAAATTAATAGATCATAATCAGAAAGTACATAAAATTGCAACGTTCTCAGTGTTATTGGCATTTCAAACACACTACAAGTCTTCTAAAAGGTTCAATCCTCAGTTTAAGGCTCCGCTAATTGAGCAGGTTATAAACATTCCAACAAGTTTTATCACTTTACAATTAATAGACCAGTAAATTGAGTGAACTAGCTCAGTTGTTGGAATTCACTCCAGGCTGCATTACATTGTAAGGTAAATACAAGTGCAACTCATTCCTGCCATCTCATTTGCATTATCTTAAACCGGCTTTGATAAACGCCATTGACGTGTGCCGCAAAGCAGCAAGCGTTTTGTTTGAGGAGCATCATTAGCAAACGAATATTTTACTTATCAGCAATTCAAAAAACCAAATTAGGTATAAATAACAGTCCAGATAGAAAGAGTAAATCCTAGCAGATTCAATGTACGCATTGGTCCTGCTACCTGAAGAATTGAACGAATGATCAAAGGAGTCTTCAAGTGATGAGCACCCATTATAAATGTCATGGGTTTCCAGGTTCAAATCTCACTCCAGCATCATATTGACATAGGTCCGCACCTTGTTTTCCTTCGTTGGATTGTTATATTTTTGGCTATAGTGGGCAGTGTTTATTGATTGTCGTTTGTAAATTGGATTTTAAACAAATAATTTAAAATATCCCACCCCAGCACAAAAGCCAAAGCTAGTATTCAAAGTGTAGCACTTCCTCAGTACTGCAGTGGCCGAAACGCCACCTTCCAAAGCAGCTGTCAAACTTAGGCCCCCATCTGCCTGCTCCAGTGGACGGAAAGGATCCTATTTGCACTAATTAAATAAGTAAACAAGCAAGAATATTAGCCCTGGTGCCCTGCTCAATACTAATCCTTCAAACAACACCACAGAAAAACTGAATAGCAGGTCTCACCAGAGGGATGGGCAATAAACGCTGGTCAACCCAGAAACGCTCATTTCACAAATGATTAGTGGAACAAAAAGCCTTGTTTATTGTCTGAGAGAGTGTGCTGAGTACAAAATGACCTGTTGCATTTCCCACAGTACATCGATTACACTTCAAAAAGGCATTTCCATGGCTCCATAGAGTTTTAAAGTGGCCTTACAGCTGTGAAGAGTGCTATGTAAATTCAAGTCTTACTTTGTGAAAATTAGTAAAGACTTTCGCAGTTGCAGTTGTTTGAAATTGTAGTCATTATGCCAAATACAGCCGATGTCTCAGGAAATTCCTTTCAGCGAGCTTTCCTTTCTACATAGTGCAAAGCATCTCAATGCACAGTATTTCAAGAAAGTCATTTCACTCATTGTCCAACATGGACCATTGCCATAGCAACCAAAAACCACCGAAATCAATTCAGAGACTACAAGGGAAAACAAAAGGAGGAACTGAATTACCTGGTCAGTATTGGAAGACTTCCAGGTGAGAACTGGGCCCAGAGAGAGAAGACCTGGAAGAAAAACAAATAGGTCAGTGAAGCTAATGTCCTCTCCCTATCCTTCATCTCTCCCCAGACTTTGCTACAATTTTGGAATTAAAGCAAACGCTCCTCTCCGCTCCCCATGTCCCCCACCAATCTTCAGCATCTGCAAATGTTTGGGAATCATTTTTCCAAACCCAAAATAGGAAGGAAGCCAGGAATCACCTCTGGTACTAGTGGAACCCCATTTTTTTGTGGGCATGCAATCAGTCATTCTACAAATGCAAAAAAAAGCAAACTTTTTTAAAAAAAGACTGTTCATTCTAGCCCATTGTATTATCCACAGTTCTACACAGGTTGCCATAGCAAGCAGTACCTCCAAATCAATTTACAGAATTAGAGTTGAGATGAGAGATAAAGGCCTGCATTCAGTCCAGACTCGCTTCTGAAGAAAGAAAACATTCTCACAGGATACAGCATGACTCATTTTGTGGAGCTGGAAATGTTAAACCGAAGGACAGAGTAAACAGCTGATAATACTGCAGTCTTCAGACGTGACAAATGAGAGGCCAAGGTCTCTGTACAAGTCACTAATGTTTTCAAAAAAAATTTCTAATTTTTTAAAAAAACCTGAAGCATAAACCAACACAGCACAGTGAGAAGAGATTAGGCCCTTTTCTGCGTTCAAAGCTATTTATTTATTCATGGCTAAAGTAAAAACAAAAAAAAAGTTACTGGTCTTCATAAGGGGCCTCAGGTTGTTTGAAAGGATCCTAAACCTGAACAAACCAGGTTAAAGAAAGCATCCTCAAATCATGCATCAAGCACAAAAAAGCGATTCAACATGAACTGGTTTTCATGCACCTACAAATAAAAGGTAAAAGTTGCCAAGGACCATAAGGCTGTTCCTTCATTAAAGAGAGAGAGAGGCACACACGGTGATGGTTTAACCAGAGGGTCATCATGCCTCAGGCGAGGGAAAAGGTTGAGGAGAGCCTTCATGGTAACCTCAGCTAATGCAGGAATTGAACCCACACTGTCGGTATCACGCTGCAACACAAACCAGCCTTCCTGCCAAATAAGCTAACGGCCCCCTAAACACACATCCATCCCAGTTGATAGGTGCATTTTATTGCATTGAAGATATTGCATGAGTGCAAATTCCTGTTATATTGATGCCTTTTCTCCTCTCTTAGGACCTTGCTCATAGCAGATCAGAATAAAGATAGAAGGAAATGAATGTCATTAGTTGAGTGCAAAGAAAGTGACTGCCAAACACTTGAAGCAGATTTTGTTGATAACCATTTCTTTTAAAGTGAAAGAGGAAACATCTGCTCTTGTTCCTAAAGGGCCATCATTGAAGGACCAATGACTATTCACTGAGGTTGTGGTGCTTTAACTGCAACAGCTGCTGCTGAGCTCATTAAAAGCTGGTTTATACAATTTGCAAACTACACTGTAAGACTGTGAGGTGTCTCACTGAATGACAGCATTAAACCATCTATTCACTAGCTGCAAGTGGCTCAGTAAGGCCAGAAAATATTTGAGAGAAGTTGTTGTGCACTATGAGATGTTATAGAGGTTTCTAAAATCACGATGGGCACAGTTAGGGTGAAGAACCAACATCTTTCTCCCCATGGTAGGGGAGTCCAAAACTAGAGGGAGTAGCTTTAAGGTGAGAGGGGAAAGATTTAAAAGGGACCTAAGGGGCAACTCTTTCACATGGAGGTGGTGCGTGTATGGAATGAGTTGGAAGTGGTGGAGGCTGATACAATTACAACATTTAAAAGGCATCAGGGTGAGTACATGAATAGGAAGGCTTTAGAGAGATATGGGCCAAATGCTGGCAAATGGGACTGGATTAATTTCAGGCATCTGGTCGGCATGGGCGAGTTGAACTGAAGGGTCTTTTTCCATGGTGTACGTATCGCTGACTCTATGACATACAAAGTGAGAGTCAAGCTTGAGACTTACTGCAGAACTCCTCGGTGACACAGATGGAGAGGGAGATTGGGTACTTGGTTCAAGTTGCGCTCCAGAACCATCAGCTGGGCTGGCACTAGTGCGCAGCACCAAGAAAGGCTGCGCTGTCAGAGGTGCAACCTTGTGGACAAGATGTTAAAAGGCTGCCTTCCAGGTGAGGGAAAAAAATATTATTTGGCATTATTTCTGTGCGCATCCCATATTTATCCCTCGATCAACGTCAATAGGTTTATATGGTCATCAGCTCATTGTTGTTCATGCAAGTTTGCAAATTGGCTACCACATTTCCCAAATTCCAGCAACAGCAACATTTCAAAGAACTAAGGTTAGTCAGCAGTTATTTTAGCTGCAGCATCACTCAGGTTATCCTTCTTAACACAGGAAACTGTATTTGTTATAATGGTATTGAAGTATCCAACAGACTTTTATTATAGCTATTATACTCCAACATTAAATTACAACAGAAAGCATTGATAGTCTACTGGAATTATGCTGCTATCATGATTCGACCGACTCCTGGGTAAGACGCAACAATGAGATCTTTATAACCTCAGGTCACAAACTTACATGAAGTGATGACATCATGAGCACATCTTTTAAAAGGTACACCGAACTGAGAGATGTAACACAACACTTGAAGCATCTCAAAAGTTACGAGAGATGCAACATCAATTCAAAGGTGCATTTGTTTTGGTTCCAACTGACGTTCAGCACAGATCTCTAACTGGCTTCATCAGCCACGTACATCTAAAGCTCACATCCTTGCTCGGAAGAAAAATACAGAAGTCTCTGAAGATTTGGACAGTAATCAAAATGAAAAAAGGATAAATATAAAATGTTCATTTTAATCACTTTGGAAAAAGCAGCTTGGGAAGTTATGCTGCAAGTTGTTAAATAACGTTTAATGTCAAGAGGCAATCATTGGAAGGAACGAGGAGAAAATAAAACTCACCCCCTTGTCCCCAACAGCTTCATGTGGCAAGGATGGGAAGTGAATGATTAGTACCAATTAAGGGAGGAAGTTAATCAGTCAGTCAGTCAATGTGGAAGGGCGAGTCAGGAAGTTAAGAGATTTGAAGCAAGGACTCTCATTATAGAGCTGGGTTCATAAGTTAAAGACATTTTTTGTCCAAGAACCAGGGGACAGAGTTTTAACCTGCCTACCCCTTACTCCGAGACTGATTTAAACAGGAATTCTTCAGAAAGGGGTGATCCTTTGGAATTCTTTACCAGAAAGCTATGGAAGTTCTATCATGGAGCACAGACATGACACAAATTGCTATATTTCAGGATATTAATTACATTAAAACATATGACGATCGTGTGGAAAGTTACATTAAGACACATAGGCCATGATCTAATTTAACAGTGGAACAGATTCAATGGACAGAAAGGCCTACACCTGCTCCTTAATTTGGATTCAGCATATTAGTGTTTTAATCTAGTTCAACTATATTTGAGCTGTCAACCAGGGAACTACAAGGTGATTATTGTAGGGGTCTTGTGGCACTCTGGTAGTATCCCTACCTTTGGAGCAGGAACCATGGGTTCAACTCCCAGCTGCTCCAGAGGTATGCAAGAATATTTATAGAGATAATGGGAACTGCAGATGCTGGAGAATTCCAAGATAATAAAATGTGAGGGAGACCGAAGATGGATAGAGGAGATTCTGGCCAACATGTGTCTCCAGACCCACAGCAATGTGATTGACACACCTCCTCCCTTACCCACATCCCAGGCCCCAAGATGACATTCCACATTAAGCAGAGGTTCACCTGCACATCTGCCAATGTGGTATACTGCATCCACTGTACCCGGTGCAGCTTCCTCTACATTGGGGAAACCAAGCGGAGGCTTGGGGACCGCTTTGCAGAACACCTCCGCTCAGTCCGCAACAAACAACTGCACCTCCCAGTCGCAAACCATTTCCACTCCCCCTCCCATTCTCTAGATGACATGTCCATCATGGGCCTCCTGCAGTGCCACAATGATGCCACCCGAAGGTTGCAGGAACAGCAACTCATATTCCGCCTGGGAACCCTGCAGCCATATGGTATCAATGTGGACTTCACCAGTTTCAAAATCTCCCCTTCTCCTACTGCATCCCTAAACCAGCCCAGTTCGTCCCCTCCCCCCACTGCACCACACAACCAGCCCAGCTCTTCCCCCCCCCACCCACTGCATCCCAAAACCAGTCCAACCTGTCTCTGCCTCCCTAACCGGTTCTTCCTCTCACCCATCCCTTCCTCCCACCCCAAGCCGCACCGCCAGCTACCCACTAACCTCATCCCACCTCCTTGACCTGTCCGTCTTCCCTGGACTGACCTATACCCTCCCTACCTCCCCACCTACACTCTCTCCACCTATCTTCTTTACTCTCCATCTTCGGTCCGCCTCCCCCTCTCTCCCTATTTATTCCAGTTCCCTCTCCCCATCCCCCTCTCTGATGAAGGGTCTAGGCCCGAAATGTCAGCTTTTGTGCTCCTGAGATGCTGCTTGGCCTGCTGTGTTCATCCAGCCTCACATTTTATTATCCAAGAATATTTATAAACAGGTTTTGGAAAAAAGAAGTAAAATGGCCACCTGGCAGTCAAAGATGTAGGATTGGAGATTTAAGTTTAAAAAGAAAACAGTATTGTACAATGTCAGTCAGTCATCTATTGAAAAAGTTTTAAATTTCAATCCAAGAGTTGGCTTGTAACATTTATACAGAAAGTCCATTCTGCATTTCATTCAAAAATTTTCTTTAAATGTCAGCACTTTGAAGACTAGACATTTTTAAAGAAAAAATACTTGCATTTATAAAAGCACCTTTCACCAAAACATGCGAAGTGCTTAACAATTAAACGCGCCACCTTTTGGTGTTTATTCACTGCTGTAATGCAGGTGACACAGCAGTCAACAAACTCCCACACCAGTGATATGGTATTGACTGTAAATCTGTTGTTAGGAGATGTGATGTTGATTGGGAATAAGTGTTGGCCATGACAATGTGGATAATCCCTTCATAGCTGCATTGCAGGGTCAACATGAATCTTTGAATGGTGTTTGAATCTGCCAATTGTAACTCAGAAACAAAGATGCTACAAACAAATCAAGGCTGAAATTTGTAATAATGCTTTGCATTCATACTAAGGGAGTATTGAGGTGACCAATAAAGTTCAGGAAGGAGATAAAAGAATTTTATAGAAATGCTTTATAGAAGCATTTCAGAGAACCTTCACTTAACCATTTCCAAGAATCAAGGAGCTAACTTGAGGATAGGTTGAGCCTGTACCTTTTGGAGTTTAGAAAATAAAAGAGATGTAATGTTACTGAAGCACAAAAGATCCTGATATGATCTTACTTAAAGATGGAACAGGCTCAAGAGGCCAAATGGCTAGCTCCTGTTCCTGGTTTATCTTTGCCAACTTTTTATTCACGTCTTAACCCCAGAACCAGAAAGCAAGTCACTGTATACAACCCAAAATATGTGAGAAATTATTTAATATGACCTCAATGCGTTGAATCCCATTATTAAGCAATTATAGAAGACAAGAACAACCGATGACTATACTGAGTTGGGAGATCAAGGACGATGGTCCATTTAGAGTCATAGACACAAACAAATTTGGAGCAGATGTAGGCCACGTGGCCCTTCAGTCTGCTCTGCTATTCTGTGAGATCAAGGCCGATCTGTTTCTTTCTCAAATTTCACATTCCCTACTAATCCAGAGAACCTTCGATTCCCTTACTTAACAAGAATCCACTTCTGCCTTAAAAATACGTAATGACACCATCTCCACTGCCTTTTGAAGCAGAGTGAGCTTCAAAGCTACACAAACCTCTGAAAAATAATTCCCATCATCTCCATTCATGTTAAAATAGTGTCTGTTAATTCTGAACTCACTAATATGAGGAAACGTCCTTTCCATATCAGCCTCACCAAGATCATACACAACAATCAGGTCAGCCGTCATCCTTCTATACTCCAGAGGAAGTAAGCCCTCAGATCCGAGGAAAGTTCACTGGACCCAAGACACCAACTCGGACTTTCCTTCACAGGTGCTGCTGGACCTGCTGAGTTTTTCCAGCAACTTCTGTTTTTGTTCCTGGAAACGAGCCCAGCCTGTTCAAACTATCTTCAGAAAACAACCTGCTCATTTCAGACATTAATCTAGAAAACCATTTCCAATTCATCAACCTTTATATCTGTACCCTTCCGTAAATAAATAATCTACGACTGCCCACACAGTTTGAGATGTTGTCTCACCAATATCCTTTACAACGGAGATACAACACTCTTACTTTTAAAACTGTTACAGCAAAGGAGGTTATTTATTCATCAGGTCTCTAACCAGTCTCTGAGAAATTTATCTTATTATCAATCTTCTGCCTCCCCCCACCGACCCACAAACCTGCATGTTGTTTTTATTTAAAATTATCCAGTGATCTCTTGGATGCCTCAAATGAACATAGCCTCCACCATTTGCTACATGAACAAATTTAATCATCTTGCATTTGCTTCTTTCACAAAACAGTTTAAAAATCTGTACCTTCTGATTCTCAATTCTTTTACAAGCAGCAAGTCACTTCCTACCTATGCTGTACAGATCTCCCTCGATTTTGAAAACTTCAAACAAATCTCCACTTAGCCTTTGCATCTCCAAGATAAATAAATCACAACTTTGCCAATCTACCTTCATAACAAAAATGTTTTTCATCACTGGAACCATGTCATGGACCTCTTCTGCACTCTCTCCAATGCATTTACATCTTCCCATAGTATGGTGCACTGAATTGTACACAATACACCAACAGAGATGTTATACAAGTTCGTTATAACTTCCCTGCTATTGTTTTCTACAGTCCCATCAATGAAGTCCAGATTACAGAATGCTTTATTAACAGCTCTTTCTACTTGGCCTACCACCTTTAATTACATGCAAGAATGCACTCAGATCTCTGCTTCTGCATATCTTTCGTTTTATGCAGTCTGTCCATGTTCTTTGTACCAAAGTTGATCGCCTCACACACCTTCACATAAAATTTTTTCTGCCACCTATCCACTCACTCTACCAACTTGTCAAAGATTTTTGAAGTTCTCTAATGTCCCCCTTCACAGCTCAATTCTCCCACGTTTTTGTCATCTGTATCAGGAAAAGCAAAAGTCCTGATACAAAACCCTGAGGATCTCCACAACAAACTTTCATCCAGTTAAAAGAAAAAATCCATTAATGATTACCCTCTGTTTGCCATACCTTAGCCAGTTTTATATTTATATTACTACTGTCACTTTATTCTATGGCATATAAAATATTCCTCACAAGCTATCTGGCACTGTATCATAAGTCTTTTGAAGTCCTTGAACACAACATCAACAGATTTCCCCCTCATCACCCTGCTTTGTTACCTCTTCAAAACATTCCAAGTTAACTAAACAAAATCTATGCTAATTCCTCCAAAATTAACTTATGCAACTATTCATTCTAACCTAATCTAGGAGAAGTTGTCTCATCACCAAAGTTAAACTGACTGGACAGTAATTACTGGGCTGACCTTTACAATATTTTTTTGAACCGCTGCGTACTGTTCGCAATTCTTCAATTCTCAGGAACCAGCCGCAAATCCAAGGAAAATTTCAAAGTTATTGCTATTGTCTCAGCAATTTCCACTGTCATTTCCTCAATATCTTTGGATGCAGCTCAACAGTTCCAGGAGGCTTATCAACTTTAAGTACCAACAGTTTATCCAATACCTCCTGTTTATCAATTTTATATCGTCTAGAGACGGAGTTTCCTCCTCTGGCACAGTGACCTGGGTACCATCTCTGCAATAAATAAATGACTCATGCAAAGCATTCATTTAACACCTCAGCCACATCCCAAAGTAAAAACCCCCTTTCTGGTCCCTAATCAGCCCTACTCCTCCTCCTGCCACCATTCTATACTGATGATCTTACAGGAGGCTTTGGATTTTTTTTTCCATAATCTCTCTGCTTTCTCACCTCCCTGCAGAACCTTCTGTATTCAGCTTGGCTCCCCATTGTATTTTCTGAGTGATAACTATCAAAAGCACACTTTTTAAAAAATCTTAAATTTTTACCTCTTAGCAGCCAAACACGATTTCCCCTCCACAAAACCATACTGAGTCTCTCCTGATTATTTTGAGTTCTTCAATGTACCCAACTATAACCTCTTTAAACCCGATCAAATTTGACACTTACCCCATGACAGACAGACAGACAGACGAGCTGACAAGGCCATATTTCCTTTCCTCTGTCTCTCTCCCTTCTTGAATACAGCAGTTATACTCATTAGCTCCCAATTCATCTACTACCTCATTAGTCACCACTTTGAAAGCCTAATGACTAAGTCCATCAGTACCCAGGGACTTATCAGCCTGCAGTCCCACCAGTTCGCTCAGTAACACTTCCCTTGTTACTGTAATTTGACCAAGTTCTCTCCCTTGCACCTCCTGATTTACTGCTGATACTGGAAAAGCTTTTGTATATACTTTTTAAACCAGTGTTCAGAGATGTCATGACACACTCTGGAGCAGGCAGGACTTGACCTCATCCCACCTGTCTCAAAGGTAGGAACACTACCACTGCACCATAAGAGGCCTGATGGGACAGTTTTCGAATGAAGACAGAAGCAAAATATTTGGTTGTTTGATCTGCCATTAATTGTAGATTACAAAGCAAACACTCGGTTCTCACCTGGAGAAGCAGCCTTCACTTGACTTATTCTTGTCCTTTTTAAAAGGACTCGTTGAAACACTATCTGTCAATTTTTATATGTTCCTCTCAGTCTCATTTCTCTCCCTTAATTAATCTTTCATTTCCATTCTTTATCTCCTGTGCAATTATCTGATCCTGCCACTGATCTTTGTGCCTTTTCCTCAAGTCTGAGGCTTTCATTGCAGAGAGCAGTTAAGTCCTGTCGTAAGAACTTTTCTTTCTAAAACTCTGACTATTCCTGAAATATTCCCTTAAATGTCTGCTACTGCTTGACTTTTGATCTAGCCCCCAACATACTAATTCTAGTTTGCTTCACATGGTTACCCAGAGTTGCCCCTATTTACATTTTAAAATTTTAGTCTCAGACCCACACTTCTCCCTTTCAAACTGGATAGAAAATTCAATCATATTATAGTCACTATCGACAAGGGGTGCTTTTACTTAATTAGACAATGTCAGATCTAACCTCCCTGCTCTCTGGTTGATTCCAGTCCAGCTGCTATTTCTGACAGCCATCTTAAAACAGCACTGCAGCATAAAGATGGGGTCTTACAGCACGGCAACAGACCCATCAGCCCAATCTGTCCATGCCAACCAGGTTTCCTAAATTGAACATGTTCTATTAGCCAGCATTCAGCCCAAATGCCTCTAAACCTCTCCTATCATGTACCCATCCAGATGCCATTTAAATGGTGTAATGTACCTGCCTTTAACAGTACTTCTCGCAGCTTGTTCCATACACACACCTCCCTCTGTATGAAAATACTGCCCTTTAGGCCCCTCTTAAATATGGCAGGGCAACCAGAATTGAACGCAGTACTCCCAACATGTCCTCACCAGTCTTGAGCAGCTGTTAACGTGATGTCCCAACACCTTTATTCAAAGCTCTGACTGGTGAAGGTGAGCATACCCAACGCCTCCTTCACCACCCTGTGACACCACTTTCAAGGAATCAAGGAACTACGTATCTGCAACCCTAGGTCTACCTGTTTGACAACACTCCCCTGGGCCCAACCATGAACTGCACAAGTTCTGCCCTGGTTTGTCTTACCAAAATGCATTTATCTAAATTAAACCCGTATATTCCTAGCTCACGCAACAAACTTATTTTCACAGGTCATTTAGTTATTGTAGTGGTTCAGGCCACTACTTGCTTTCCCCACCCCGGTGGGATAATATATGAACAGCAGCCCATCATTCAACAGTAGATAACCCACAGCAGCCTGGTAATCTTAACATTATTTGGCCAAGAGAACTATTTGCCAGGATTTTTCAGGAAACTGCACAAGGCAAGATAAGGTTCAAGACCATGATCCTATTGTTCCAAAGCAAATAAAATTCTTCTGCCAGCTTCACCTAATAACCTGTGGCCCGTTTACATAGTGGCAATAACAACAGCACTGTAAAGTGAATGAGGCAATAAGCCTTCGTCCAACAATAACACAACCCCAGTGTGTCAAACTGACCCATACACTTACAGCAGGCAGTGTCTAACATTCATATCCCAATCAGGCTATGGAATATCCAAGATTATCCAAACTTTGGTCTGTCCAAGCCTTCACTTGGGGCCCTGGACACAGTTGCCTGGGAATTTGTAAATAGCAAGTGCAAAGTGAGCACCAGGAGGCAGAATTTTCCATCTGGAGTCAGGACCCCAACAACAGGCAGTAACGTCTCACAACCAACTGGAACCCACCCAGCCAATAGAAGATCTTCCAGCACAGAAGGAGTTCTAGCCCGCAGTTCAGGTACTGAAGAAACACAGATAGAAACGAGGAGCAGGCATAGGCCATTCTCGCCCCTCAAGCCTGTCTAGCCATTGACCAGGATGGTGACTGTTTCCCTGGCTCAGTGGCCTGTTCCCGCTTTCTCCCCATATCCTTGATCCCTTTAGCCATAGGAACCAAATCTAACTCCTTCCTGAAAACATTCAATGTTTTGGGTTCAACTGCAGCACAGAACTCCACATCATCACTGAGCAGAGAAACAGTGTCCCCCATCTTGAGGCGTCACCTCAGCATTTTATTTTCCAATAAAGTAAGTAAAGCGGGGGTCACAGTTGCTGCGGCAGCAGAGGTGCAGGAGGAATCTCACCTCAAAACAAGTCTCAGCTGCAGTTGGACCAGAGCAGCTACAGTAAGGTTATTTTTGGTCAGGGGTTGGGGGCTGTAAAGGAAGCTTTAAAAAGATGAAGGTCCTTCATTCGCAAGCCCCAGTCTGCAGCCAGAAGGCAGCCTTGAGGTTTGTAGCCCAACTCAAACCTCGAGGTAACGAAGTGTGGAGCTGGATGAACACAGCAGGCCAAGCAGCATCTCAGGGGCACAAAAGCTGACGTTTCGGGCTAGAATCTTCATCAGAAAAGGGGGGGTGGGGAGACGGTTCTGAAATAAATAGGGAGAGAGGGGGAGGCGGACCGAAGATGGATAGAGGAGAAGATAGGTGGAGAGGAGAGTACGGGTAGGGCAGTAGGGAGGGAATAGGTCAGTCTGGGGAGGACGGACAGGTCAAGGGGGTGGGATGAGGTTGGTAGGTAGGAAATGGAGGTGCAGCTTGAGGTGGGAGGAGGGGAGCTCAGCAGCCTCTGATTAATTATGTTAATGAGTATTTGAATTGAGCTGACAAGCTTGTGAGCAGGTAGCCAGCCATTCCTCTCCAAATCCAGCCTCCTGGGAATGGTCAGGAGTTGGGATCGCGGCATGGAGCCAACCTCAGGGAATTCTGTACCCACCCAGCTCCATGGTCCACCAAGCTCTGGACTTAGCCATCTGATTCTCCCATCAGCCTTTGTGAAAAACACAGTCTCTTCCCCATCACAGCTCCCATGCTCAGGCCACAGGCACGACTGCTTTCTAAAGGGATGGAGTTGTCCAAGTTTTCAATGATGTTCAAAGCAAAACTACTCAAGTCGTTAGTGTAAATGGTTGTGGCCCAAGCACTAACAGAGCATGCTGCCAGTTCCAGCGCATTAAAGTCAACTCTGCATCTGAGTATTTCACACAAAAGTAAATCTTAATATATTTTACAACACAAATTCTATTTTCTTAAAGAATGTCTCCTGCAGAGAAATTCTAGTTATGATCCATTCAGTCACCTAGCATCTGGGGGTACTTCCATCAGATTCGGCATTGTCCATTGCAAAGAAAACCTCCCCACTCTCAGCCCCAACCACAACCTTATGGGCGCCTATTGGCTTCCCCCACATCTCACTGACTTTCTCAGAGCTCTAGAGCATCCACTTTTCATTAATTCTCCCTTTAAGGCTGAACAGTCGCACATGCATAACCCACAGCTCAACTGCCCCTTCTGTCTCCTAGAATGAATGTACAGCGATATCTCCCCAGTGTCAGTGACCTCAAACTAATCCATTGAAACAATGGCAAAAGCTGTAACATCCACTAGAATTTACACTTCCAATGCAAATTCTTCATCATAATGCAACCTTTTCCCATATTTGTCACAGAAAGCAGTGGATAACTGGCACAAACATCTGGGGATCATGAGTGAGGGGGACTATGTTCCCACTCATTCAGATATTTAGGCATTCTGCCACAGTTCACATGGACCATGAGCATCTCTTCCAGATAAAACATGTGACAATTGGTTGTGTAGCCTGAGGGGAGCCAGTACACATCAAGCACAAGGTGAGCAAGATAGTTCCCACACCAACTGGAATGGTAATTGAACCACATGCATGTCATCTCAACAAGTGAGCTAACCAGCTCTATCCTGTTCCTGTTCACTCACCCCTTTATAACAGTGAATAAAGTGTATTCCTGATTCATGTTCACCCCATAATTTAAATTGTCACCGTTATTAAATATGGTGCAAGACAGTACACCTCAGAGACATCCTTTCAAAGCCCAAAGTAACCCCCTGCTGGACTGGGAGGAAGGAAGACAAAACATCTGGCTGGTGTCAGTGCCAGATTGCAAACCAACTCCAGCTGCAGGAACCACTCTTTGCAAAATGGCAAAAGCTGCAATAGAGCAGGGGAGAGATCTTCCGACTATCCTCCTATTGCAATACTGGGCAGGGTGATCTATTAAATTCTGGGCTCATCTTCCTGGGTCCAAGAACTACCAGCATACTGACATCTCAGAACTCTGGAGAGAGAGAGAGGGAAAGCAGCACCCAGCCCAGTGAAAATACTTCAAAACAATTCACAGCCAAGAATCATTTAAAAAAAAGGTTAACAGAGGATTTCCTAATTTGCTACTCAATGGATCACGGACTATATTTTAGTTTGACCATACCCAATAAATAGAGTTTTTAACCAGTTTAGAAAGCACACTGTTTATATGTGAAAGAGGTAATTTAAATAAACCACATTTACATTAAATAATATATGGTCAATTCCTGGTTGCCTGGAAACAACAGCACCAAAATCTGAACAAATTATGAGGGTTCCCTCTCAGGCAATCTGCAGCTAAAGCCACACAGACACATTGGTTAACATCTGCTGGCATAATGGGAGGGACAGTGTTACCATCAGCATCATTCAGGGTTTAAGAAACACGAGACCACAAAAGAAAACAAATGATCATTGTCCAATTAACGAACATGTAATCACCCAATTCAGATGGGAACAAAGCCTTTAAGAGAGAGGAGTTGCGAGATTTGGGTGGACAGCATTGTGGCAATAGTGTATTGCTGAAATGGACAAATAACCCTAGGATAACAGGGTAGAAATAGTACCTTGTGAAATCTATTTTACAAATGGAGCACAGCCCAATTCCAGGGGCCAACATCTTGCACTTCAAGGACATGTTGAAATGCACAGTTTGATCCATAAACAGAGTCAAATCTTTTTTTCCAAGCATCCTGGTTCCCATCTGGGTCAAATACAAATCTTTATAATGTTTAGGGATCCTGACAGAAACTGATCAGTCAAACTTCTCTACAGTGATCTCACTTTCAAGGCTGAGGGCCATGGTTTGGAATGTTATAACATTTCAAGTCTTTTTTAGAAAAGGTTGTGAAGTTTCCCACTACTACTCTCCTTCCAGATGCCAATCAAAAAAAAGCTTTTATTTCAAATCCCTTCTAAACCTGCTACCTTTCACCTTAAAAAAGTTATGCTTCCTCATTACCTTTGAACAAAGGTGCACAGCTGCCTCCTATCCACCCTGTCTATGCCCCTCAAATCAAATCCCTTCTCAACCCTCAACCCTCTCTTTAGAAAAAAGTGCGTCCAATGACCCATTTTTCATTGAGAAAATACTCCAATCCAAGCAACATCCTGGTGAATCTCCTCTGCATCCACTCCAGTGCAATCACATCCTTCATATGGTGTAGTGACCAGAACTGCATACAGTACTCCAGCTGTGGACTAACCAGAGTTTCATATAGCTCCAACATAACCTCCCTGCTCTTATAACCCATGGCATGACTGATAAAAGGAGTGTCCTGGATGCCTTCTTAACCAGCCTGTTAACCTATCCTGCAGTCATCAGGAATCTGTGGGCAAGAACCCCTAGATCCCCCTGTTCCTGAGGTGATCTGCCATACGTCAAGTACTTCCTTGTCTTGGCACTTCTTGCAAAGTGTATCACTCATACTTTTGAGAGTGAAGTTCCATCTGCCCATCTGACCAATTCCTCAGAATCCTCCTCTAAACTAAACACCATGCTCCTCGCTATCAGCCACCACCAATCTCAGTGTCACCCCCAAGCTTACTTACCATCTCCCCCACCCCACTACATGTTCAACAATATTGTGTGTGCGTATATGTATTATATATATGTTCAACAATATTATATATATGTATATGTACACCCTCCAATTACAGAAATAGCCTTCTTCAACTAAGCAGATTTTTGATCCATCTTGCCAAATTACCCTGGATCCATGTGCTTTACTACCTTTGTCAGTCTCCCATGGGGGAACATGGTCAAAAGTTCTGCTGAAATCGCTACAAACAGCATCAACTACAAAACTGCTCACCTTCTTGGAAGTTTTTATTTTAACTTGTTAGAGAGAGGCCATGCCTAACAAAGCCTGGGTGACTATCCCTGATCAAACCTTGCCTCTCCAAATTGAGATTCATTCTCTCCTTCAGACTTTACTCCAGTTGTTTCGCTACCACTGATGCGAGACTCACAGGTCAGTAATTCCCCAATTTATCTCTACCACTGGTCTTGTAAAGTAGAACCACATTAGCAGTCCTCCAGTCCTCTGTTACCTCCCGATATTCATAAAGGGATTAAAAAAATTCAGACCTGGGTTTGTCCTCTGTTAAACCCATCAAAACCTCCAGAGTCTCCTCACTGTGTGTCAAACTATTCCACGAACCTCAATCTCTGCCTGAATTTTTGTACCTTCTTCTCCCAGGTGATGACAGAAGTGAAGCACTCGTTTAAGACCCTATCAATGTCCTCCAGCTCCTCCCACAGATTCCTCCCTAATACACCCTACTCTCTCCCTGGTTATCCTCCTCCTGTTGATACACTTACAGGATATCTTGAGATTCTCCCTAATTTTACCCACCGGTGTTTTCTCATGACCCTTTTTGCTCACCAAATTGCTTTCTTAAGTTCGCTTCTGCAATTCCCAGACTCCACTAGGACCCCCGGTATTTTGCTCCCTTTGTACCTGAGGCGCTCTCTCTTTCTCTTGCTTGTCATTGCCAGCCTTTCATATTCAGGATTGTTTTGTGGTAGCTGAGGCTAAAGAAAGCGATTTTTTAAAAATTAAGACAGTAGTTGAAAATCATCCTGCAGAACCAGGAAAAACACACATTAACCTAATACAGGAAAAAGAGATGCAGTGCTTGGTGGCATGGTGCAGAGATAACAATCTCTCCCTCAACGTCAGCAAAATGAAAAAGCTGGTCATTGACTTCAGGAAGTAGAGTGGAGGCCACATTCCTGTCCATATCAATGGTGCTGTAGTGGACTTGGTAGAGAACATCAAGTTCCTAAGTAATGATGGTCACCGACAATCTGTCCTGGTCCACCCACATTGGTGTTACAGTCAATAAAGCACAGCAACACATCCATTTCATCAGGAGGCTAAGGAATTTTAGCATGCCCAAATTCATCACAGCTTGGTATGGCAATTGCTCTGCCCAGGACTGTAAGAGACTACAGAGAGTTGCGAAACAACCCAGTCCATCACACAAGCCAACCTTCCATCCAATTACTCCATCTACACACCTCACTGCCTCAGAAAGATAGCCAACATTATCAAAGACCCCTCTCACCCTGGTTATAATCTCTTCTGTTGGCCAGAAGATACAAAAGCTTAAACACACATACCGACAGATTCAAGAACATCTTCTTCCCCATTATTATTAGGCTTCCGAATGAACTTCTCAATGTTTAAATTTAATGTTGATCTCACTGTTTGTGAGCCTTTCTGCAGCCATAACATTATATTCCTTGGATAATGGGAACTGCAGATGCTGGAGATTCCAAGATAATAAAATGTGAGGCTGGATGAACAGGCCTGCTGTGTTCATCCAGCCTCACATTTTATTACATTATATTCCTTGTTCTGTTCTATTACCCTCATATACTTTGAATGATATGATTTGCCTGTGTGGCACACAAAACAAAACATGTCATTGTACCTAGGCACACGTGTCAACAAGAAATCAAAATGAAATAACTGTGATTGTTACCCACAGGAAGTCCGTCAGTCTTCCCAGGACTTATCTTCAGGACTCTGGTGATAAGAAAGGGGATAAGCATTAGTCACCATCAACATTCAAACTGACCGAAAGGATGGCAGGCAACAACAAAAAAAATGTCGAGAAAAACCACACACTAAAGGGCTCCAGATGCACAACAGATTCCAACAACATTCTGAAAATTAATTCAACCAATCATTCATTTAATGATTTTATTTGGAAGCTGACAGCAGAAAGCCAAAAATAATTTTAAATCTGTATGGAAATTGGTAGTTATCAGCAAAAGGCTGGCAAGTCGAGCACTGTGATCCCATGTAAGGTGGAGCAGACTGTTTGGGCAGAATGGCCTACTTCTGTTCCCACATCTTATGGTTTTTACAAGCAGAGAACGTTGCCCGATTGTCACAATTTTTTTTAAATTGGCTCAGGGCAGGGAGAACAGTTGACCTCTGGTCAGCAGGTCATCCCCACTGCATGGGTGTCTCAAAGACAAGGTCTCTCAGTTTTTAAAATGAAAACTGTCACTGTTCCAAGGTAGCTGTAGCTGACTGACAGTCACTCAAGAAAACAAACAAAGCAGCAATGCGCATGACCCAACAACCCTTTCTAAACCTATCATACATAAACTTTGTGGACCATCATCCTTATGCCAGTGCCAACTCACCTGGACCTCTCTCAAGCAACTTCCCTGATATTTTGGAGAAAAATAAAACAGCTGCAATGGATTCTAATCCGGTCTTAATTGGAATATGTACTGCAGCTTCCCCAAGGAGCAACACAGGGTTGGGCTGGTTACAGTCAATGTGGGAGGCAATTATAATAAAACATTAAAACACATCATGGGGAGTGATGTAAGGCAAGTGAGCTGTTAATGAATGATAATAGCCCGCTCATCTGGTGCAACAGAGTCTCTGTTGTAAAAATCAGGGACAGAATCATTACCATTTACCTGCGGTTTAAGAAAAAAAATCTAAAGTCAATTCAATAAAAACCTGTATAAAGCATTTTCAGGATGCTTGTTTTAAAACAGGGAACCCATGGTGGCGGGCTGAGAGCATGCTGGAACAAAAAGTTGGTTAATGTTAAAATTACACACACTTTTTGAATGGTCAAAGTGAACATTTGTTCCAATATTGACATATGTGAATGTCTTGCTGCCGCTATGCACATATATCCACGGGGGATCTCATTTCAACTCACGCTACATCTTAATCAGAGCAGATCCACACCATGCTCTACAGCTTTATAGACATAAGTGATTCCAAATCTAGGAAAGTAGTAACGTGGGAGGTGGGGAGGGGGGCGGAATTACTGCAGATGCTGGGATCTGCGCTGAAAACAAAAAAAAGCTAACGAAGGGTCATCTAGATTCAAAATGTTAGCTGGCTGTCTCTCCACAAATGCTGCCTAACCCATTGTGATAGCCAGCTTTTTTTGTGGTTTCAGTTCAAAGCAGTAATATAGACGGTTGAGATGGTCAGTTAAAGAAAGAAATAGGCTGGCTATGGACTAGAGAATCATGGTGAGCAACCTCCTCGTTCTGACATCTCCCTAGGCGCCTCAAGCAGCTCTGTGTAACAGACTTGCACTCTAACAGCCACAACACAACGGCACTTGTGGCACGGCGGTAAAGTCCCTGCCTCTGAGCCAGGAGGCGTGATTCAAGCCCCAGCACCTCCAGAGGAGAATCTAAGGCCCCTCACGCAGGGCGGTTAAAAATATCATGACTGCAACCCGTCAGAGCTCGGTCAGTCCCATGACATGACTGGAGAGCTTTACACATCGATTCTGGTTACAATTCTAAACCCCAACCGGAGAGACAAAACACAGAATTATTGCAGAGAGACTGCAGTTTGGGAAAACGCAAATGCTCATTTTAACAGGTTTCTCTATAAACACAGCCCAGACAGTCGTGTACTTTGTCTCTGAACAGTGTAGTTTTGGTTTTGTTGCAATCTCCAGTCTCCCCCCGCCACCCCTCGCCTTCCGCCACCTCCTCTCCCCCCGCCAAACTTAACTCAGAATCTGCGCCGGGAGACACATGTTTAAAGGAGGCAGTTGATGACAGAGAAACACTAAACATCAAAATAAAAAGACCCGGACTCTAAAGGCAGATTGCACAAGAACTACAGGTTTGAGTGACTCACTCCTCCCTGGGTTAGAAGATGCGATACGGCCCGTGAAATTGGTACCAAACTACGGCAACGCCGGTTCCTTCGCTCAAATTGTGCGGAGCGAATGGCTGTGCACTTTACAGGAGCAAAGTAATGCTACTGGTCTATCAAAGTTTGGAAAGGGCCAGGAGGTAAATTAGAAAGTACAGGCGAAGGGGAAAGAAACCCCAGGTCCTGTGGCACAGCCCACGTCATTCTTAACAAGCACAAACCTGTTCATTTCAGAAGATATCGAGTCAATGTCAAAAAAAAATCAACTTGTCTATTTCGGGTCATTTCCTTTGTTTGAGACAGATCAGACCAGGGGACTCCTCACGGAGCAGGATCACAAACGGAATTCAATTTTCAGCAATCTGAAACAAACTTCCTTAAACTAGATGAAAACCTTTGACAGGCAGTAAACATTCCAAAAAGTGGCATCAGTTGTATTGTACAAAATACCTTCCAAGCCTCTCACTGGCGAATCGCTGCTGCAGCTCGGCCAACTTCGGCCTGACTCACTCACCGGTTACACGCGGACACAACTCATGCTCGGACTTCGTGAATTTAAATGCACTTCAATTCATCTCATATCCTTCCTCTTTTGGGAGCAAAATGGTTTTCTCCGTCAGTGCAACATCACTTCCCGTAACAGGACTCCACCTCTCTGCCGCAGGAGCGCCCGTACCTTAGCAACCAGCTAAATGTGCCTGACGGTGAGTCAGTACCTCCGGCTTACAGCTCCTGCTGCTTCTTCTGCTGAGCCTTCTTCCACGTTGTGTTTTTCTCTTCCTAAAGATCCCTACCTGACCAAAAATTATTTCTAATCAACTCGGTCTACCGGGTTAAAGCAAAGTTGCCACAGCCTTACCAGACCATTTTGCCTATTATCTCTGATGAGAGAGAGGGGACTGGTGGTGGTTTAATTTGAGGGTCACCATTGCCCCAAGTGAGGGGAAAGAGGGTGAGGAGAGACCTTCAGAATAAAGCTCAGCCAGTGCAGGAATTGAACCCACACTGTTAGCATCACTCACCAGCAATACAGCCGACTGAGCTAACCAACCCCCTTCCTATGTGTGGGACCTGAACTCAGAAGTAAAGAATTTGCCACAAGAACCATTTCCCCCCCAGCCCAGACCTGCCTGCGAGGCAGGTTAAACTTGAACCCGGGTCTTCTGTCCCAGAGGTGGGGCAGTGCCATTGTACCCACAGAAACCAATTACCATCTTCTCATCAAAGTGAAATGTGATAAAAGGATTTGATGGAGGTTCTCAGGGCGGTCTGCGTAAAGATGATAGGGACAAGCTGTTCCCACTTGTAAGAGGAACAAGAATGAGAGGTGTGCGGGTTAAAAGTGACACATTAAAGAAGCAAGCGTGATGCAAGAAAAGACCTTTTAACACAGCGAGCAGTTAGGGTATGGAATGCACTGCCTGGAAATATGGTGCAGGCAGGTTCAATTGAACCATCCAAGAGGACATTGGATGATTATTTGGATAGAAATAGTGTGTGAGGGTCTGGGGAAGAGGTGGGAGCTTTGCACCGTGCGACGAGGGTCATTTGAAGAGCCAATGTAGACATAATGAGCCAAATGGCCTCGTTCCGCGACATTACATCTGCAGAGTCATAGATCTGTCGAGCATGGAAAAATACCCTTTAGTCCAACTAATCCACGCCAATCAGGCATCCGATACAAATCTATCCCATTTGGCCCATATCCCTCTAAACCCTTCCTATTCATATACCCATTCAGATGCCTTTCAAGTGTTGTATTCGTAACAACATCCATCACTTCCTCTGGCAGCTTGTTCCAAACATGTACCACCCTCTGCATGAAAAAGTTCCCCCTGAGGTCCCTTTTAAATCTTTCCCCTCTCACTTTCAATCTATGCCCTCTAGTTTTGGACTCCCCAATCCCGGGGAGAAGACCTTGTCTATTCACCCTATCCATGCCCCTCATGATTTTATAAACCTCTACAAGGTCACCCCTCAGCCTCCGATGCTCCAAGGAAATTAGTTCCAGTCTATTCAGCCTCTTCCTATTATCTCAAACCCTCCGACCCTGGCAACATCCTTGTAAATCTCTTCTGTTTCACAACATCCTCCCTATAGCAGGGAGGTAGGTATTGCAGGCATATTCCAATAGTGGTCTAACCAATGTCCTGTGCAGCTGCAACATGACCTCCCAAGTATACTCAATACAATAAAGGCAAGCATACCAAAGGCTTCCTTCACTATCCTATCTACCTGCAAATCCACTTTCAAGGAACTTTGAAACTGCACTCCAAGGTCTCTTTGTTCAGCAACACACCCCAGGACCTTACCATTATTAGTCCTGCTCTGATTCACCTTTCCAGAATACAACACCTCACATTTAGTTAAACTAAACTCCATCTGCCACTCTGTGGCCCACTGGCCCATCGAATGAAATCCCGTTGTATTCTGAGTTAACCTTCTTTGCTGTCCACAACATCACCAATTTTGGTATCATCTGCAAACTTACTAACCAATCCTGTGGTAGTGTTTCCCATGTTAAAATATATGAAAGGGCAAAGTGCTTAGCCTCAGAGGGCCCAGGTGCAGGGACATTTGTACTGGGATGCCCTGTTCCAGCACCTCTGTTTCCCTTTCCTAAACAATGGGCTAAGCGAAGAGGTGAAATATAACACCTATTCATGGAAAGGTACAAATTGAAAGAAAGATTTGCATTTGTGTTGTTGTTTTCACAGCCACTAGAGATCACTAAGTACTTTACAGCCAATGGAGCATCTATTTGAACTGTAGTTACTATTTGCAAAGTAAGAAACACAGGATCCAGTATGTGCACAGCAAGCTCCCAGAGACAGCAATGCATTAATAGCCAGGTGACTTTTCATGATGTTGATTGAGGAATATATGTCAGACAGGACACCAAGGACAACTCCCCCTCCTCCCTTGCAAATAGTGTCATGGTAGGCAGGACCTCAGTTTGACATCTCACCTGGAAAACTGGTAGCCCTGACAGTGCAGCTTTCTCTCAGTACTTGCACTGGAAAGTCAGCCCAGGAGTGGGGCATGAACACAGACCTTGGGATTCAGAGCTGCCGCCAATGGCTACAAAGAGGAAACTTCACCCATTAATTATACCTTTGGATTAGATTTTTGAAAAGCAAGGAGGTGAAAGTTGGGAATAAGTGAGAATGTGGGGTAATGAAAGCAGCCATGATTTTATTGAATATCAGAACAGGCTTGAAAGGGCTGAATGGCCTACTCCTGCTCCTAGCCCACATGTTTGTACCAGGGGTCGCAGTAGCTGCTAAAATGACACAACTGTTTGGGAAGATGCTCAGCTAGAACAAAGGAATCTGTGGCCTTGTTTGTTTTTCAATGTCATAAAGTCCCAATGCCCCTTAACACATGCAAAATGTTCCCGTTCAGGGCCAAAACTCCCATGACCTTCCCCTGACCTATGCTGCAATAAGAAGAGAAACAATTTCAGGGAGAAAAAACTTCACATTAACTTGTGCGCAGCTTTGGCAGTTCAGTGGGTACATTTCAGTGCCAAATTCACTTCCACCTGGATCAAGTTTGAGCAGCTGCCAATGAGGAAGGCTGGCACATCCCATTGAAAACATCAAGGTGGCCCGTGTTTTAGCAGCTGCTGTAAATTCTTTCCACTACACAAGTGTCTAACATGCAGCTGATCAGGAAACTCAAAGGGATGGGAAAACATGTCCTGAAATCCAGATATAGAAGGTAAAGACATGCTGTTCTGTAGGGAATAGGGAGATGACCCTGACATGGGTTACCCACAGGTAAGTAGTTCATGCTGAATTCCTCATCACCAATTGGTACAGCCACCATGCTCCAGTGAAGAGAATGGTGATAGTTCACTCCCAAAGTTAATGGTCACCATAGTTTCCATATTACTTAGGAGCTTCCTGCCTAGTGACGGTTATCCATTGTTGAGACAGCATCTGGTGACTTCATTGTTTCATTTTATTCAGTCTTCATGGGTATCTTTAGGTATGCCAGCATTTACTAATTGGCCTTGAGCTGCTGTAGTCCATGTGATTTAGGTGCATCCATGGTGCTGTTAGGCAGGAATTTCAGAGATTTTGACAGTTAAGAAGGAAATCTTTTTAGGTTTAAAGTTGTCACACAATGATAATTGTTTGAAGCAGAATCAATTCTGAATATCAAATACCTAAGGCAAGCAGCTGTACCTGTCTCTGCTTTTGCTGGATTTAGGGCAGACTTCCCCTGGAGGTGCAGTTCCTACTGTTCAGTTCCAGATAACCTTACAGATCAGTACACTGATGGATAGGGACTTAGACAAATAGTGAGGTTTCCCAGTGTTCTCTATATTTCAATTGCTTGGTGAATATTTTATTTCCACATTGTATCTCATTGCCACTACATTTTCCTGCCAAACTTCTTCATTAATTCATTCATGGAACTCAGGCATTGCGGGTTGGGCCAACATTTACTGCTCGTCCCTAGTTGCCCTTGAGAAGGTGGTGTCTTCTTGAGCCTCTGAGGTCCATTTGGTGTAAGTAGCCCCACAGAGCTCTAAGGGAGGGAATTCCAGGATTTTGACTGAGCGGCAGTGAAGGAACGATGATGTATCTCCAAGTTAGGAGGGTGAATGGCTTGGAGGGCAACATGCAGGTGGTGGTGTTCCCATGTGCCTGCTGTGTTTGTCCTTCCAGGTGATAATGGTTGTGGGTTTGGAAGGTGCTGTGAAGGAGCTTTGGTGAATGTAAGCGCTGCATCTTATAGATAGTACACACCTTTGCTGACTGTCAGTGGTGTGGAGGGTGTGAATGCTTGTGGTTGTTGTCAAAAAATATAAACTGCTCAGTAAGGATATATTCACAGTTAATGCTGAAGAACATCCTCCTGTGAATAATGTGTGAGCATTCCCACTCTCTGACTGTTTACAGCCACGCTGCATAGCCCTGGTCCCTGGAATCTTTCCCTGGTTTATTTACCATCAGGGCTGACATCTGCATCCAGGACACCACAAAACCCAGGACCAGTTGTGACACACTGAAAGCTTCGTCCAACTGATGCTTGCTGATCAACACCTGGGGTGGAGGAGGGGTGCTCCAACACCAAACTGCGAATGTATTTGTCCTTTAATTTCTCCAGCACTTCTCTGCTCAGCGGAAGATCCTCCTCTTCCTCATGCCTGAACGTGGTCTTGACAAAGAAACCTTTTCTTCCTCTTACAGCAGTGACTCCCTTCTTCCCTATTCTACTCCCCTCTGTTTAACAGAGTTTCTCTCCCTGTTCTTTCCCTCTCTGCAGTGTAAGTGAGTGATAGCTCTGGCATTTGCACTCACAGTTTTAATGAAGAGAAGGTTCATGATTTCCAGTATCATTTTGATGTTGGTATTGCTCAGATTGGAAATCTGATTGCCAAACGGGTGGACATCCAACTCCGAAAGCACCTTCAGGAGCAGGTCTCTTAGGATGGACTCAAAATGACCCTGAATCCAAGTCTGATGTTACCTCACAGATTGGCTGATCCACAGCATCAGGTTATTACCAAGGCAGTGTCACAGCCAATCACGTGTGGTGTCAGCCTCTTACATTGATTAACTGTGATGACTGTGAAGGGGTGGGGACAGAAACACATTAAACTGTAAAACTCAACAGGGCCCTCTTTCTAATCCAAAACCAGGTCTCTCTTCCTACATGTACACTTCAGGTAATCTGTTTCCCTCACAAGGTTTCACTCCTGTTATTGTCTTGAGCTATAGTGAGAGGCTGAGTTGGCGGGGGCTACTTTCCCTGGAGCATTGGAGGCTGAGGGGTGACATTATGGAGGTTTATAAAACCATGAGAGACATAGATAGGGTGAATAGCCAAGGTCTTTTCTCAGGGTAGGGGAGTCCACAATAAGGGGGCATAGGTTTAAGGCGAGAGTGGAAAGATTTAAAAGGGACCTGAGGGGCAACTTTTTCACAACAGCGTGGTGCATGTTTGGAACCGAGTGGAGGAGGCTAGTACAGTTACATTTAAAAGGTGTCTGGATGGGTACATGAATAGAAAAGGTTTAGAGGGATATGGGCCAAATGCTGACAAATGTGATGAGATTAATTTAAAATATCTGGTCGGCATGGTCAAGTTGGAGGAAGGATCTGTTTTCCATGTTGTATAACTCTGTGATTCTATGAAAACAAGGTGTAGAGCTGGATGAACACAGCAGGCCAAACAGCATCAGAAGAGCAGGAAGGCTGACTTTTCGGGCCTAGGCCCTTCAGAAATTTCTGAAGAAGGGCCTAGGCCCGAAACGTCAGCTTTCCCGCTCCCCTGATGCTGTTTGGCCTGCTGTGTTCATCCAGCTCTACACCTTGTTATCTCAGATTCTCCAGCATCTGCAGTTCCTACTGTCTCTGTGATTCTATGACTGTAATAGGCACAATGATTCAGAAAGCCTGCCAACCATTTTCATCCCCTAGTGTCATCCTGACTTAGTGAGAGATCCCTCACTTCTTAAGCATCTGGTGGCTTCTTGGCTGGGTTTGTGCATGTAATCGAATCATTACCGTGCAGGACTGAAGGAGTGCCACACTGTCAGAGATGTTGTCTTTCAGTAGAAATGTTGATCTTGAGTCCTAAAGTTCAGGTGGACTACAAAAGATTTGCTAGCAATTGGGCAGTGAGAATGTGGTGACTGTTTAAGCCAGATCAACCTTGATCTTGTAGCTGTTTCGGAGGAACTTTCTACAAAACATGAGTCATTTATGATTTAAAATGAATTAATTTGCTATGGAGATGCTAGGCACCATCTCCTGTTGTTGAAAAAATCACTGTTTAAATGCAACATGCTTCTCATTGACATGTGAGTCATTGTGTCTTTACTCAGTTGGTAACATTCTCACCTTTGAATCAGAAGCTGTTTGAAGCTCACGACTGGACCAGAGCACGTAATCGAGGCCAACAAGTCAGTGTGGCACTCAGAGAGTGTTGCATCGCCTTTGGGTGTGATATTACATCTGTAAATGAGCCAACTGGCCAGATTAATGACACATTCCAAAACAACTCAAGAGTTCTCTTGATATCCTGGCTAACATGCTTCCATCAATGAGAGTGGCATGGTGGCTAAGTGGTTAGCACTGCTGCTTCACAGCGCCAAGAAGCCGGGTTTGATTCCACCCTCGGGTGACTGTCAGTGTGGAGTTTGCACATTCTCCCCTCGACTGGGCCAATTTCCTCTGGGTGCTCCGGTTTCTTCTCTCAGTTCAAAGACGTGCAGGTTAGGTGGACTGGCCATGCTAAGCTGCCCCAATATCTAGGGCTGTGCAGGCTAGGTAAATTAGCCATGGGAAATGCAGGGTTACAGGTATAGCTGAGGGGAATGGGCCTGTGTGGGATGCTCTTCGGAGGCTTGGTGTGGACTTGATGGACTGAATGGCCTGCTCCCACACTGTAGGGATCCTATGATTCAACCAGCAGAGCCAAAAATGCATTAAAGGTTCATTCACCTCATTGCTGTAAGTGGGTTCTTGCTGTGCACAAACAAAAGCATTTGCTGCATTTGGGTTTAGAACTAAAGGATGTCTCTCTCTGAAATAATGAATTGCCTCAAGTGATACAATAATTTGCCAGATAAATCAATAGGATTTACATGATGCAATATCTTTCCAATGATGAGACACATTGGGTGCCACTGCAGATGGAATAGAATTGAATGTTAATTTATTGAGGACAATGTGTTCCTATCTAGCAATCACCGCTCGATTCGATCTCAGTTTGAGGTTCGGGATTCTGAACATTAATTTTAAAAACTTGTTCCAATACACAATGTCCCACATTATTCTCTACTTCATTAGTTTTCAAATCCACATGGAAAAGGCCCAACATTTAACGACAAAAACGTACTGGGCTCTTGAGGCAGTTTGCCTCCCATAAAATCATTAAGTGATGATTAAAGACGTAATTAGCACATTCAGTTACTGCACACAGAAATTAATTACTTTATGACTGGGACCATTGATTTACAATTGGTAATCTGCAAGATATATTTCATTGTTTTTAATACATATTCATAGGGGAAGCTTACACTGGTACCTTCATAACAGGCAGATAGGAGTAAAAACACAGGTACAAGGTCGACAAAGTTAAGTTTGGACATTGGAAATTTTACTGTTAGTTTGATCTTTTCTAGCACTGCTATTGGCAATCGCATTAAAATGCAAATATAATTTTATTACTGTATAATTTATATATTTCTTGTGATTGTATCATTTGCCCAGAATTAATACACTATTTATGAACATAAGTCGAAAAGGAACTTTTTCTCTTTTAATTTATGCTTCCTCCCAAAAATATACTTTATTCATAATTCTATTTTGGCTCTGAAGATTACATTACATGACTGTTCAAAATTGACATTATGTCAGGTGCCAGGCAAACCACTTTCTTCCAATACTGCATTTTACACACTCCATTTACAAATATTGCTAATATCTTCCATACCTGGGTAAGGTCAAGTTTGAAGTCCAAGGAGTTTTCCAGCCCTGAAGGACAAAGACAGTGGCTTTTTTCAATGTTGCCCCAGTACTCAGTGCATCCTGGTAGAATTTTTTGGTCCAAAAAATGTACTTTATTCAGAAATTTTGTAAAGTACATTCCAATTCAAACTGAATACAGGAAATGTAACTGAATTCAACTGTTTCTCCATACAGTGTGTTCCATTTTTCAATGTCTCAAAACAATTGCAATACTCTTGATATTTACAACTTATATACTGTGTGAGCCTCTGTCCCAGTTCATGCTCCATCTACGGTTGTGGTGAAACTTATTTGATAAGAATTTTCTTTTGCAACCCAAGTGAAGTGCAATGAGATTCTGTGTGTACCCTCTTTATTGATACAAATACCTCTACCTGTCAGGGTCTTCAGTTACCATAAGGCAATGAGGAGAAGTTAACACTAACCAATGACAGATCTAATTTTACAGTCATATTGTTCTCCCACAACTGTCACAGTGGGCAAAGCCATCAATCTGCAGTTACCATGGAAACAATCATATCATTGCCATGGATCAATGAGTAAATTACTGCATAATCAATGCACCCATTTCTCTGGCCTGCTTTTATCAGTATTGGTCTGTCAGACAGTCTATTTAGCTTAATAATAACTAAACCCTTGCTTTAAAACAAACGATAGAATGGTCAGTTTGTGATTATTGGTCCATTGCTTTGTACATAAAATACAAATATATTTGACTATATTTGATTCACTGTCATGAGTGAATGATTAAATTGCAAAACGTTTCAGATGTAATCCCTTGGTCAGTCTGACATATTGTAAAATCATTGGCAGATTAGTTTAATTTCCTTTTCACAACGGATACTCAAATGAAGACAGCAAGCTAGCCAAGTGGACAATTATATGAAGAGTTAAATAAGGTTGCCATGTCACAGTGTTCTTCCTGCTTTGGGCAGCATATAATCACTTAACAAAGTATGTGTCTGCCCCAGTCTGATTTGACACTGTCTAAAATAAAGCAGAAGAACATTGAGACCTGTATAAAATTTCCATCAAATAAATTTCTAACCAGAAAAAAATTGCTAGTTCATTGCCCTATCTCGGACAGCTAAGCCTAGGAATCCAATAAATAAAACTGACCTGGCAAAATTGCATTTTAAAACTGGTGACCCCAGATCAGTGGCCATTTGACCCTAATCTGTCTGTGCTGCATTTATACGTGTTGTTACTGCGATAGATTCCACAATCCAGCCTGAACTACATCGATAATCTACCATATTTAAATTCCCACTTTCACGTTTATAGTTGATTTGTTTTGCAAACTGGGGGGTACACTCGCTGGCTAGCTACCCCCTCAGACCAAAAGTGGAGAGAAATATGACCTACTGCCAATATATTTACAGCTGATTAAGGAGTTTGAAATGGATAAGTCCAAACTTTCCATTCTGGAAAGTCTACTTAACAGAAGCAAAACAGGATAAAATATTCCACAATGTGAAAGCATCTGGTGATTTATTTAAATTACCATTATATCATTAATAACACTTTTATCCCATCTTCTCACTTCATGGGACATTATTGGCATTAGCCCTGGAATCTCAGATAATCCATTTTAACAAGTGCTTGCAAACTCCTAATTTAAAATGGAGACAAAGCAGCACTGACTCACACTAGCAAGAACTAGCAACACCAGTTAGAAAAGCAAGGAAACAGGCTTGTGGTATCAATGGCGAGCAGGAGGTAGATGTCTGGGGATGGGCAGCAAGGATTTCAATACAGCTGAGGAGGGAGTTGTCTCTACTCATTGGCTATTTTCCCTCTTCCAAGCTTTTCTCTGAAAAAGTTGGCAAGTATCTACTGTCATGACAAAAAACCTGCAGTTGGCATTGTTCACTGGTTTCTAAATGAGCAGAAAGCAACAAAATATTACATTCAACAATGGCCAAAGCAATACAACATGAGCTTTTCAACAGTAGAGCTGGTTAACCACATCACAGCAGAATTTCAGTTACTAAAAGTATCAAGAGAAACATTCTTAAGAGAGAATTACTGCTCCTCTTGGTGAGTTGATCCAATGCGTTAACACGCACATTACAGCGATTCCAGTTAAATCCCATGTCTACAGAGTTAGATCATACCACCCAAAGCAGTGGTTAAATGTGTTACAATTAGCCCTGAGCTCAAAGGTGAAAAATTCAAGACATTGTGCCAGTTTGCAGCTACTATTTCAGAGTTTGAGATTGTGGAAAGTATTTGGAAAAGCAAGCTCTTCTTTATGACCACAGCTGTGGCAGAGCCTATAGTTGAATAGCTTGGTGACATTCACCATCCAAGTCAAACTTAAATCAATGTCACCAGGATATCGTAATGGACAATAAATAACAGTTATGGAATTGTATTCAGTAAGTGCCATTGGGACCTATATTAGCATCTACACAAGTACACAGAGGGCATTGGATACCAATTAAGAGCAGGAATCCCGTTTGATGTTTCATTTTCTAACACAAAAATATCAGCCTGACTGAGATCAGTTAACTAAGCACAGATCAGGAATCAATGCCTGATATCACTGGTCCATACGACAAATACTTAAGACATACAATAGACACTTGAAAGATTTGTACTTAAACGGCACTTAACCTGACCACCAGACATCACAGAGGGCTTTACAGCCAAATATTACACATTTCATGTGTAATCATTGTTGTAGGAAACACAGTAACCAATTTACGCACAGGGTCCCTCAAACAACTAAAAAACCAAAATGCTGCAGATGCTGGAAATCAGAAACAAAAGTGGAAAATGCTGGATAAACCTGGCAGGTCTGACAGCATTCCAAGTGACATTCAGAACTTTAAAGGGATATCGACACATAGGTAGAGTGGGCAGATAGGTAACGGATATAATTCTGAATAACGGTCACTGGACCCAAAATGTTAATTCTGCTTTCTCTCTACAGTGCTGCTGGACCTTAAGGTTTATTAGATTACATTCCCTACAGTGTAGAAACAGGTCCTTTGGCCCAACAAGTCCACACCGCCCCTTGAAGCATTCCACCCAGACCCATCCCCCTGTAACCCACACACCCCTGAACACTACGGGCAATTTGGCATGGCCAATCCACCTAACCCGCACATCTTTGGACTGTGGGAGGAAACCAGAGCACCCGGAGGAAACCCACACAGACACGGGAAAATATGCAAACTCCAGACAGTCAGTCACCCGAGGTTGGAATTGAACCTGGGTCCCTTGCCCTGTGAGGCTGCAGTGCTAATGACTGAGCCACTGACGTGCTGAGCTTTTCCAGTAATTTCTGTTTTTGTCTGATATCTGTATGATAGTAACTAGATTATGTGTTTTTGTGATTTTGTTGGAGGGTTGGGTATTGTTCAGGGCACTGGGGAGGTCATCCTGCTCTTTAAAACTGTCTCTCAGGCCATCTTGCAGACTCCAGAGTAGACTCAGGTTAATATCTCATTTAAAAGGCAGCACCTTTGACAGTGCGGTGTTCCATCAGTACTGCACTGGAGTGAAAGCCTTGATTTTGGCACTCAGGCCCTGACAGGGAAGTTGAACCCAGAGCCTTGTGACAATAAAAATGGACCATTATTACTTGGCCTCATTTTCAATAATAAGAATGTTGAAAGAGTGAAAATTATTTGTGTCAGGAGCCTAATGTCAAAACAGTAAGCAAACTAACAAGGGGATAAAAATTGCAAAGAATGGCTGTTTTACTCAAAGACATTACAGTGAAACAGGAAAATCAACTTTTTATTTGTGGCCAACAACAATGTATAGAGAAAAAAATGGATTTTACACCTCGAAAGAACGTTGAGAACTTTAAAAGGACATTGAACTTTATCTGCCCACTCTACAAATATATCAATGAAGAAGTGTAACTTTGGTATAAAGCACATAGGGAGAAAGTATATTATTATAAAAGGTGTGAAAGAGCAGAGACATTTGTATATATATGTACATAAGTCATTAAGGTAGCAGGACTGATAGAGACAGCTGTGAATAAAGAGACAAATGCATACATATATAGGGGCATGGAATACAACAGGAGGGAAGATACTGGCTGGATCTCAGCTGGAATATTGCACACAGTTCAGGACGTCACACTATAGGAAAGATGTAAAGGTGCTGGAGAGAATGCAGAACAGGTTTATGAAAATGGTTCTAGAGATGAAGCACTTCAGACATGAAGATCAATTGGAGAGGTTAGGATTGTTTTCCTTGGAGAGGAGAAGGCTAATAGCAGATTTGGCAGAAGTTTTCAAAATCATAAGGAGCCTGGATATAGAGTGTATAGGGAAAAACTGATCCCAGTCAGAAATGGATTAAGAATGAGGAAACAATTTTGAAGTGTTTTGCAAAAGAAGCGAATGTGAAATAATAAAAAGTTCTTCCTCATAGCGAGTATTTAGGGTCTGGAATTCACTGTTTGATTGTGTGATGGAGGCCAATTCAATTGGGGCATTCAAGAGGACATTGGATAACTGTTTAAATACAAACAATGTGCAGAGGAGGTGGATAATTAGCACTAAGTTGAAATACTGAAAGCTGGTGCAGACACGCTGACTGAATGGTCTGTTTCTGCACCATAAAGCTTCTGCAACAATGGGCTGAGTGTGGAAATGTTAGAGTTATGGTGCTAAAACAATGTTACTCAAACCAGAACAAAGCAAGAGAGCTTAATGTCAAAATGAAACCACCAACTGGATTTCTCCTCCTTCAACACAATATAGAGAATGATATAATTTGGTATAATGTGGCCTCTTTACTTCATTCCAGGACTTGTTGGCCATTTGGTATCAGTGCTAATCTCCAGCTTGGACTAATAGATAAATGGAGAAAGCTGGCATCGGGAAGGGAATTCAGTTGTGAGTGAAAAGCAGTCATCAAATTTCCCTCAACAAAAATGATGATTGGTACGAATAGAGATGGCAATGGATGATCACCGGCAATGGGCGATAACCAGAGTTTGATGACCCCATCGTGGGAAAAGCCTAAAGAGTGAAAGAGAATATAGGCATATACGTGAAAAGGAAGGGTAACTGGACTGGAAACGTTAACTCTGATATTTCTTCATAGAGGCTGCCAGATCTGCTGAGCTTTTCCAGCAACTTGTTTTTTTGTCCCTGTGCACGTGAAAACAAAAGTTTTTGGTTGTCACTACCTGGAAATAGTCGGCTTCCTAGATCAAGCAAGACAGAGACTTGACTGGTAGATGATCACCTAGAGTTTTTGTGGGAACACTTTCTCAGTTCCAATTCAAGGAATAACTATAACCAACAGTCTGAGAATGATTCACTTGCCCAGATTTGTGGCTACATGTTATTGTGGATTTAGACTGAAAGCCACGAAACTGTCTTCTAAAGGTGTGGCCCCGCCCTCTCAGGGAGTGTATCAATACTTCTGTGGCTGTTCGGTCAGTTCTGCGTTTCCTTTGTTTTGTTTTAATGCCATTACATTAGTTTTCCCCTTCTGTTTTTTTTTGACAAAGCGGCAATGACTGTAATGCTAGATTTCTCCACAGAGTGGTGCAAATCCTCCTTTCCACATTAGTACACGTTATTTGAACTATATGTGCTGTGCAAAAGCAGGATGTGGGGTCGGTTCTGCAATGCGCCACTAGGGGGCAGGAATTATCTTCTGAATTACAACCATTTGCTGTCAGAGGTGTTTGCTGCACCACACAGTGGCAACAACAGAGTACAGCATTCTGTAGACCAGGTTTGAAACAGACCTGCTCCAGATAACAAGGTGTGGAGCTGGATGAACACAGCGGGCCAAGCAGCATCAGAAGAGCAGGAAGGCTGACCCTTGATGCCTAGACCCTTCTCTAGACCCGAAACATCAGCTTTCCTGCTCCTCTGAGGCTGTTTGGCCTGTTGTGTTCATCCAGCTCTACACCTTGTTATCTCAGATTCTCCAGCATCTGCAGTTCCTACTATCGCTGAAACAATTTTAACCCCAATGCGAAGCCTCTTCTAAGGATGCGAACCTTGAAGAAGTTACCCTCTTCCCTCCGGAAAGACCTCAGTGGATCTCTCTCCCACTGCAACTCTCTGGTAATCTCTTTGGCCCTGAAACTGATCAACCACGTGCAGAAGCAAATGAGGTACTGCAGCCACATCACCTTTCTTAATACCTGCCTACAGCACCAGATCATCCCCAATGGACTACAGTCCACATTTAGGCCTTCCCAATTTTGCCCCAACTGAGGCAATGTCTACATTCAGAACATTGAGATCCTTCAAAAACATTTCTCCCTGCTTCTCCCCATTTCTGAAGAAGGATCTAGGCCCGAAGCATCAGCTTTCCTGCTCCTCTGATGCTGCTTGGCCTGCTGTGTTCATCCAGCTCTATACCTTGTTACCTCAGATTCTCCACTATCTGCAGTTCCTACAATTCCCGCTCCAGATTAGTCTCTTAACATCAAGCAGGTCGATTAGAAAATATCATAGCAAACTATTTTATCAAACTTTAAAATGACACCTTAATGCACATGACTGTGTAAAACAAAACTGCGAAGACGAGAAATCTAAAATAAAGCAAAAAATGCTGAAATTACTCAAAACTGTTTTCTATAATTAAATTTCTCCAAATAAATAGAAGAAATGATAATGAGGTTTTTTTTAATCAGCAGCTATGGAAGCCAAGACATGATTATGCAGTTAGGGCACTGCCTTCAATGGAAATCTCTTACTGGCGCTGCTGCTGGATTCTGCAATTTATTTTTACAGATTGCAGAGCCACAGTCCAAAGACAAGAAGTTAAATGACCTTAAAATAAATAGGTACATTTGCTCCTTCTACTTCTCCCAGATGGGATTTTCAGCTTTGTGGCAGCACTCCCATCTGAGTCATTCAGGTTGTGTTTTTGAGTTATTTTCCAGATTGAGGAAATAATTTAGTCTAATATATTAGCTTAGCACTAAGGCAACAGCATCAGATGAGATTTTACAACATTTTCACAGATGGAGGAGTTCTTATTAGTAAATGGATTAAACAGAGGCCACACTGTTCAAATGGACTTAAAAGGTTACGTGGGTCATTTTTGGTACTAATTTACCAGTCAATAAACACAATCAGAACAGATTATCTGGCCATTTATTTAATGTACTTGTTTATGGGTTATTGATTTGCATAAATAGGCTCTGACAAGCCACTTTCACAAATCTAACAGTAACTACACATAGTATGTAATTAATTGTGAAGAATTTATATATGTTCAGAATTTAAAGATGATCATTTTATTTTAACCCACAGTTGCTTTAATTTGTCCACTATAAATTCAAATTAACTTTCTGAAAGTAAGGGAAAAAGCTGATTATTTGTCAAAAGGTTAATCGTTAACCTTCACAAAGTTGCATCAGTCATTAAATCTCTACCATCATGTGATGGGGAGAATGTGAATTGGGAAATTACTGGCATTTCATTTTTACGGATTATTAAGAAACCATGGGTAACATTTACAACAACTCGGTCTCTAAAAAAAACCTGGTCAGGGGAAACAATTTGTGTCCAGGCATTTTGGTGAGCTTTGTTGATAACAGGAATATTGTAAATACATAGAAAGTAGGAACTGCCAATGTTGGAGATAACATGGTGTAGAACTGGATAAACACAGCAGGCCAAGCAGCATCAGAAGAGCAAGAAAGCTGACGCTTTGGGTCTGAACCATTCTTCAGAAATGGGGCAGGGGAAGGGGATGCTGAAATAAATAGAGAGGAGGAGGCGGATGGGAGGTGGACAAAGGAGAAGATAGGTGGAGAGGAGACAGACAAGTCAAAGAGGTGGGGATGGGGCCAGTAAAAGTGAATATGGGTGGGGTGTTAGGAAGGGGACAGCCCAGGGAGGACGGACAGGTCAGGAGGTGGGGTTGGGGCTTGAAGTGGGAAGAAGTGGATTGGTGGGAGGAAGGACAGACAGGTTAAGGAGGATTACTTGGGCTGGGGAAGGGGAGATTTTGAAGCTTGTGAAGTCCACATTGACACCATTGGGCTGCAGGGTTCCCAAGTGAAATATGAGGTGCTGTTCCTGTAACCTTCGGGTGGCATCATTGTAGCACCGCAGAAGACTGGCTTCTGCAGTTTCAGGGGCAAGTGCCGGGGGAGGTGGGGCTTGGCCTGCTGTGTTCATCCAGCTCTACACCTTGTTATCTCAGATTCTTGAGCATCTGCAGTTCCTACTATCTCTGAAACTGTATTCCCAAGTGATTTGAAGGTTAAAAGGAAATATCATTGAAACCTACAAAGTACAGAAAGAGATGGACAGGGTAGGTGCAGTTAAAATACTTCCACTGGCTGGAGAGTCGAGAAACAAAGTTCAGAATTTAAAAATAAGGGGTTGTCATTAGAACAAGGATGAGACTTTCATTTGACTCAGAGGGTTATGAAGCTTTAGAATTTTCCACCACAGATAGCTGTGGAAATTCATTCTTGAGTATCTTTAAAACAATGATAAGGAAAATATGGGTAAAAAGCATTAAAGTGTTTGATCAGTCATATCATTTTAGTTGGCAGAGCAGGCTTGATGGTTTGAATGGTCTATTCCAGTTCAGATGTTCCTATAAGATCCACCTTTGGGCAAATAATTCAACAAGACCTAAAGTAGACAAAAAAGGAAGAACACAAATAGTCATCCCCACTGCATATGTTTTGTGTTACATCATTGCTTGAGATTTATTGCACTGAAAATGATACTCAATACAGATACAATATTGTAGCACACGATGTGGCACTTTTGATATTTATTTACTCATTCATAGGATGAATTCTGACATCACTGGTAAGCCCAGCATTAATCATCCATTCCTAACTGCACTTGAGAAGGTGACAATGGAACACCTTGCTAGGCCATTTCAGCGCACAATTAACCACCTGGTTGTTGATTTGGAGTCACACATAGGCCACACTGGGTAAGGACAGAATGTTTTCTTCCTTAAAGGATATTAGTAGACCAAACATTTTGTTTATTGAATCTGTTGAGTGGCTTGGAGGAGACATTACATGTGCCTATGGATCTGCTGTCCTTTTCCTTCTTGATAGCAGTAACCATTGTGTTTACAAGGTGCTAAGGATTATTGGTGAGCTTCTGCTGTGCAGTTTTTATTTGGTACCACTGCTGATACTGTGTTAGTGGTGGAGAGGGTGAATGTTGAAGATGGCAGATGGGATATCAATTAAGTAAGCTGTTCTGTACTGGATAGTGTCAAGCTTCTGAAGTGTTGTTGGAAGTGCAATGATCCAGGCAAGTGGAGAAGATTCCAACATACTCCTGACTTGCACGTTGTAGATGGTAAACATAATTAATGGAGCCAGGTGCTGAGCTACTCACTACAGGATTCCTAGCCTCTGCCCTGCTCATGTGGCCATTATATTTATATGGTGAGATTAGTTCTCATATTTCATATAATTGCAATATGAGTTACTTTAAGCCATTACAAGCTGAGAATTATTTTACATTACTCAAAGTTCCACAGATAACATTACTGCCATATCAAGTGACTCCAAATCAGTAGCAACATTTTACTCTCTCTGATTGCACAGCATTTGATTCTTAACTGCCTTCCAACATGGTTTAATAAACCACTCACATCATCAAGGTGGCTCCCCATCATCTTCTCCAGGGAAATTTGAGAAGAACAATAAATGCTGGCCATACTAGTAATGTCTGCATCATGAATGAATAATTTAAAAACAAGATGACACATTAAATTATCTTCCCATATAAATCCAATATAAAATGTTCCAGCTTTATCCATGCATACCCACTGCATAATGATTTGGCAATGGTCAAATAAGTGTGGACAGTCATAACATTGATCAAGATTAAGTTGCGAAAACAAGAATGATTAAAAATCTGACCCCTCTTATTGAATTCATTGCTTTCTGCTCTCATGCCATGGGCGATACTGACAATTACTGTCCATCTCTAACGATTACAGTGGTAGCTGGGTCACTGAACCATTGTATTTCTTGTGTCCAGAGGAATCCTGCAACAAAGACCTAGGGTTGAAATACTTTCTCAACAACCATTCATATTTCACATTTTCTTCAGCTCACTGGAATATGAACAATCAAACTGCCTCTTATCTTGAAGAACCTGGGGAGCTTGTTGGCTCTACAGAACAAAATACGGGCAAGCCCTTACTCCTACTCTCTGCTACTAAAGTCCCCAACAAGGGAAACAACCTTTCTGAATCTATACTGTCAGCACCCTAATACAGTCACCTCTCATTCTTCTGAACTCCAATTCATAGTCTCTCAGATTTCAAATCTCAAACATGCTCACATAAATATTTTGATTATAGTGGTATGAGTCTGTAAACGAGTCTTCTAATAAATTAGCGGTGGCTACGTACAAATAATCTCACTTGCTACATACCAATGGCCATTTAATATTCTTGGTCATTACTTTAACTATGTAAATGGTTGAAAGTTCAAGGTGCAAAATCAGCATTCAAGATGACAGTTCCTACTTATTCAGATTCCTTCATGAAGACTAGGGAAATACCTGTCGGATAAAACCTCACCCAGCAAGCCTACTGTAGTTAGCAAGTAAATTAAAAAAAAACAAATTGAACACAATGTTTTCCAAAGGCAAGACAATTTTTTCTATCAACTGCTGACTGAATCTCTTGATCATAGAAAACAGGAATAATCCCCTGAGCCTTTCCACATTCATGACAGATTTCTAACATAATGCCACCCACACTGACTCTATATCCTTGACCTAAAACTTATTAATCACAGATTTAAAATTATGATCTCAAGTACATTGCGGAGGACAACCTGACAGAAAGTCAATGCGGTTTTAGAGCGAACAGAGGCACATCTGACATGATCTTCGCACTACACCAACTTCAGGAGAAATGCCGTGAGCAGAACGTTGGACTGTATGCGGCATTCATTGACCTCACCAAAGCCTTCGATACTGTCAGCAGCGACGGTCTACGGAAAATCCTGGGGAAACTTGGATGCCCTCCTAAGTTCTTAACCATCCTACAGCAACTTCATGAAGGTCAGAGCGGCATGGTGAAATACAACGGTGACCTATCACACCCATTCCCCATCAGCAACGGCGTGAAGCAGGGCTGCGTCTTGGCACCAAAGCTCTTCGCCGTCTTCTTCAACATGATGCTGCAGGAAGCGAAGGAGGGCATCACGAGCAGCATCTACATTCACTTCCGCCCAGACGGCAATATCTTCAATCTGTGCCGCTTCCTCGCTCGCACGAAGACAACACGGGAGCCCATCATGGTGCTGCTGTATGCGGACGACTGCGCCCTACTCACACACACAGAAGATGCGCTACAGACTGCAGTGACGTGCTTATCCAAAGCTGAAAAGGCTTTCGGGCTAACGATCAGTCTGAAGTAGACGGAGATCCTGTACCAGAAGCCACCATGCAGCACATACAACCCACCTCGAATCTCGATCGACGGCCACCCCCTCAACACAGTCGAACGTTTCACGTACCTGGGAAGCATAATCTCCAACGATGCTACAGTCACAGGAGACATCGACAATCGCCTTGCAAAAGCATGTAGCACCTTCGGGCGACTGCGGAAGTGTGGGTGGGGAAACCACTCGATAAGCATGTCGATGAAAATCCAGGTTTACAAGGCCGCGGTCATCACCACACTGCTCTACGCCTCCGAGGCCTGGGTTCTGTATCGGAAACAGATGTGGCTGCTGGAACGATTCCACCAACATTGCGCTCTATATTGGGCATCACCTGGCAGGACCTCGTCTCTAACAACGAAGTGCTGGAAAAGGCCCAGCTCCCCAGCATCGAAGCGACCCTCCTCCTGAAACAACTTCGATGGTCGAGTCACGTATCGCGGATGGACAACACCAGAATACCCAAGACAGTGTCCTTCGCGGAACTCTGTGATGGCAGAAGGAACCGCGGTGCCCCGCACAAACGCTGCAAGGACCAACTGAAGCAACAGCTGTCTCAGGCCGGCATCGCCTCAACGGAATGGCAAAAGCTGGCCTCTGACAGGGACGCATGGCGGAAGAAAACTACGACGGCGATGGAACAGTTCGAACGTTCGAGGAGAGCAGCTGCAGAGGCAAACGGAAACGCAGGAAGGAGCCCTCATCTCAAGCCCCGCTGTCAGGAGCATTCCCCTGCTGCACTGTCCCAGGATCTGCAGGTCCAGAATAGGACTGTACAGCCACCAATGGTTGTGCCAATGAAATCGCTGACGAATCTCTTCCCAACTGATCTTCGCAAGCGAAGAATCTGCCTGATGACGATGATGATAGTACTCCTGGTTTAGTGAGTATCAATCAATCCAGTATAACTTTACTTTTAGAAGTACTGTATATTATCCAAATACATTGTTCGCCTTAATTATACCGGTGGAAAACTGCATAGGAGAAACTGTAATCGCTGCACCATTGAGGATCTAAAACTGTGAAAACTGACAATCTAAGACTAGGTTATATTGAGGGTCTGTAAGGATTTTATACTTTTAAGACCACCAGTCCAAAATGGAAGCTTTTCTTCAAATACAATTACATTGCAGAACTGAAGAAAAATGATGAAACTTTGGCAGCCATTCAAACCACAAACTATACATTCTCCTTGAAAACTAAACAGGAGGTTTTTGGAAGAACCTGTCACTGTGTAGCCCCTTATGGCAGTCTGGGTACTTTGCAACCAATTACGTATTTTTGAAGTAAAGTTTTAATGTAGCAAAAGCCAAACTGCACACAGCAAAGTGCCATGGAATCTTGTACATCCATTTAAGATGCTAGGATGAGATATATGCCCCCTTATCTATAAGGCAACAACTCCAACAGTACAGCACTCACTCAGTAATATGGTGGAATATCAGTCTAGATTTTGTGCTCAAATATCGAGTGATGCACTTCACCCACAACCTTTCTGGTTTGGAAGCGTGAGAGTTTTGACATAGCTGCTCTGCAATTAGGGAAAATATAACTGGCTCAAGGAAAATCCACCCAAAAACGTTTGGCAGCAGTCACCAATGACATTTTAAAGGAGTTATATTAACATCACCCAAAGCAAAATATCATCCCTTGCCTGTAATCAGGAGGCAAGAGCAGCGATGAAAACAAGTTGGATTTTTGAACACAATCAGGAAAGGTAACAGAGGCCTCACATCACATCTGGAATGTTTAAAGCCATAAATACGCTGCACCTTTACCCCAAAACCCATTGTAAAATGATGTCTTTTCTCATCTAGTACAGTAACAAAGTCATTTTTGTTGAAAAGTTAAAATTAGTACAAGGACAAGTTAAATATTTAAATTCCAAGTGTAGTTGAAGTTTAATCAAAGGCTAATCTAATTTCAGTATCCAGCATGTACCATCAGGGATGCAAATCTGATTTACACCATTAGTTTTCTCTCAACTCTTTAGCAATCAAATATGAGGATAAAGTGGAGGTCAGTACAGACAGTTAAGAGTTTGACGTTTACTTTTTTACAATCTTCAAAAATTACAAGACCTTGTTCCACAAAAAAAATCTCAGTGCAAGAATCTGCAAATGTCTTCATTTTCTACCCAACAAGGTGGATTAAATCAACTAGGTTCCACATAAATGTAATTGCTGGATGGGCAACAACTTAATCTCTGCTAGGAAACTTTTCACAAAAACAGCATTTTAAAGTCCTCAGCAAAGGGCTCACCTTTATGCCCCTCCACCCAAACATCAACGAATACCGGTCATGCTTGGATGTTGAACAGTTTTTCTGCAGCCTCCACTTCCGCGCTTACTTCTTTAACTGTGAGCCTAACCCTCCCTCTACTGACGCCTTCTCCGCCTCCTTGAGACCACCCCAAGGCCTCCTAGCCTCCCTTGACCTCTTCATCTCCAACTGCCGTCAAGACATCAATCGCCTCAATCTCTCCACCCCTCTTACCCACTCCAACCTCTCGCCCACAGAACGTGCAGCCCTCCGCTCCAACCCCAACCTCACCATAAAAAGCATGGAAAAGGGAGGCGCAGGTGAAGTATGGCGCACTGACCTCTACATCGCTGAGGCCAGTCGCCAACCCTCCGACACCTCCTCCTACTGCCCCCTTGATCATGACCCCACCCCGAACACCAAAGCATCATCTCCCAAACCATCCACAATCTCATCACTGCAGGTGACTTTTACCTACAGCCTCTAACCTCATAGTTCCCCACCATCTGTTTCTATCTCCTTCCCAAAATCCATAAACCAGGCTGCCCTCGTAGACCCATTGTCTCCACCTGCTCCTGTCCCACCGAACGTATCTCCACTTATCTCAACTCCATTTTCTTCCCCTTGGTCCAGGAACTCCCCACCTACGTCCGTGACACCACCCACGTCCTCCAACTCCTCCAAAACTTCCGATTCCCTGGTCCCCAACACTTCATCTTTACCATGGATGTCCTATACACTTACATTCCCCATGCAGATGGCCTAAAGGCCCGCCGCTTCTTCCAGTCCCACAGGCCCAACCAGTCCCCCTCCACTGACACCCTTATCCGCTTAGCTGAACTCACCCTCACCCTTAACAGCTTCTACTTCAATTTCTCCCACTTCCCGCAAAGGGGGTGGCCAGGGGTACCTACATGGGCCCAAGCTATGCCTGCCTCTTTGTAGGATATATGGAACAATCCCCTCCCGAAGCTACACTGGCACTATCCCACACCTCTTCCTCTGTTACATCAATCACTGTATCGGCACGGCCTCATGCTCCCATGAGGAGCTTGAACAGTTCATCCACTTCACTAACACCTTC
Source organism: Stegostoma tigrinum (assembly GCF_030684315.1). NCBI lineage: Eukaryota > Metazoa > Chordata > Chondrichthyes > Orectolobiformes > Stegostomatidae > Stegostoma > Stegostoma tigrinum. The sequence continues at coordinate 15,356,490 of NC_081386.1, forward strand.
CACCACAACCTTACATTCACCTGAACCATCTCCGATTCCTCTCACTCCCTCCTGGACCTCTGTTTCCACCTCTGGCAACCACCTGGAAACCAGTATCCATTTCAAGCCTACTGACTCCCATAGCTACCTACAGTACAGCTCCTCCCACCCACCTTCCTGCAAAAATGTCATCCCCTATTCCCAATTCCTTCGCCTCCGCCGCATCTGCTCCCAAGATGACGCATTCCAATCCCGCACGTCCTTGTTTCTCATGATCCACAACTTCCCCTCCACGGTGGTCAAAAATGCCCTCGACCGTGAGTCTTGCATTTCCCGCAACTCATCTCTCACACCCTCTCCCCACGTTAACAACCAAAACAGAATTCCCCCTTGTCCTCACATACCACCCCACCAACCTCCAGATCCAACACAGATTCCTCTGGCACTTCTGCCATCTGACCCCACTACCAAAGACATTTTTCCCTCTCCACTCTTATCTGCCTTCCGGAGGGACCACTCTCTCCATGAATCCCTTGTCCGCTCCACACTCCCCACTAGCCCCACCATCCCCGGCACTTTTCCCTGAAACCACAGGAATTGCTACACCTCCCCTTCACCATCACCCAGGCCCCGAGAAAACCTTCCACATCACCTACACATCTGCTAATATGTTATACTGTATCTGCTGCTCATGTGTGGCCTCCTCTACATCAGAGAAACCAAGTGGAGAGTTGGAGGCTGCTTTGTGGAACACCTACGCTCGGTTTGCGACAAATGACTGCACCTCCCAATCCTGAACCATTTCAACTCCCCTTCCCACTCCTTGAACGACATATCCATCCTGGGCCTTCTCCAGTGCCACAACGATGCCACCCAAAGGTTGCAGGACAGCACCTCAAATTTCGCTTGTGGACTTCACAAGCTTCAAATCTCCCCTTCCCTGACTGCATCCCAAAACCAGCCCAACTCGTCCCCACTTCCCTAATCTGTCCAATCTTCCTCCCACCTATCCACTCCTCCAACCTCAAGCCCCGCCCCCACCTACCAGACTCATCCCGCCTCCTTGACCTGTCCGTCCTCCCTGGACTGACCTATCCCCTCCCTAATTCCCTATCTAGACTCATCTTTACTGGCTCCATCCCCACCTCTTTGACCAGTCTGTCTCCTCTCCATCTATCTGCTCCTTTATCCATCTTCCATCAGCCTCCCCCTCTCTCTTTATTTCAGAATCCCCCTCCCCTCCCCAATTTCTGAAAAAGGTACCAGACCCAAAACATCAGCTTTCCTGCTCGGCCTGTGTCCATCCAGCTCTACACCTTATTACCTCAGCATTTTGAAGTACTGCAACCAGATAGATGTAACCATATATTCATCAATACCAACAGACTTTATTTTATATCAACTGATATTTTCTATAAATTACATTTTAAAAAAAACAAATAAACAATAAGTGGGATTCTTTACCAATTTGCCGGAATTTAAAAATGCAAGTATCTCACTTCAGACTTATTTGTCTTTGACTTCTGTCGCCAATTAGCGAGTCACTAGAAGTTCTATGCCAGATAGTTACAGAATTCTCTTTTAACTCATGCACAACATGTTCCAGTGAAGAGAGAGTATAATATGTAACAGTTCAAAGAAGTTTCATTCCAATGATTCTTTGGACAAGGAAGCTGACAGTGTGGATGCTAAGAGGATTTTTTTCTCTTGTGGGACAGAATAGAAGTAGCAGTCAAAATAAGGAGATCCACTTCAAGCTGGTGGAGCTTTTTTCTTATTTCAGAGGGTTGAGTGTCTTTGGAGCTCTCTTCCCTAGAAAGCAGTGGACACAGAACCATTGAACATTTTTAAGGCTGATTGTATGTTGACAAGGGAGTCAGAGGATGAGGAATAGACAGAAAAGTCACTGAGACTAAAATCAGATCATCCATGATCTTATCAAATTACACTGAAGGAGCCAAATGGCTTAAGTCTGCTCTTAATTCATATGTCAGTCAAATTATTACTTAAACATTGAGGCAGTCCTCAATCTGTCTTCTGGAAGCATCAACATCATAGAAAAATACAAAGACATTTCACCACTATTCAGGCACATCTCTCAATTTCATTCAATTTTCATCTTATTAAGAATCTTTAAAAAATGGTTGATGATTTTTCAAGATGTTGAGGGGGAACCAACATCCATCCATAGATGTCCTTTATGAAGTTCAACACTAGTTTGAGACTTACTCTCCCAATCGCTAAATTATACTAGCAGAAAAAGCACAATTCGGTAGTAAAACTATCTAAGGAAATATCCAAGTTCTGAGGAAGGCTCACCGGACCCGAAACGCGAACTCTGTTTTCTCCTTCATAGATGTTGTCAGACCTGCTGAGCTTTTCGAGAAAACTTTGTTTTTGTTCCTATTTACAGCATCCACAGTTCTTTTGTTTTTTTATTTAGTAAAAATATCTAATTCTGACAAACCCAGAAATACATTTTTTAGCAACTTCTCGTGTTTCTATGAGTTTTTTTTAAAGAATTCTATTTATGTGCTTCTTCCACAACCTCAGTTTTCCAAAACACTTTGCAGAGTATTTCTGAAGTGCAGCCACTTGTCGGAAACAAGGTACACAGAAAGCCAGTGACGTGATAATGACCAGACAAACTATTTTTTGATGTTGACAGAAAACTGAAGATCTTTTAATTCTCCTTCGGATAGAATTTACATCCGTCGGAGATAACACATCAGCCTTTGGTTTAGTGTTTCGTTCGAAAGTCGGCACCTCCAGCCGCGTTACTCTCCCTCACCAATGCGCCGCGCAGATGACTGTGAATTTATGCGCAAATCTCTGGAGTGGGAGTTATAGCCACAATTCTGTCTTCGACGAGGAGAGCGTATTATTATCGTTTTGTTAAAAAAAAGCATGTGTCTGCATTATAAAGTTCAGCAAACATAGCGTTTTGGAAATAGGGCTAAAAATATCCACGGCCGACTTCAGAGGTCGTTTCGCCCTTGAAGAGTCGTTTTCCTCACATTATCAGAGCCGGTCAGGGTCAGCCCTTGGCTGGACTTGGGGGCCGGTCAGACTCTGGGAGCTGAGCCAGTGTCACCTCCTGGGCCTTACGCTGCTCCAGGCTGTACCGCTGGAAGATTGGTTTGTACACGTACAGACCGCCCGCCACCCCCAGCACCGCGGCTAGGGTCAACTGAGAGAACGGCAGCCTCCTAAGAGCCATCAGCGGCAACCGCTCCGGGCACTGAGGGGTAAAAGGAAAGGAGTGGCAGGTAAAGGAAACGAACGAAATTGGACGTTAAAATGTCGCCGGCAACCTCCTCTGGACGGCGCGTGCGCTTCAACCGCCTGTCACGTGAACACCAGACCGGATCCAATCAAGAAGCTCTACTGCTGAGCCAATCAGGAGTCCGGATATCTCCGCCAATCAGACTCTTACCCTTCAGCCCGCTTTTGTGTGGTGCTACTGCACATGCGCAGTTGCTCGCTATAGCATTTATTGACATGGTTAGGGTTCCTTACATCAGAGAAATGACACCAATCACGAGTGGAGTTGCCATGTTAAAAGATCACATTATTGCTTCAACCACACCATTTTCTACTTCGTCAAATCCTCAAGTTTCTTTACTGCAATGTTCTCCCTGCTGGTGGGCCTCTCACATTCACCTTAGCTAAACGACATCAAGCTTACTGCAGTACATATCCTCACTCTTGCCTACTCTCCTCCCCACTGTGCGCTGAATCACAGAAGTGATAGGGCACAGAACGAGTCCCATCAGACCCATCATGTTCGTGTTACTTCTATTACCTAGTGCCAATCTCATACCTTTTATCAGTATATCTCTGCACACCATCTCTATCAAACAATCATCCAATACTAAAAAAAAACCAAAAGAACTGCCGCTGCTGTAAATCAGTTCTCAAGGTCACTGGACCCAAAACATGAACTGTGATTTTTTTCTTCACAGATGCTGCCAGATCTGCTGAGCTTTTCCAGCAAGTTCTGATTTTATTGTAACAATCCAATACCTTCTTTTATGCTGCAAATTGAAACTACCAGTGCACACTCATTCCCACTTAAGCATTCTCAATTCCTCTTTGCCCTTAGCTATCTCACATTCCCAACCCCACAAGTTTACATGCTCTCTACAGCCATCCATTTCTGGCTTCTTGAGCACTCCCAATTTTAATTGTTCCACTATAAAATTGGCAAAGCCCAAAGTTCAGATGTTCCTTCCCTAAGACTGTTTTCCATTTCTATTTTGCTGTCCACCTTTAAGGTGCTCCTCAAAACGAGATGATTGAGGAGAACCTTGGTGATGACTTTTCCAATGGATGACAGCAAGGAGATTCCCCTGTAGTTACCACAGTTGTGATGTGATGATACCAGTATTGGACTGGGGTGGACGAAGTCAAAAGTCACAGAACACCGGGTTGGGAACGAAGCTTGGTGTGTCAAACTTTGCAGATGACACTAAGGTGAGTGGTACAGTAAAGTGTGCTGAAGATGCTGAAAGTCTGCAGAGGGATATAGATAGTCTAAGTGAATGGGCAAAGGTCTGGCAGATGGAGTACAATGTTAATAAGTGTGAGGTCATCCACTTTGGTAGAAATAACAAAATGGACATTTTAAACGGTAACAAATTGCAGCACACTGCTGTGCAGAGGGACTTGGGTGTCCTTGTGCATGAATTACTAAAAGTAGGACTGCACGTGCAGCAGGTAATTAAAAAGGCAAATGGAATTTTGTCTACCATTGCTCAAGGGATGGAGTTTAAAAACAGGGAGGCTATGCTGCAGCTGTATAAGCTCCTGATGAGGCCACACCTGGAGTACTGTTGGCAGTATGGTCTCCTTACTTGAGAAGATATACCAGCACTGGAGGGGGTGCAGAGGAGATTCACTCCGTTGATTCCAGAGTTGAGACGGTTGGATTATGAGGAGAGACTGAGTAGACTGGGCTTATACTCATTGGAGTTCAGAATGAGGAGACATTTTGTAGAAACATAAGATTATGAAGGGAGTAGATAAAGTGGAGGCAGGGGGGTTGTTTCCACTAGCAAGTGAAACTGGGACTAGAGGGCATTGGCTCAAAATAAAGGGAAGCAGATGTAGGACTGAGGTCAGGAGGTACTTCTTCACCCAAAGGGTTGTGAATCTGTGGAATTCCCTGCCCAGTGAAGCGGTTGAAGCTACCTCACTGAATGTGTTTAAGGCAAGGCTAGATAAATTTTTGAACAGTATGGGAATTAAGGGTTATCGTGACTGGGTGGGTAAGTGGAGCAGAGTCTCAAAAAGATCAACCATGATCGTATTAAATGGTGGGACAGGCTCAAGGAGCCAGATGGCCTACTCCTGCTCCTAGTTCTTATGGCCAAAAGATGTGCAACTGGATGTATTTACTGTAGGGTTGAGGGGAAAGAAACAGATGGCACAAGGGAATGGTAGAATGAGGATCAGGAGCGATACTTCATACCAAGTTAGGAAAGTGCACAAGCTGGGAATGTCGACTTGTTACAGCACTGCAACAGAAGTGGCTTAGGAAAACGGTCAGTGGGAAGTGGGTGAGGATATGCAGGACTTTAGCTAATGACTGTGAAATGTTTATTTCCCAGAATCAATCAGTTGTCACCCCACCCTAACAGATCAGTCAGATATCCGAGGGTACATCGAAAACATCTTAAGACACCATTCACCAATTCAGAGATAACCACTCTGGTGGGTTTTAGTGCAAAAAAAAATTGGGTAGTGATTATTGGAAAGCAAAGCACTATGTGTAACAGGAGATATTCCAGCCAAGGCTATCTGTGCACAACTTGACCCAAAGGACAAGAGGGCAGTGGCAGGTTTACTCCAGGATCAAGTGAGGTAGTCTTGAGTCTTCCTTTGGGACTGAATATTTGAAACTGCAACATCCTCATCTAGCTAAGTTTCCCGAGTGCAGTGCAAGATCATATACTTTGAATGGTGGAATCTATTGTTGTCGTGACCTCAACAATGTCCCAGTTTGGAGTTCATGTTGACTGCTCATGTCTTTGCTGAACGCCACAGCAATATATTTAGGGAGGCAATGAACCTGCCTCCACTGCAACAAAGGGAGTAATACGTGGGAATGTCTGAGAGTGGAAGGAACTGCATCGTTGGACCACTAATGGGATCCCTGTAATGTCTGGTAAATTTGGTTGCATTTAGAAAGAAACACGTGTAAATAAAACAAACAAACCTTTACATGTGGAGAATAATTGCAACGTATTTATAGATTTACATGTCCATGCAGTCCAATGTTTTTATTGTCTCAGCTGATGTGACGTACAGCCACAAGGTTTAACAATACTCTTACCGGCTTGAATTACAGAATCCTTTCAATGGCCTCCCCATCGCATTGCCAAGCAATTACTCTTAACTCCTAGTCAGCTTTCAACCTCATGGCAGGGTCTCAACTAGATGTATGGAAAGGTCTCCATTGACAATGGCATTCTGCTTGGATTTTTCATAATTAGTGCATTGATAACTGCTCCTTCAATGCTGCGAGCCCTCTGTTGGCCTTCCACTTCACACATAATCCTTTCTCCTCACCTTCCTTATTTGAGGAGAGGCCCATTCCACATCTTGAGTCCAGAAGAAACCTTTTTCTCAATGTCCAGTTGTATAGCATGCAACTTAGAACAATCATTCTGAAGATCCCCAGGAATTATACTGTAGTCTCCTGCGCTGCCCAAGCAGCTAACCCTCATCTTCAAAAGGTCAAAAGCCTGCTCAATATATGAAGGTGGCTGTCAGTGTACCTTGTCTGTGATTGGGTCCTCAGGAGGAAGCAAGCTTCTAGTTTCTTGGATGGCACTCTAGTCACAAAATGTTGCACAGGTCATCCACCATCTCTTTGGGCAGTCATCCTCATCTGACATTGCCACTTTACCATATCAAGGTACGAGAGAAATGCTCTCATTTTAATTTCAAGTGTTTTTCCTTACGAGTTACGAGATTCAGGTTTAAGGTACAGGGCTCCTACTCACCGGTGTTCCGATATTCCAACTTTAAGAGACGACTCCTTGCATTCTCTATCCCTGGCAATTAACTTGCATGCAGGGATGTGGCAGTTTTAAACATGCAACAAAAGACTCAGAAATGTTGTTTCACTTTACTCATGAATGCTTCTTGGACATGCCTGTCTTAGTACATGGATGTGCATTTACTCAATACATTAAATACACAGATTCCAGTGAAAATGTTGGATTAGTAGAGGACATATACTTTTCACAATGGAGGCATGCAAAAACATGAAAAAGACTTAGAAAATTGGTACAGGTTCAGGGATATGGAGGAATTTCAGATTTCCTTTAAAAGAAATGAACATTAACATTTTGCCATCCAAAATACACCTCCACATGCAGCTGGAAAATGAGCTCCTATAATTTTCAGTGTTCAGAAATAACATTCAGAGGCACTAAGTATTAGACCAATTTATTGAATGAGTGACGATTTTGTGAAGCATCAATTTATACACATTTGGTTGAAAACACACCTCCTAATGCGTTATGTTGCACTGCCATCCTGAGGTTGTGATACAGAATGTCTAATATGCCAGGGCTGTTTCCTTTTCCTGCTTTCATATGTTCAAATACTTAGCGCCAAAATCAGCTTTCCTGAAAATTTTGCGGACAATCCAGAAGTGAGAACTGTTTTAAGAAATCCTTGAAATATTTATAGAAGAAATAAACAGAAGCATTTGTCTCTATTTTGAATTCCTAATTCTTATTTACCTACACATCTCCAGCAATTGGTTTAAATAGATGTAGAAAGTGAGAGCAGGCTGGAATTGGATACTCAATTGTGGGTTAAAGGCAATGATTTTGAGTAAAATATCACAGAAAAAGTATAGCAATACCAAATGTTTCCAAGATAGCAGGAACTGCAGATGCTGGAGAATCTGAGATAACAAAGTGTAGAGCCAGACGAACACAGCACGCCAAGCAGCAGAGGAGCAAGGCTTCTGACGCTTTGGGCCTAGACCCTTCTTCAGAAATTCTGGGTATCCATTTTTAGCCTACTCACTCCCACAACTACCTAGAATATTCCTCATCTCACCCACCTTCCCGTAAAAAGACCATGCCCTATTCCCAGTTCCTTTGCCTCTGCTGCATCTGCTTCCAAGATGAGGCATTCCACTCCTGAACATCCCAGATGTCCTTTTTTTTGTCTTCCCCCCCTCCCCACAAGAACTACAACTTCCCCGCCAGTGATCGAAAATGCCCTCGACTGTGTCTCCTGCATTTCCCGCAACTCATCCCTCACACCCCCTATCCGCAATAACAATCAAAACAGAATCCCCCACGTCCTCACGTACCACCCCACCAACCTCCAAATCCATCGCATCATCCTCCGACATTTCTGCCATCTGCAATCTGACCACTACCAAAGACATTTTTCCCTCCCCACCCTTATCTGCCTCCCGGAGGGACTATTCTCCCCGTGACTCCCTTGTCCGCTCCACACTTCCCACCCCCACCACCCCTGGCACTTTTCCCTGCAACCGAAGCAAGTGCTACACTTCTCCCTATACCTCGCCCCTCACCCCTATCCCAGGCCCTAAGACTTTTCACATCAAACAGATGTTCACCTGCACATCTGTTAACGTGATATACTGTATCCGCTGTGCCCGTTGTGGCCTCCTCTATATCAGGGAAACCAAGCAGAGACTAGGGTACCGCTTTGTGGAGCACCTACGCTGAGTTCGCAACAAACAACTACAACTCCCAGTTGTGAACCATTTCAACTCCACGCCTCCCAACAACACCTCTTCGGACAAAATGTCATCCTGGGCCTCCTGCACTGCCACAATGACACCACCGGAAAGATGCAGGAACAGCATCTCATATTTCACTTGGGAACCCTGCAACCCAAGGTATCAATGTGGACTTCACAAGCTCCAAAATCTCCCCTCCCCTGACCATATCCCAAAACCAGCCCAGCCAGTTCCCACCTCATTAACCATTCCTCCCACCTCAAGCCCCACTCCCATCTCCTACCAACTAACCTCATCCTGTCTCCTTGACCTGTCCATCCTCCCTGGACTGACCTTTCCCCTCCCTAACTCCCCACCTACTTTCACCTTCACTTGCTCTAACCCCACCTCTTTGACCTGTCGGTCTCCTCTCACCCTATCTTCTCCTTTATCCATCTTCTATCTGCCTCCCCCTCTCTCCCTATTTATTTCAGAATCCCCTTACCCTCCCCCATTTCTGAAGAAGGGTCTCGACCAGAAACATCAAACTTTCCTGCTCCTCTGATGCTACTTGACCTGCTGTGTTCATCCAGCTTCACACCATGTTATCTCAAAATAAAAACAAATCATTTGGTATTAGAGATATGCAATTGAACAAAGCAAAATGAATTAGTTTATGAATTCAAACAGTCAACACTGGAAACACAGAAAAGCTAAGATTTCACCCCAAAAAAAGGTACATTGATCGAACTAATCTAAAAAGGTCAAAAGGGCACAGGTATTTCTAATTTCAGGCAGATTGTTTTCCTTAAAATGTAGGGCTCTTTTGATTTGCATCTATCACAGGGGATTCATTACAGAGGAACGACATCAGAAGCAAGGACAGACTCCCAACAGTTTTCTTTACTGGAAAATAGTCGCATAATGGACTCTTGAATCATTGCCCAACACGCACAGTCATGTTCCATATCATGTGTGTTCCCTGAAATTCCAAAGAGATTGATACTTAACAAGAAGAGATGATAGAGTTTAGTTTGCTAATTTAAATAACAATTATGGTTCTAAATTATATTGACAAGAGAACATGCTGAGAATCTGCACATTCTAAAAGGTGTTCTGCAAGTCTAAAATGCAATTATAAAAGCATTATTTTTAAATGTACTTTTTGCACTCAAGAATCTGCAAACATTCACTGGAGCAGAAATAATAGAGCTTCAGATCCACCAGAACTAGCTTTGATCCTCCTCAAGAACAAGGATCTGAACAAGAAATGATACCGGCATTGCTCCTCTCTCTAAGTTTTGAAAGTTAACCTCTACATTGTACTCAACAGCCAGAACACATGGGAACATACATCACAAAAAGCGGTTAAATTACAAAGACCATATTCAACCACACACCAATACAGCATATACATATTCATGACACCTTAATAATAGATTTTGTTTTGTTATTATCACTTAGCAGAACATCATGTCATCATATCAGTGAAAAGAAGGTCCTACATAAAGAAGTTCCTTTAATATTTTGGCCCAACATAAAGATTTCCTTCATTGGAAATGGATTTATTGTATGTCACTAATAATGGGTTGATCAAGAATCTCATGCAATAGTTGTAAAAATGTTTCAAACTAAGTAGTTAAAAAGAAATGAAAAGGTTATTTCAAAATTACAGAATTTATTTTTTTTACAGCAATCATATCTGGCCCTGCAGCCAGTCAGCAAGAGAAATTTGTATCCTTCCTGGTTGATGGATTCTGAAACACATACAAACTCAACACATAGCTGTTTCTTAAACAAACAATTAAGCCACCACTTTACTACCAACTGATTTAAATACTGTAATTTGCCTACAATTGCTGACTTTGTCAAACAGAAAAAGGTATGTAGCTCCAATGTTACTGAATTCAAATTAAAAGCATAACCCATTTCTTCACCTCCAGGAATCGCAATAGAATCTGTGCAAAATCATTTCACAACGGGGGAAGGAAAGAACAAAAACAGCTAAATTTTCACCACAGAATAAAATTACAATCTTCAAAATAAAAGAAATCCTGCACACCAATATTAATAATTTACACCTTATGGAATTTACGTTCACATGATAGCAAATTACAAACTTGCTAAGGAAGAAATGAGACTTCAAATCTCATGCACATACACCAGTATACATGAAGACATAGAAAATTCATTAAAGATCCTGCAACTTAAGTCTTTTTCATAATGCCAAACTGGGTTTAGCACAACATACTTGCACAATGCAACTGCTTAGGAAGTTTTTCACCAGTACTTTGCAATTACAGATGGAAAGTTATTAGTATAACTACCTCTACTGTCATATTATTCAAAGTCAAATGAGATGCAAATTGTTTGAAAAAAATTCTCATCATTCTTAGGCATGTTTCACAAACAGCAGTCAGATAAGTCTGAACATTTCAAACACACACTTATGCATGTAAAAACCATTAATATTTCGGATCAAAAGGCATTGGACCCAACTCAATTTCAACATTTGCCATATGTCTTCCATTGGTACGGCCTGGCTTGTTCCATTTGCGTTCCTTGTGGTGATAAGTGTGCTGGTGTTTCCGTTCATGTCTCTGGTATTTGGAACCATCTGCATTTTTAGATGCCTGCTTTCCATACTGTTTGTATTTACCAGCATCGTAAAACTGACTGCAAGATTAAAAGGGAAGTTAATTATTGATTTTTCAGTAAAATAACATATTACTCATAATGACTTACCAATTTCTGTGTGTTCAATTCTGTATTAGCATTTAGCAGAAAGATGAGGTGCTTTCACTACTTTCCAAGCAATAGACAAGAGTGCAGGAGTAGGCCATTCAGCCCTTCGAGCCAGCACCACCATTCATTATGATCATGGCTGATCATCCACAATCAGTATCCTGTTCCTGTCTTTTCCCCATAACTCTTGATTCCACTATCTGTAAGAGCTCTATCCATCTCTTTCTTGAAAGTATCCAGAGACTTGTCCTCCACTGCCTTCTGGGGCACAGCATTCCCTATATCCACCATTCCCTGGGTGAAGAAGTTTTTCCTCAACTCTGTTCTAAATGGCCTACCCCTTATTTTTAAACTGTGTCCTCTGGTTCTGGACTCACCCATCAGCAGAAACATGCTTCCTGTCTCCAGAGAGTGTCCAATCTCTTAATAATCTTAGACGTCTCAATCAGATCCCCTCTCATCCTTCTAAACTCAAGTGTATACAAGCCCAGTCGCTCCAATCTTTCAACATATGATAGTCCCGCCATTCCGGGAATTAACCTTATGAACCTACGCTGTACTCCCTCAATAGCAAGAATGTCCTTCCTCAAATTTGGAGACCAAAACTGCGCACAATACTCCAGTGCGGTCTCACCAGGGCCCTGTACAACTGCTGAAGGACCTTTTTGCTCCTATACTCAATTCCTCTTGTTGTGAAGGCCAGCATACCATTAGCTGTCTTCACTGCATGCTTGTTTGCATTGACTGATGTACAAGAACACCTAGATCTCGTTGTACTTCCCCTTTACCTAACTTGACTCTATAGAAAAAATAATCTGCCTTCCTGTTCTTTCCAAAGTGGATAACCTCACAACGTTTATCCACATTAAACTACATCGGCCATGCATCCGTCCGCTCACCTAGCCTGTCCAAGTCACCCTGTATTCTCAAAACATTCTCCTCACATTTCACACTGCCACCCAGCTTTGTGTCATCAGCAAATTTGCTAATATTACTTGTAATGCCTTCATCTATATCATTAATGTATATTGTAAACAGCTGCGGTCCCAGCACCGAATCTTGTGGTACCCCACTGGTCACCGCCTGCCATTCCGAAAGGGACCCGTTTATCACTACTCTTTGCTTCCTGTCAGCCAGCCAATTTTCAATCCAAGTCAGCATTTTGCCCCCAATACCAAGCAGCGATACACTGCTGTATTTGTAAATCAGAAAGTTACATTTTCCTTCCATATTTTTGATTTTGAAAGTAATTTCATTTATCAATGTAAATAAATTCCATCATAGGCATTTCAACTTGCTGGGTTGAATTGTTTATCTCTCTGATAACAAAGTTCCGACAGAACCTAACACCTACATTGAAATAAACTCGCATGGAAACATATTTCACTGAAAGTCATATCACTTAAAGTCATGATTTTCAGGAACAGACACACTTTTAAGTGAGGACTTGGTATATTTCTAGTTCAGAGATATTAGATTTTTTTCAGAGCTGAGATGGTGGTAGTGAATTCAAACAAGAGAATGCCAAGTAAATCTGTTCTACATGATGATCAGGTAAACTACAGAATTATCACAGTACAAGTTTTATAGTACAAGATGATCTTAAGCAAATTATCAGTCCACCGAGTAGCTGATCATCCAAAATTCCATTCTGGTGGTCATGGATTGGCAAATGAGGTTTCGTTAATTAGTTCTGCTGAAAGTTAGACTTGTTTCAAGTCCAAAATAGTTTATCATGATAGATCAGTCAGCAGTCAATGCACAGTATGCTACTGAAGCCAAAAGGAATGTGGCCAGCGCACAAAAACCACACTGACAATTGACAAATGCTATAAGTTTGGGCTCCAACCACAGTCAACATTCTAGTGTCATACAAATAATACGATTTGAAGGTTTCATTACAGACCCTTATCTTGCCATTGGCACCCTGTCTAAATAAGCAGTTTTGGTCTCAATCTTGGCACATTCAATACTCAGTAGCTGTCTCAAACCAGTAAATGTTTTTACATCCACTACTTACTGACCATTTCAATTCACAGGACAGTAATTTGTAGCTACATTTCCTGCCTGCCATCCCACTAACCTCTGTAGGAGTTATTTTGTTCATGAGGATAATATTTCATGACCACACTAGCAGTCTTGTCCAGTTTCCAAATTTATCAATACCTTGGCCCTGATATTTTTGTTTTGCTTCTCTACCCTCTCCTGCCATTTTCTCATTCTGCCTCTTCAAATTCAACACATGCATCTCCAAATTCAACCAACCAATCTCTGACTGCAAAAGAATAATAAAGGAAACAAGTAAGGCATCTAATTGACCTTCAGTACAGCAAGAATAGCACCAAGATCAAACCTCAACCACAGTTAAGAATGACTATACCAAATCTTGCAGGCATTTAGAAGTGTCCCATAAATATAACTTACAACTGACACTAACCACTCAGATGTGGTAAACTATGAGGAACACTGTGCACCAACTCATCTGTAACCCTGGTTACAGACTGTCCCACAATTCCAGACCACAACCTGCAAAGATAATGAAACTGACAGTCCCATACCATCAACAGAATCACCCCAGCACCACAGCCCTGGGACTACAATCAAATAGTCTCCAATGTCTGTTCACCCCCATCAGTCTGACTTTCACATCTATTTAATGACTACTTTTGTTCACCATACGACTGGTCAATGGACCTCCCCTAAGTTTTTAAAATCAAGCCCACAAGTCTGCTGTCCACAGTGACCAACAAAATTCTAACACAGCTGAAGTTGTGCTGTATAAATGATGCATTTCAAATAGTTATCCTTTATAGTTCAAAAGAAGCTCAACAGAAAAGTTTCTCTCCATTCTGATCATACAGCCACCGTTTCTCTTCTCTACACCGCAGTGAAACAGTGTGTACAACAAGGATCTACGTAGAGCAGGATACAAGGCACCTCAATTTTTTGATAGCATGAAAATCCAGTACTGTGAACCAGACTTCTTCATCTGCTACTTAATTAGATGCTCATAAAACAAGGGGATACCACTGCAAAGCAAGTACTCCCATCCTCACTAGGGTAACTCTGCCATTGCTTTATGCCTTATTTCATAAAATACTAATACTAAACTATTTCCATCTGCCTGCATATGTTGTTAGGGCAGAAACACATTTACTCTGGATGTGACTGATGTTTTTGGTTTGAACATTGGTTGCCCAAGTTGTAAAGCATTTGTTTGCTGAAAATGCAAATTATTAGTAGTGGCAAACAGAATTTACTTAAAAAACATGCTTGAAAACTAGTACATTACAAAATCAGAGATCCAGTGAATCACAGCAAGATCTATTCTTGCATCTGCAGCTTGCCAATGAGCAAAGGAGAGGGGGAGACAGAGTACTCCTATTTGTAAGGCTATATTTTTTGCAAACATTTTCCTGGTTTTTTTCTTAAACTGTGATCTTTGGACTACAACCACTTCATTCATATATTGTAGAACTCAAATACAACAGAAAAAGAGTTGCATCAATAGTCGGACAGCATCAATGGAGAGAGAAACCAAGTTTAACAATTCAGGTCATCAAACAGGCATCAATTCGAACCACAGATGCTGCCTGATCTGTTCAGAAAGAAATTTGAGATCAATGAGAGTTTGAAGGTGTTTAGACTGAAATACTAATTTTGTTTTGCTTCCTATATGCTGCCTGACATTCCATGCATCTTCCAGAATTTAATTTTATTTCTAATATCCAGCATCTGCAGCCTTTTGCTTTTTGAATTTGAAATTTATCACCTTGCCCAGTCACAGCCTTTTGAACCAAGTGGATATTAACTAATACAATTCAAAATGATATACAATACAAAAACAGGAGTGACTAAAACTTGGTCTGTGTGTTCAGTTCTGGTCACCCTGCTTCAGGAAATAAATTGGAAAGGGTGCAGAAAAGATTTACAAGGGACTGGAGGGTTTGAGTTCTAGGGAGAGGCTGGGACTTCTTTCCCCGGAATGTAAGAAGTCGAGGGGTGACCTTATAGAAGTTTATAAAATCATGAGGGGCACAGATAAGGTGAATAGCCAAGGTCTTTTTCCTCAGGTAGGGGAATTCAAAACTAGAGGGCATACTTATAAGATGAGAAGGGAAAGATTTAAAAGGGACATGAGGGACAACTTTTTCCATACAGAGGGTCGTGCATATATGGAAGGAACTGCCAGAGGAAGTGGTAGATGCAGGCACAGTTATTACGTTTAAGGGACATTTGGACAGGTACATGAATAAAGAGGTTTAGAGGGACATTGACCAAACACAGGTAAATGGGACTAGTTTCAGTTTGGGAAACCTAGTGAACAAATTGGACCGAAAGGTCCGTTTCCATGCTGTGTGACTCTCTGACACTCTCAAAGAAAAATTAAACATAAAGAGCCCATACAGTCCTCTCAACCTTTGCTCTTGTGGTCCTCTGGTAGTAATTATTGAACAAGATTAGGAGTAGGAACCCTCATCAGCATATCCAGGAATGCTGGAATCATTTTCAGTACTCCTAAAACTGCCTTTCTTGAGATCAGTTAATTCAGCATACATGTCGGATTAAAACGTGGTATTGAACCTGGGACCTACCTCGTCTGCATGAACTACTCTATCACTAGACAACTAACTGAGCCAATGGCATACAAATCAAAACCTAGTAAAGCAGGCCTGATCCACATTCTATCAGATCAAACATTTTTATAGTAACAGCAAACTTCAAACTGTCTGACCTCTTGAAAACTGCCCTGTGGATTATCAGAATTCATAAATGAGGAATTCTATTCAGTATATTTCTTTGCAAGTATATCAAACCTAACATAAATGGTACACAGTTAACTACTGAATTTAATTCCGTGTCAATTTTTTTCACATTGTGACTAGCCTGAATTCAGTCAATTCCTGAAACAAAGTGGAAAGTGTTTCCAGAGTAATGTTGACAATCCGGAATACAAACTAATGAATATCTTGGCTTCTTCATTGTGCAGTTAAGAATTCTTCACTTCAAAGGTGAAAATAATTGTACATGCCTGAAAAATAATTACAAATTGTCTACAGAAAATAAAGTGGCGAGTTTGTTAAATATTTGATTAAGAAAACAGTTACCTTGGTCCAAATCGATTGAAATAATTGTCCCCAAAAAAGTGCCTATAAATGTATTCATCAAGGTCATCAAAAGGATCAACTTTATCTTCTTGGTGCTCTGCAATATCTTCAAGGTAATCCTCAACATCATTGACAAAATCAGAGAACAACATTTGGTCATGTATAAAAAGGCCATTATGAAAGAATCGGTTTATAAATTTCTCTAGCTCACTCCACCGTTGAAACTCAACCACCTCCTGTTGAAGATAATTATGGAGAAGCTTATGGAAGTCTTCAACCTTGATGGGATCGAGAACTTTATTAAAGAGGCTCAGTGATTCTTGATGGGCACATTCAAAGACACCAGAGCAACCCTTGGGGCTCCTATAGTGGGTATGTTTTCCAAAGTTGTCATGTTCACCTGTACTCTTTTCAAAATTGAGGGGCTCCTTCGTGTATATTTTGTTGTGTTTCCTTGTTTCACTGTACTGGAACTGTGCATCAGCTGTTTCTCTGGGTTTATGTTCACAGGAATCTTTGCCTCCATGAACACCATGCTGGTTTACTCTACAAGGGTGGTCATGGCGTTGCCAGAACCCGTGACGTCTGGTCTTTGCATCTTGTTCTTCTTCACGTCTCTTATTTTTGTGAAATAAATTTTTGGCTGAGTTTTGGAAGTGTCGGAATGTGGATTTAACAGAATCAGAGAATTTTTTAAGGTTTTCTTTTACAGCTTCTTTTGCCAATTTAATTTTTTCTTTATGATGACGCACAAATTCTTTAGTGGAGTTTTTCACAGCATCAAAACCATTCTTAACAGATCTCATAAAACTTTCTTTGGGTTGGTACTTTTTACCTCGAGTCCCATAAAACCCCTGATTTGATTTCCTGTCTGGCTTCTTTAAATTTTTCCTAAATTCATGGTCATCCTTTTCTTCTTTAGCTTCAACATAAAGTCTCTCCCACAAGTCAGAGCGTTGCTGCTCAAAGTCCAATTTCTTTTCCAGTTCTGCAAGTCTAGACTGCAAATTCTCTGTATCTTTACCTTCTTCTTCTGTATCAGCAGAGGACTGAAGATGACTCAGAGACTCCAATTCCTTACGCAGAGCATTAGTAATTTCCCGTTCTTTGTCTAATTCCTTTCTTAATATCTGTGCCTCATTCACAAGGTTTCCTTTCTGTTGAAGAAAATTCTGTATCTGTTGTTTTTCCTCCTCCAGATGATCTTTCAGCTTCTGGTTTTCAGTGATGATCATCTCAGCATCTACCCCTTTTCCTTCTAATGTTCTAATTTGTTCTCTCAGCTTCCGAAGCTCATCCTGGAGCAAAGATAGTGCTTTCTCTTCATGCTCCAGAGATTCCTTCATACGCTGGTTTTCTTGAGCAAGTGTTTGGTGTCGTGACTCAACAGAAAGCTTCTCATCCACAGTCTGTTTCAAGCGTACTTCCAAGTTTTCTCCCTGTGACTAAACAATCAAAAGGAGATAACTATTAAATGCACGTACACGAAGGTAATTAATAATAGTTTAGAAAATAGTTTTATAACTATACAACTCGGACACAAACTGATTTTTTTAAAAATGTCAACACAGGATGGTACTGTTTAGGAATGCAATGCGCTCAATTTTAAAGCATTTTCATTTAATTGTATATACTCTCAGCAACCAGCCCTTCTGTGGTTAACCAATAATTATTTAGCAAAGAACATTTGCTGAAAACCATGGTATTTTGAATCTTTGATGCAGATGAGAAAACACGTCTTAAGATTCATGTAAGCTTTTTCTTTACAAAAACTCATGTGCAACTGCTTCATATTGGAAGAATACAACTTCAAGTTTTGCTGAAAACCCACATTTCCCCTTAGGTGCTCCACATACAAACCCTAGTTTTGGCTGTCAACTAGAAGATTATTTAAAGTATAGCAATCGCACAAATTACTTCACCAGAGGGAACTGGGAACAGATTGATTTGATTTGGTGAATGTCACTGGTGGATCAAGTATCTTTTCACTCATGTGGCATACGTTATGAAAGTAATCAATCTAGAATGCAACATTTAATAGAAATATCACTACTTTTTCATTGTAGATGACACTGATTTGCAAATTCTTCTGAAAATAAACTCTGCCTTTGTGATTCTCCAAAACTAGCCTCCTGGTATCACCATACTGTTGTTAAGTTAAACTGTTCTCTGGATTAAGCTAAGATGACAAAAATAGTAATTTAAAAAATACACAGTAACCTTCATAACCATCGCAATTTTAGTTTTACATTGTTGTAGATATGAGCAAAATAGATAAATGTTGGACCAAATAAGTCTGTTATAGAAAAATATTGCATACAGATTGTGGAGGTTCAGGAAATGGCTGAAGAATCTAGTCTTCACAGAGGACGACTGCAATCAAATTCTATATTCAGTATGCCTCAGGATTCTTAAAAGTAAAACACAAGCAAACACTGACAAAAGTAGGCAAAGATGACAAAAGACACCTTACTCTGCAATGAACCTGTATAGAATTTTGTGTTGCAAACAAAAGAACACCCTTAAAATACAAATGTGTCCAAGGTATAGATAAGGGTGGAAATAAAATCAATTGGGTACATACTCTAAGGATTTGCAAGAGGGTAAGGATACCAAATGTCATCTAATTATCCATATAAAGGTGCAACCAACAACTTCTCTGGGGCAACTAGGGACGCACAAAAAAATGCTGGCCAGCCAACAATGCCCATATCTCATGAGTGAAAAAGACATGAAAAGTATAGACTGCATAATTTTTTTTTGTAACAGAGAAGACACCTAAGAATAATATATACTGGATTATCCTTAGCTTGCAGATCGCAGACATTAAGTAACAACGTGGATTTAAAAGCAGTAGTGTATAATATGTCAGAGTTTTTCAAGAAGTGATCAAATATTGAACAGCATTCATAATGGGCTGGATTTTATGGCCATTGAAAACAAAGGAAAAGTATTACATTATCAATAATTTTAATTAAATCTAAGGACATCAAAAATAAATGGTTGAGATACATGCACAAAAAACTAAAATATAAAAGTAAAACTTCAAAAATGGGACTTCTTAATCATAGTGGAGAAATTGGATATTCCACAGACATAGCATTAGTTTTTCAGGGCCTGTGAAGTTTGAGCAATAAATAAGACTTTGATACTTCATTAAACAAAGTGTAGCTTTCTCCAAATGTTTCTGCAATGAGACAATAGTATAAATAGACCATAATATTGTCAAATCAGTGATTTCTACTTAATTGCAATGTCAGTGTGTTGTCTTCAATACTACACACAAGCTATGGAGAAGCATATAACTGACAGCAACTTCCAGACTCTTGCTTTTAAATGTTCGTGTGCAAACTCCAGAGGTTGCTGCCAATTAGAAGTAATGATAATAAACGCTGACACAACTGGTGTCTCTATTATCACAGAATCCAGGCCAGTATGTATTATATAAGTTTCAAAAGGCATTAGATAAAACCGTACAGCTCAGACATCAACTGTGGAAGTGATAAACTAGTTTATCTGGATTTAAACTAGCTTGTGCAAGAAAAGAGAAATGAGAGAAAAGAAACTATCATCTAGATAGTAGTAAACAATGCAGTCCTCACAGTCAATAATGTGAAACTGGAAATGCACAGCAGGTCAGACAGCATCTGAGGAGCAGGAAAGTCTGACCTGCTGTGCGTTTCCAGATTCTAATCTATTGACTCTGACTTCCAGCATCTGCAGTTCTTCGTGCCTCAGAGTCCATATAGATTTGTGCAAAGGTACATACTGTCAACACTACTCCTGAATGTCTGAAAAGAGAAGCAGCTGCAATAAAATTACATTTTGATAATTCGTACCTGAATAATTCAGTGCAAAATATAAAAGAGAAAAGGGAATAGTTCAAAAGTTCGTAGACCAATTAAGAAGAAGAACTAGGCTTCAAAGCACAATAAGCAAATTTGACGTAATAAATTTTGAATGGTAACAGAGGTTGTGTTTGCAATAGAGAATCCTTTAAAGGGAAAAAAACTGGAAAGGGAAAACATGATATAATTAGTAATCATTCAATAATTTTTTATCTGTATTAATAAAACTTGACAAAATACTAAAAAAAAAATATCTCAAGTCATTTGATGACAAGTCAAGAAAAGTTATTTCAACCTCGTGCTGATCAATAGAGAGGCCACATGCTATTCTGGCACCCTACCTTCAAAAATACATTGAGTCGTTGAAGAGGATTCAAAGAAGAGCAACATGGGCGATTGTAGTATTCAGTACTTTGAGGCAGAGCTAAATTCTGAGATAGCCTGCAAAGTCCCCTCCAAGTCACACATCATTCTGAATTGGAAATACTATATTATGTAATTTTTTCCACTGTTATTAAGTCAAAAATTGCAGTGGCTCACGGCTGCCTTCACAGGGCTAATTAGGGGTAGCAATAATCACTTGCAACATTAGCTAGAATGGGTGTTCATATCTCATGAAGGAATTTTTAAGAAAGGAAAAAGGACAATCTTTCATGTGTTGTGAGGCATAGATTTTGTATATCTGAACTGCCTATTACATTTTTGACTGCTGATCTAGAAAACAGAGGTTTAAAAATAGGAAAAAAAAAGTCACATGAAGCATTAGAGTTAAGTAACTCCCTCTTTTTCAAAGAAAGAGAAATGTAGGACAGGAACAAGGTAAAAGCAGTTGAGGCAAGATAATTATCTTCTAACGAGGTTAGGTATGCGCCTTTTGAAAATGAGACTGATGGCAGCTGGTTTGAAAGGTAGGGGAATAGTACTCAATGATTGAATCACTTGCAAAATTAGCTAGCATGGAGGTGGGGTCAGGAAAAGGGAGCTGGGTGGCTAGCAATTACAGGAAAGGGTTTTGTGAGCAAGTTGAGCATGGATAACCATGAGACACAATAGGATAGAAAAGACAAAGATAGATAATTAGGGATAGAGTACTGGAGGGAAATTCAGCTTGGCAGACAAGGAACAGGAAGGAAGTGATGGAAGCACCTAAAAAGGCAGTCTCAATGTTATCTTATTACTAATGAGTTCCTTACATTTGTTGGAAGGGAGGGTGAAGAAAGAAGTAAGGTTAAAAAGGGATAATGAAATGTGAGGCTGGATGAACACAGCAGGCCAAGCAGCATCTCAGGAGCACAAAAGCTGACGTTTCGGGCCTAGACCCTTCATCAGAGAGGGGGTTGGGGTGAGGGAACTGGAATAAATAGAGAGAGAGGGGGAGGCGGACCGAAGATGGAGAGAAAAGAAGATAGGTGGAGAGAAGAGTATAGGTGGGGAGGTAGGGAGGGGATAGGTCAGTCCAGGGAAGACGGACAGGTCAAGGTGGTGAGATGAGGTTAGTAGGTAGGAAATGGAGGTGCGGCTTGGGGTGGGAGGAAGGGATGGGTGACAGGAAGAACAGGTTAGGGAGGCAGAGACAGGTTGGACTGGTTTTGGGATGCAGTGGGTAGAGGGGAAGAGCTGGGCTGATTGTGTGGTGCGGTGGGGGGAGGGGACGAACTGGGCTGGTTTTGGGATGCGGTGGGGGAAGGGGAGATTTTGAAGCTGGTGAAGTCCACATTGATACCATTGGGCTGCAGGGTTCCCAAGCGGAATATGAGTTGCTGTTCCTGCAACCTTCGGGTGGCATCATTGTGGCACTGCAGGAGGCCCATGATGGACATGTCATCTAAAGAATGGGAGGGGGGGTGGAAATGGTTTGCGACTGGGAGGTGCAGTTGTTTATTGCGAACCGAGCAGAGTGGACCACAGGGGTCGAGAACGCCCTTGACCGCGTCTCCCGCATTTTCCCACAACACATCCCTCACACCCTGCCCCCGCCACAACCGCCCAAAGAGGATCCCCTTCATTCTCACACACCACCCCACCAACCTCCGGATACAACGCATCATCCTCCGACACTTCCGCCATCTACAATCCGACCCCACCACCCAAGACATTTTTCCATCCCCACCCCTGTCTGCTTTCCGGGGAGACCACTCTCTCCATGACTCCCTTGTTCGCTCCACACTGCCCTCCAACCCCACCACACCCGGCACCTTCCCCTGCAACCGCAGGAAATGCTACATTTGCCCCCACACCTCCTCCCTCACCTCTATCCCAGGCCCCAAGATGACTTTCCACATTAAGCAGAGGTTCACCTGCACATCTGCCAATGTGGTATACTGCATCCACTGTACCCAGTGTGGCTTCCTCTACATTGGGGAAACCAAGCGGAGGCTTGGGGACCGCTTTGCAGAACACCTCCGCTCGGTTCGCAATAAACAACTGCACCTCCCAGTCGCAAACCATTTCCACCCCCCCTCCCATTCTTTAGATGACATGTCCATCATGGGCCTCCTGCAGTGCCACAATGATGCCACCCGAAGGTTGCAGGAACAGCAACTCATATTCCGCTTGGGAACCCTGCAGCCCAATGGTATCAATGTGGACTTCACCAGCTACAAAATCTCCCCTCCCCCCACCGCATCCCAAAACCAGCCCAGTTCGTCCCCTCCCCCCACTGCATCACACAACCAGCCCAGCTCTTCCCCTCTACCCAGTGCATCCCAAAACCAGTCCAACCTGTCTCAGCCTCCCTAACCTGTTCTTCCTCTCACCTATCCCTTCCTCCCACCCCAAGCCAATCTGACCTGTCAGCATCTTTGTACATCTTGCAAACTTCAATCATACCATCCCAAAACCTCCTAAATTCCAGGGAATACAATCCTGATTTATCTAATCTTTGCATCGAGTCCAGGTATTATTTTAATACAAATCTCTGCCCTATCTCATTCATGAATATTCATAGAATTATTTTACAATGAAGCATTAAAAACTTTTTCATTGAGCTCCATTTTGAATTAATTTTATTTGCTCCATTCAATTCTCCCAAGACCAACATTTGTGCATGCTGTGAAGTTAAGCATGTGAAATCTTTAATAATTATCCTACATGTCAAGATGTTTGCAATCATTACAAACCATTATGATTGCGAAGATGTCTTGGAAACCAAGACCACCACTTCCCAACAATCTCATTGAAGGTACTGTGAAGGCAATCAGAGCAGTCATCACATCATTACAAAGGAAGGTACATAGGAGATATTGAAATTATGCAGGTAAACATAACCATTCATTCTATACAAACATCAGGGTGCAGAAGAAGTAAGCAAATTTTTTCAATCTATTTTTTAGGTGCTCCCTTTAATCTGCCAATTCCCTAGTCACCAGTACAAAAGCTTTGAAACTGACTTACTGGCAGTAAAGTCTCAATTTGCACACAGTACTTTAAAAATACATTCACTTACTGGGTAACTGCACATCAGTACTGCCCCTCAAGCATCCAACACTCATCAAGACTGCCAAGTGGAAATGCTACACTGCATTTTACTAAGGGAAACAAACTGGATGTGTTTATGCACATATAAATGAAATAAACCAAATGCCATGCAAAATACAATCCACAAAGGTTGAACTGAGGTTGCAAAAACACCACAGAGCAGTGAGAGAATGAGGTAATTGAACAAATAGATGTTCTGCAAGCCAACCAGATGAGCTAATAAGCAAGAGTTGGGAGAGCAAAGGAGGAGATAAAAGGACAAGAGAGCATTAATTACACGCTTCTGGAATCATCTGTTTATTTAAGCTTAGTTTTTATTCTAGATTTTGTAGGTGGACTGGCAAACTTTGTGGGCTTGTTTATGGAAGTCTTCAGCTTGATACTATTGGCTCTTTTCTGTGGCTTTTTCATTTGATTGTGTGGACTTTTTATAATGGATGTTGCCCTTCTTTTTCTTGAATATTGCAAACTTTTTTCTATTTGCTTTGTCAAATATTGTGAGCCATTCCCCTTCTTTCTAGCGAACATAGTTGGCTCCTTTCTGGGTTTCTTGGGGAAAACATGGGCTTCTTTAGAAGTTATAGGTTGCTTTCTCTTTGAGTGTCGTTGGCTTTTACCTGCTTTAGTTTGGATACTGGGGGCTTTGATCTGCATTTCACAGTGAGCTTGATTCCGTGCTTGTTTATGAAAAGCATTGTCGGCTGTTTTCCGACTGTCTTTGGGTAAACATGGGCCTTTCTTGCTATGAACAAGCTGCTTTCTCTTTTTATGGTATATGTTAGAAGGTTTTTTATGTAATTTAGATTGCATGTTGTAGGCTCTCTGATTAGTATTGTGGGTTTTTTTATTAGGGGAGTTTTGGAAGACTTTATCTTTTCCATTTTTATGAAGACTCTTGTTTGAAAGCTTATTTTGGAGACCAACACCAGATTTTATGCCATATTTGGAGCACACTGTTCCTTTTTTGGCAAATTTTGAACATCTCTTTCTATTTTTTTGATGAGTATTGTGGGTTCTTTGGAAACTCTGGTGAACACCCTGCACTCGTTTCTTTTTATCTTGGCAGGTGTTATCTGTTCCTTCCTTTTTAGGAAAACTTGTAAACGTTCTTCTGGATATTTTCTGGTGCACATTATGAAATTGTTTTCTGTTTTTTTGGAACTGACTCTGTCCTAGATTGATTTCCCACAGTTCTAGATGCCAAAATTCAAGCCTGCCCTGACTGTCTCTCTTCCCTGCATTTGTCTCCCTGGCTAAAACTCCTCTATCTAAATTCTGTGGGTCCCCCCTCCCAAGTTTCCTCTTCAATTCCTGTGGTTTCATGGTTGTATTGCTTTTTCTCTCTGCTCCCAAGTCTTTTTTCTGACTCCACAGTTGGAACTGTTGGTGGTGTCCTGGACTTGAATTCCTCTGGAAATATACGACCTGCGAAATCAGGCCAATTTTAAGAAAAAGAAAACAAAAAACAGAGGAGGGTAAGGAAGTTTAACTTATAAAAGTTCCAGATACAAAATTACAACTTGCACCAACCCCCCCTCCAACAAAAAGGCAGTTGGAAAATGTATAAAAAGGTTTCCCTTTATAACGTACTGCAAGTACCCTCAAAAAGCTGCTGGTCAGACTTCTACCACCGGGATTTCCATCCTTGACAGCTGCCAGCCAGCTCTCACTGCCCAGCGGTGCCAGAATTCAATACTACACACTAGAAAAACTACAAGCATCTCCATGAATCACATAGTGGCAACTGGAAGCAGATGAGTCCTGAGTGTTTTGAGTGAATATGGTGCATTTGGACACCTTTTTTTGGGAGTAGGGGGTGTCGACTTTGAAGGCTAGGCAAAGAGCTGCAAAGGCAATGCATACACAGTATTCTCTAAATGACATACCTGAAAAACAGACTTCCCATTTTCAACTGCCTCCCACTGCCTAGTGCATTATGGTAGCAGAAGTGGCCTCAACAGGCCTACGAGTATGCAAGAGAGTGGCATGCTACCCACACACTATATTATGGAGACCAATCCGGGGTGGGCAGGAAGGCTATAGACTAGACACCCAGAATGACGTACATGACCCCACTGCTGTCCCTGCCCAGCAATGAATGCAAAATCCAGTCTGCTGCTTCAGTATCTGAATAATAACTGCATACAACCATATTTGTTTAGTTTTGAAACTTGGAAGGTTCAGAGCTCCACAAGTGAAACAATCAGATAAGATATTGGACTTGTAACATTTGAATTCAAGTGTCTAGTTTGAAGTACACTTACAAGATCATTTGTATTATATTGAGAACAGTCACATAAATATCCAAGAATTGTCAGGTTACCTGAAGCTCAGCTTGTTTTTCTTTGAGTTGTTCGTTCTCTTTTCTCATCTTATCCATAAGGGCTGTCAGTGTAAGCAACATGTCCGGTTTTTCCTTTATGTCTTCCATATGTTCCTCAGTTCCAGCCTAATTTATAACATGGCAGCTATCAGAGAGTACATGACTCCTGCACCTACTATTTTCATATTTTTGTGTCAAATGATTGGCATTTTAAATGAATTATGATGATAGCTACTTTCCCTGTCTTTAACCACCTATCCTTCCCTCCCGAATGCACTAACTGATGATATGGTAATGATATGATACTGCTCTTCTCAGTTTCCTTTAACTAGCCATTACATATGAGTGAGTCTCAACACTAAGTATCAACAAAATACCCAATGCAAAGGGCATTGCTGCTTAACCTAATTCAATGCTTATTTACCTACTGGCTTGGCCTTCAAGCAGGTACTGCTGAATAGGTTACAAGTGGAAATACTTGGCACTTCTTAAAAAATTTGTTCATGGGATATGGGAATCATTGGCAAGACTAACATTTATTGTCCATCCCTAATTACTCTTGAGAAAGTGATGGTTCAGCAAAGTAACTGACTATTGTAGTCTGTGATGTAAGTACACCCAGTGATTTCAGAAAGTGTTCCAGGATTTTAGCCCATTTACAGTGAAGGAATGGCAATTTATAGTTCGAAGTAAGGATGGTGTGGGGCATGGAGGAGAACGTGTGGGCAGAGTCACAGTATCATACAGCACAGAAACAGACCCTTCAATCCACATAGTCCATGCCAACCATAATCCAAAACTAAACTAGTCCCATCTGCCTGCATTTGGGCCATATCCCTCCAAACATTTTTTATTCATATACTTATCTAAATGTCTTTTAAACATTAGTAACCCGCATCCCACTTCCTCTGCATGTTCATTCCACAAACGAACCATTGAGTAAAAAAAGTTGCCCCTCATGTCTTTTATAAAATCCTTCTCCTCTCACCTTAAAAATATGGCCCCTAGTCTTGAAATCCCCCACCCTAGGAAAAAGACACTTGCTGTTCATCTTATCTATAACCTTCATGCCTTTATAAACCTCTACCAGGTCACCCCTCAACCTCCTATGCTCCAGTGAAAAAGGTCCTAGCCTGTCCAGCCTCTAGTTATAACTCAGTCCATTCCCAGCAACATCTGATAAATCTCTTCTCAACTGTCTCCAGCTTAATAATATCCTTTCTATAACATAGGGACCACAACTGGACTCAGTACTCCAGAAGAGTCCTTACCAACGTCCTGTACAACCTCAACATAATGTCCCAACCACTATACTCAAAGTTCCAAGCAATGAAGGCAAGTGTGCTGAATGCCTTCTTAACCATCCTACCTATATGTGATGCAAATTTCAAAGAATTATGGAACTGAACCCTTAGGTCTCTCTGTTCTACAGCACTACTCAAGGCCCAACTGTTAATTGTTGAAGTCCTGCCCTTGTTTGTTTCACCAAAATACAATTCCTCACACTTATCCAAACTAAACTCCATCTGCCACTTTTTAGTCCATTGACTCAATTGACCAAGATTTCTTTGTAATCTGAGATAACCTTCTTCACTGTCCACTATACCACCAATCTTGGTGTCACCCACAAACGTACTAAACGTGCCTTCAAGATGCTCATCCTAATCATTTATATAAATGACAAACAAAAGTGGACCCAGTACCGATTCCAATGGAACACGCTGGTCACAGGCCTCTAGTCTGAAAAACAACCCTCCACCATTTCTCTGTCTTCAGTCTTTAACACACATCATGTGTTCCAACGCTGCCCTTGTTCTTCTAGGTAGTAGTGGATTTAAAAGGTACTGTCAAAGTAGCCTTAGCAAATTGCTGTGTCTTTCCCAAATAATGGGGTGTGGGACAAAAAGGTTCCTACTGTTGCTTCTTGGGATTAGAACCAAAGGCCTTCCAGTCTTTATGACACAGTTATTTGCATTATTCATCAGTGAAGTCATTCTAATTCTGTAAAATGTTTAAGCTATGGACGTTTAGTTCCCCTAAATAAAATATCATATCTATTCACACAGATAAAATATTGTGTAAGTTAATTTTAAAAAGAATCTAACTGTCAGTCTTGCTATTTAGTTGTCAGTAAGGATCACATTATCACCCCTCTTGAGCATGGAGCAACACTCCAATGGAGGCAGTAAGCAATGTCAAATAATTTCGAGGATTTTGGATTAGTCAGTGCTCACTGAAAAGTTTAACACACAAGCTACTACTAGTCACATTTTGTATAATATCGAGCAATATTGTGAAATAGGCTGATATTAAATCATTGCTGGACTACATGACAGTCAATGACAAACATCAATATTAACTGGGGATATCAGACTATCTGTGGAACACTCCACCTCAATTTTAGCCAAAAAAGCAGACTGTTTTAGTATTTCTCACAAATTGTAGAGAAATGTACATTTTTAGCATTTTTCATTCAGGAGCATATTTTCCCTGACCACTCCCCACCTCTTTGGATAAATCTCCATTCAAGTAATGATTCCAGTATTCCCTAATAAATTTAGTTTGTGCCAGTGAAGGTCAAAAACATTCTAATAGTACTAATGGAATAATTACCAAGCACATTGGGATATTATTTTGGCACTTTGTAGCTGAGTCAGCTGGTCATGTGAAGCACTCACTCAGTCAGCTACACCACTGAACATATTGGTATAGTTGGAACCAGTAACTATTTATGTTATTCTAAGTAGCGTGATCAACTTCGTAAAATGGCAAAATATATTCTTGCTCTGAACAGAAAAATATCTTCAGAAACTGCCGAAAATTAAATCCCAAGAAACAACTCTGTTCTGTTTGTAATGCTTCATGTTTTCATCAAAAAGTGGGACTTTGTTTTTAAATCCTGGAATCTGCAAATACTGTGGCTCCACTCCATCAATCAAAATTGTTTGCTTTAGGCAGGAATTTCTGATACCAATTGTTTTAAACTATCACCCTAAAGAAGTAAGATGACAAAAAGCAAAAACAAAGGAGTTCCAGCACGAATTGAGTAGAAGTGCAGAAATGCCAGAATCAATTAACGAGAGCTGGGACAAATATTAACTGGGGCATGGAAACAACAGAAGCAAAGCATCAGGTGGGATGGTCAGAGTGTAAAGAACAACAGAGAATGACTAAAATTTTCATCAGGAAGAAATTAAGACGGAGGGTAAGCTTGGTTAAAATGTTAAAATGGATAGCAAGAGTTTCCCTGAGCATTTAAAAAGGAAAGAAGAGTAAGTAAAGTGTGCGTTTGTCCTCTGGAGAGGGAGAAAAGGCAGTTAATTGTAGATAATCAGGAAGCAGTAGATGCAACGAACAAGTAATTTGCTCCTGTTTTCAGTATAAAAGATACAAAAAAAAATTCCAATAATAGCTGTAAATCAGGAGGTGGAAGAGTGAAAAGAATATAGTGGAATTACAATCACAAGGGAGATGCTACAAAGTAAACTGACGTAGCTGTGGGGTGACAAGTCTCTGAGTTCAGATCGTAGGGTCTGAAAAAAATGGTGGCTAATGAGGTAATAGATGCATAGGTGTTAATCTTCCAAAAATCCATAGATTCAGGAAAGGTTCCACTAAACTGGAAAGTAGCAAACATAACATCTCTATTCGAGGAGGTCAGGAAACTTGACATCTCAAGCGGAATAGATGTCAAAATTGATCATTATGTGGCTTATTGCTATGCACTTAGAAAAGAGATCATTGGGAGAAGTCAGTGTGAATTTTGTGAAAGGGAAATCATTCTCAAACCACTTTAATGACAGTTCTTGGAAGGAGTAGCATGCGCAATGGATAAAGGAGGAAACTACATGATTTTCCGGAGGCATTTAATAAAGCAGCAGGTGAAAGGTTATTGTGGAAAATAAAAAATAGCAAGTAACAAATTATTATGGACAGAAGATTGGCTCGCAGTAAACAAAGAGTGCACATAAATGAGTGTGTCTATTTAGCAGGATGTGGAGTCCCACGGGGGTCCATGCTGGAGCCTCAACCTTTTATAACTGACATCAATGACTTGTATGTGATGTGCAATGGCATGGTAACTAAATTCACAGACATCAAGTAGAAAGGAAAGTATGTTGTGAAGGTGATATCAGTAAGTTGCAGATAGTTAATTGATAGTTTGAATGTGGGGGCAAAAATATGGCAGATGGAGTGCACTGTGTGAAAATGTAAAGATTGTTCACTTTGGCATCAAGAATAAAAAAGCAAGGGCATTACTTAAATGGAGAATGACTGCAAAATTCCATAGTGCAGACTGATCTAGTGTTCTCGTGCATGAGTCACAACAGGTTGTAATCAAAAAGACTAATGGGATGCCATCTATTATTACGAGAGCAACTGAACATAAAAGGTTAGGATGTTAAACTATGGTTACACAGGGCAATGGCGAGACCACATCTGGAATACTGTGTAGTTTTGATCTCGTTTAAAAGAAGACCGAGTTTGTTGTTGTATGAAGACAAACTGGATTTGCTTCCATTGGAGTTGAGAAGAGTCATGGGTGATTTTATTGAAGTATATAAAGATCTGAAATGGTCCTGACAAAGTGGACATGAAAATATTTTCTTCTTGTGGGTCAGTCCAGAAATTAGGGCAGTGTTTTAAATTTAAGGGTCATTCCTTCAGGACAGAGATGAGAATTATTTTTCCTCAAAAGGATTAACAAACTTTAAAACTCTGCTTCAGAAGGTGATGGAGACAGGGTCAATAAATATTTTTAAGACAGAGGTAGACAGATTTCCATTAAACAGAAGAATCAAGGGTTATTTTTTGGGAGCTGATACAAATATGGAATTCAAAACTCAAATACATCAGCTGTCATTTTACTGAAATGGTGGAGTAGGCTCATGAGGAGGGGTGGTCTACTCCTACTTCTGTTTCGTATGTTCATATGAACTAGTGGGGGCACTAGAGTACAGTACCTAAATTAACTATGGATGAGGAGGTAGTCAAATTGGCTACACACTTCAGCCAGGAACGAAGGGAAAATAATAAAATAATTTAATACTCAAGACGAGGGAAAGAGAATATCCATAGCCATGCACATTATTCCAAAAAAGCAAAAATGAATGACAATTGTTGGAAACTTTGGCCACAACTTATCAATAGCTCTTAGTACTTTTCTGAAAATTGAGTAACAATGAAAGCATGCAACAATGTGAAGCAATTTGTATTTTGACTACATAGTAAATCCAGAAACTGCACTTTACTGAATGTTATTCTTGATTCAAACCACCATCTGCTTCTAGGTACACAGTACAAAGCACTAAACTAACTGAAACATAATATTCAGTATTTTACTATTTTGAGATTTTATTGGAATGAAGATTTCAATGTTTTCAGTTGGAGGGAGGACATAAGGCAGCATTAATACTGCTGGCATGTAATGACTTGGGGCATTTACTTACCTGATCCTTTTGACACTGAAAAAGATCATCTTTAACATCATTCAACTCCTCTTCATGAATTTTCTTCACTATTTTCTGCTGTTCCTGAATTTGGGTCGTTCCTGCAAAAGATGCCAAAAGAAAACACACCATGGTACTATCAAAAAGGCAGGATTTTGGATTTTCTTTTATCAGTGCATTACCGGCTGGCTATTTGAAATATGAAAGATTTGATATTCCTAAGTAGCACATGCAAATAATGATAAGGTTAATTGCAAAATAAATTCAGCACGATGAGAACAAAGAAACGGAAGGACAAATCTTTAATTTCTTTTCATATAAATCCAATGGAGTGTGGTTGGATGCAGTTTGTCCTGCAAGGTTTTATATAATTCTACTTAAGCATTCATTCACTCTGTCTTCCCTTTAAATCCTAACAATGACTACCAACCTCCAAATAAAACATGAATGTGCACAGAATGAAATAAATGAGGTATGTTGCATTTTAACAAATAATTATTTCCATGAATTTGGCATTCCCAAGGATAACAGAATTTTGTGTCGTCACCTTTACATACTGTACTGATTGCACAAAATAAATAATGACCAGTAATAATGAGTTGGCAGACATGAAGCCACAAATATATATTGCACTAAATTTTGCTTGTGATTACCCACCTGCATTATCCAACTCTCCCGCTTTGTGTCAGCTAGAACACACACCTAGAATTCCATCCCTGCCCCTTCTTCCTTCCAGAGTTTATAACCAGATTGCAACATTCTATCTCTGTTCCTGCCCTTTTGAGCAATGAACTTTAGTACTACAGTTATTAACATTAAAGCAGCCAATATGTGTTTTAAACATCTTCATTTTGCTTATAGAGGCCTGTTTCCAAATGTTCACTGATTGTGAATTACTTCTGGAATTCAGCAACATTTAGTATTAAATTTTAACAAAACAGATGAGAAAATTGCAACTGTCATCAATTTTTACTATTTTTATGTGCCCACATTTCTTTAAAGCATCTCCCTCAAGCCTGGAGCAAATTGCCCCAGTAGCTGGCAAAATTGCCTTGTTAATAACTAATCAGAAACCTACTTTACATAGTGTACATAGAGAGCCGTAATTCAAGACAAATACCGCACAACTGAGGATGCATTTCCCTTTTACTTGTACAGTTCCTTTAACTCATATTAGCAGCTGGAGGAAAATTATTCCTCAAGAACGGTCCATCACCAAACGCAACCGCCGCCCCCCCCCCCCACACACACACGATAGGGAGTCACAGGATTTAACACTTCCATCAGAAAAATCACCACAAAATTAATCTAAGTAAAAGTAGTATTAATTTGAGATGCACACTGAGGTTTTAAATCCTAACTGACTGTGAAGATATGGGAGGACATCAGATGAGAACAAAATTATGTTTGGCTTGGTATTCCCACTTGAAAAAGTTGGCAACGCTCACCATCCAAACTTATACATTAAAATTTACTATTTAGCACTGATAAGAAAAAACTTCCAGCTTTTTTTTGGGGGATGTCAAGGAGAAAAATATGAGCACAAAAAATGCTGTCAATTGTGAAGCATGGCTATGTAATTTAGGAATATTGCAGATCAATTCATTTGAGTCAACTCAGATTATCATTCTGAAGTAACCAGGAAATGTAACACCTATTACTTTTTAAATAAATGATAATGATTTTCTAAAAAAGAAAACTGCTCTCGCTAGAAATAAATTGGTACTATTGCTCAGAGGCACAATCATTCAGCTTCCTACTAGCAAAAATTAGACTACAGTGTTTAAAAAAAATCAGGTAGAACAGATGCAAGAATAAGTTAGCACACCAATACATTAACTTTACTCGTGTCTCATCTGATGAAAAAGAAGCAACCCCTCCACTAATTTCAACTGTCCTATACTATAATGAAATGTACAATATCAAGCTTCTAGTGAACATGGTCCACACATTAGAAAATTCCCACAATTTTGCATACATTGTAGAAAAACAGTTTTAAAAAAAGCACACTGATGTTCATTTGGTGGTCTGCAAGGTATTGTAAGACAATTAAAGCACTTTGCTGGGTTTCAGCATGATCAGGATATAAATATTACTTAATCATGAGAGATACTTATCACCAAGGAGAAAATAAATGTGCAAGCGAGTGAAGGATCGAGTACTGGAGTGTATGTATAAATTAATGTGCACTAATGTAGCATTCCAAGTGACAAATAACTCCCAGATGCACTCTACACTGCTGAAATTCTAATTAAAGTATAAACTTAAAATATACATTTAAAGCAATGTTTTTAAAAAGTTTAATGGGGGCTATCAAGAGCAAGGATGGCCCTCTCATACTCCCCATTATTTCAAATGAACTTCGTCTCACCCCTCTTCAGAGGCAACTGGCTGCCATCTTGAAAGTCTCCTAAACGGGGATCAAGTATTAAATTTGCAGATTAGTCTCAAACCCAAATGCAATTTATTTCAACAGAGACTTGATATAAGAATATATATCTTTTTAAAAAAAACTATACGTGCAAGTTTACAATCAACTATGCGCACACACAGATGTTACTGTCTCAGTTCAATACAAAAGGCAACTGAAAGGGTAGCAAGCATGACCTCATTTACCACGATACAAGTGCAATTTCACATTGCACCCTTGCACAATAATCAAAGGTTTATTGCGGTGTCTTAACACAGGTCAGTGCAGCATTCAATTTTTAAAATTCTCCTGGGTTTGAAAATCTTAAAACTTTGTGCAAGTTTGACTTACCACTTGCATGCCAATTTATTTACTTTTGATTGCTATAATCAAGTGATAAAAATAAAAGGCCTATTTGATAAACTTACTGTCAGTTCTATTTGTGGGTCACAAAAGAACCAATTTTATAGTTTCAAATTGACTGGAGTGTTTGGATTTCAGTACAGTGAAAGGTGGACTAGGAAAAACGCAATAACAGTGCTTCAAACTAAAAACGGAACATCTTTGCAACAGTATCAAGAACATATAACAGAAAGTAAGTATCCTTAAATCAAAAAAAACCGATTTGTTAAGAAAGATGAAAAATAAGGTATTTTTACAATCCAGTTAGTCAATTTGGACATTGTATTAATATTGCTCCCTTATTGTTTGCACTGCACACATTGATTTACAATTATAAGACAAGCAAAACTCCTTTGAATGTGTAATTTGTAGAAATTGCAAAGATCTAACTAAAATCTAGATTAGGTATGTCGCTCTATGGTTACCTAGTGGCACTTTTACAAAATATTATGCATAATAATTTCAAGCACAAAAGACCGTGGATTCAAAAACCAATATTATTAACTCATCCTAATATTAGCCATAACTACATTTTCCAATTTTGCTTTCAATTTAAAGGATTAACACAATCAAAAGGAGCTCATAAGCTTCCTACATCATTTTGAATTTAAAGAACTTCACAGCCACACTTATTTCATGGAACATTCATGCAAACATTTCAAAGATAATATTTTTTTCTACATCAGATACATTCAACTTGCAACTGAAAAATATTTGAATTTAATGCATGCTACGGAGGGGAAAAATGACAAGTGTACAATTTATTATAATAAACTGATGTAATATATGCACATGCTTTAAGCATTTAGGGGCATTTGATGCTATATGTAAACAACCAACCAATATTAAACCAAATGTTACATGCTGCATACAGTCCAGAATGCTTTCAAGTGCCAACTCAAATCCTAAGTCCAGTTCACCTTGGCCACTGCAAGTATTATCGTTAGCTCCAGCACATGATTATGTTTATAAACTACTCAACTGCTAAAAAAATGTGCCACCTACTTATACATAGTGCATTTTGAAGCGCTGCTACATGGTGTTCTGAAGAGTTGGAATGTAGGCTGGATCCACTCCACCCTGAGCTAACTTGCTTAAAGTCAGTATCAGAAGACTGTCACTTTCATGTAGAGCACAGTGCACGCTGAAAATATCATCTTTGAAGACCATCGCAAAAGAGGGAGAAAATTTGAGCCTGCTTGTCCTAAGTTAGGTGCTACATTCCTTGAAATCCAAAAGTAAGCGGAATTTTGTATTGCTTTAGAGCATACATTTAGACAGCCAGGGTGTTGCTGGTGATCATTAAATTTGAAATAAGTCTAATTTTCCTTTTAACAAAAAAAATCTGTCTTGACATTTAAAAGAAAATCAGTAGGAGCACATTTGAGCAATAAAACTTGCAGCATCAAGATTCTAATTACCACTCCAATGCATGTAAATTTGATAAAATATTTCCAAAAAAATCATAACTTTAGATCTTGTACTCACTGCCTTTCTTACCTTCAAATTCACCTGAAAATACATAAAAACAGCTATCTATAAAGCCAAGTATTTAGAGGGCACAACATTCCTAAATAACCTTTAAATTAACTGCATCACAAGCAAAATATGCAGCATCTTTAGAACACACAATAGGTCAATCCATAAAATTATGGAAATGGCCAATTAAACTTTTCCCAATGCAAGTCATGACTATCATTATTTTTAACAAGAGACACAAAGCGTAGAGCTGGATGAACACAGCGGTCCAAGCAGCATCTTACGAGCAGAAAAGCTGATATTTCGGGCCTAGACCTTTCATGATCTGCTCGGCCTGCTGAGTTCATCCAGCTCTACACTTTGTTATCTCAGATTCTCCAGTATCTGCAGTTCCCTTTATCTCTATTATTTTTAACAATATGCTGTATTATAACAGCCAGACTATGCACACAAAGTAAAAAGTGCCTCATCCATTCTTCTACTCACTTCAATTTTTAGCAAACACCATCAAAAAGGAACTGGTTCCCAGAAAATGGAAGCAGTAAAGCATGGCATCACAATATCTAGTACAATGTTGCCAGCAACAACTATATTCTCCTACCAGTAGAGATGTTCAGTTCTATGGTAAGTAACTTTATATAGCTAGACTTAAAAAGCATGTTTCCATAAAATTGTCAAGGTGAAACTTCCCGATAAAACAACTATTCATGATTTCAAACAAAACCATGCTCCAAATTCTGGCAACTAACAATGACCAAGCTGTTACAAATGTACTATTTAGCCACCTTGAAGGAAGACAGCACTTCACAATATATTTATAAACCTGAACGTTTCTTACTGTTTATTAGCTTGCCTTAAACCTTTGTTGTTCCTTTCAGTCTGTAAAGCTCACATACTTCTCAGATTGACAGGCAACTGGAAAGTCTGCAGAATTTTCTGCACACGTTATAGAACTGAATAATACTTGTCTAGTTTCAATTGTTGATATCAGTTAGTAAAATGGAACAATAACCAAACTGGTGTAACCACAAGACTGTACAACCTACAGTTTCAGCACAATTTGCTTATCTCAATGATCTGATCAACTTTCTGTTCATCCCTCCCTCAACTCCAGTATCCATACTAGACTATAGCTGTTTTTGCCCTAAGTCTCTTTGTCATGCTGCAACTTCTGTCACCACTTTCAAAGCTTTCTCAAAATTTTTATCTTCAAACTTTTCTACCAAATCTCTGATTATAGCAAAATGTCCTTCTCCTTTTCTCTTTTCTTTTTCTGTGGAATACTGTGGTACATTAAGATAGCAGAGGACATCTCTCTCTCTCACACACACATATATACACAAAGACAGACACACACACATTTTGTTAAGCTTACCATAGAAGTGTCCAAATCCCATGCTAAAAGCAATAACCAGTGCAAGTAAAATGCATTTATTCAGAGTGGTATTGAAGCGATGTTGCTCCTGCTGCTGTTCACCATCCACCACATCCTCACCAGGTTTCTCCTCAGTTTCAGAGGAAGACACTGTTTTTTTCCTAATACGCCGTCTTCGCAGTGTAGGGCTCGATTTACCACTGTTTTCATCATCACTCGATTCACCTCTGCTTTCTTCAACTGTAGACACTGAAAAAGATTTTTTACGGCATTGTATAATAGGCATCAATGCAATATTCTTCCTGAGGTTAATATCAAATTATTACATGGTGCAGTGAAATAATTTATGAAGCTCTAAAAAGGAATAAAAACTCTATTTCCAGATTTGCTGGTAGGTTCCTATCCAAGTTCTAGCCTATGAAGTGTGAGGCAACATCTTAGAAAATAGATTGGATGTGATTGTCATTTCCCTTATCCACAATAAAATAACCCTAGAATGGAAAAGCTACGGCTGTTCTCCGAATGCAAGAGAAGATTAAGAGATGTTTAAAATCATAAAGCAGAGTCAGAGAGTGAAATTGCTCCCACTAAGAGAAAGATCAAAAGGTGGCGATCGGTAAAAGAAGCACCAGTGACATGATGAAAACTTATTTTTATAGATCAAGGTTAGGATTGGGATTGCACTGAGGTAGAGTAGAGAATTCAAGGGAATTAGATAATTACTTGCCCAGATGAAAGTTGTAGGAGCATGAGGGGAAAGGAAAGCATGAGTTGACTGAACTAAGTTGTTCATTCAGAAACCTGCCAAGGGCTCAACAGGTTGAATACTAAAACAGGGCTTGAATATCCTTAAATACCAGAAATGTTTTATGATTCTGCGGTTGTACAATACTGGAGAACTGATCTACTTTTTTCAAAACTAAATGTCAGTCACACACAACACAAACACTGAAATGTCAAATGCAAGAGAAGACATTACATTTTTACTGGGTAATTTAATTAAAAGTTAGATAAGCAAGGCAAACAAATTAGCACATCAGTATGTTTTCGCAATACATCTGTTAAGCTGGCCAAGATAAAGAACATCCTTCCTTTTCCAGAGGTTTTACACAATACTAAAGAAAAACAAAGCAACACTATTCAGTTCAGTTAAGAAGTTACATTACTAAGATTTTATCATTAGCAAATTAGTTCAAGTCACTTTATCAGTTTCGAGTAATAGACATTGAGTAGGTTGGATGAAGTGGACAAAGGAAATAGTCAAAAAGATAGGATTTTAAGGAGCATTTAAAGATAGATAGAGGTATCACAAGCTGAATTAATTAAAAGTGTGGTTTCCAGAATGCAAAACATGACAGCAAATGTCTCTGTTACTACTGGTGGGAAGAAACATGCACCTTTAGTTAGAATTCATAAGCGCAAAATAAGACTGAACTAGAACAAAGAAACAGTAATGATACATAAACCAGAGTGGTGAACAAATTAAAAGCAAAAAGAAAAATGACTGAACAGAGTGTGCGAATGAAAAATGTTACAAATATTCTGGAAGTAAAGATATATTTCTGGTACATACATAGCAAGTCCGAAAGCACAAAGAAGAAGCGTCAGCTTTTTCAGGAAAGATGAGGAGAAATTTCAAAGGATTGTGAATCTTTGGAATTCTCTACTCCAGAGGCCTGTGAATGCTCAGTTGTTGAGACTGAAATATGTTTGAGCTCCAAGGGAATCAGGGATCAGAAATCAGAAAGTAAAGTGGGGTTGAGATCTCAGATCAGCCTTGATCTTATTAAACAGTAGAACATGCATGAGGGGACATATGACCTGTTTGTTTTCTTACACATATCCAACAAATTCCATTTGAAAATGTTATATAGGCATCAGAACAAATTAAGTCACATTGGCTTGAACATAAATAGAAATAGATAGCTGTATAATTTTGTTTCAAAAAGAAATCACAGCTTTTAAAATAACACGTGAATCTCCAACTGACCTTCTTTGAATAAACATAAGGCAAACAGTGGTCTCGGAAATACTTTCAAAACTTTAGAGTTGTCATAAAATCAACATCTAAAAAGTACTGATATGGTCTGCTGCAACATTTTATTTCATTGCATGGTTTGCAGAAACACCGTCTTCATATTTTGCATGGGAGACAAAATAAGCTATAAAAGCAAATGCTGAATATGAGTGCCAATAACTACAGTTGTCTAAAGGTTGAAATTAAGATACACTAATGAAGTAATTAATGTAATGTTAGTGTGCATCCACGTTATTCTCAAGGATTGGCTGTGAACACAGCTGGAACACACTTTTTCCACTTGAACTCAATCCTCCCCAATGATTAGATAAAATTCTCTTGCCTTAATTTGCTTTTTTCGTTCAGAGTGAAATTACCTCAGCCAGTTCTGAATGGATTTTGTTGTTTTGGGGTGGTATTTAATAGAGGCAACAGGTCTCAGCCATTAACTTGAGAGCCAGCATGCATCGCCTCATGTAAAGGCAACCCACCAAATCAAGTGTCACTGAGGCACGTGGCAATGAGTCTTTCCTGGGTTCAAGGGCGCTAGGGACAAAAGCCCTGCCCAACTGGGGGTGAGCACCTCTATCCAGCATCATGAAGGAGGCAATCGTTGCTGCCAGAATGGTACCCAGTAAGTGGCAGTGTTATGATACTATGAAACCCAGGCCACGAGTACATTATGTGGGATGGTGGGGAGGGGCTGGGTGGAAGAGCAGTTAAGTTTGGAGGGTCGCTGTCAGCAGCTCTCCCTTTCCAATGTCGGGTTCCACAATTGAACACCAAAGGACCCACCCTCCTCAAATTTCATGAACAAACCCTATAGGACATGCTTGTCAAGCTTCCCTGTGGTGAAAACTCCACTCCCACTGGGTGAATTCAAGTAGCCGCAGTATGAGGCCCTTATGTTGGCACTGAGTGCCCTGTCAAGGGTCATAACTGACAGCAGCCAGGGAAGGTAGTTCAGGGCCGCCAAACAAGAGGGCATTGACCACCATAGTCAATGACTGGGGATTAGATGCAGCATACCCAAGTAAGAAATTACTTCCTGCTGAAAAGTAAACCCATTACTATTCTGAACTTATGGGTTAGCAAGATATTTGTTGGACACATTCAGAAGTTTTTATCCCACAACCAAATGGTGTTACATTTATTCCAGCAACGGTTATTGAGTGGTTACAAAAACCTTCCATTTCTATTACCTCCAACTCTGATGAACACCATTCCCTGTATAATATGTTTTCTTACTCCTTCATTCACAGTACAGTTAAAAATCATTGAAATTTTTGAACAGGCAAACGTAAATAAAACGCAAAGCAATTTGCAGGTTAAAATACCAAGCATTGGGCTCAGTTTAAAAAGTAGAAACATAAACAACAGGCCTATGAATCACTATTAAGTCATCCTACATAAGTAAAGCCTACTGGTTCAGTTTGATCACACCACTTGGGAAAATCAAATTGCCAGACAGATGCTCTTTCAGCCACTTAACTCTTTCACATGTTCCAGAATCTTCCAAAGCTATTTCTACGTACTTTATTTTAATCATTTTCTTTAAAAGAAAAACTCCCACTTTCCTAAAGTGCACACCAAATATCAATTTCATTTTTAAAGGGTGTGTTATTTTTAACTATGACATATTTGGGATGATCACAAGTCTCTACTTTAGGAGCTGGGAGATCACAATAGAAATATAGTGCTGAAATCGACCAAAAATTGGTTTAGTGCCAATTTTAGGGAATTTCATGGAGGGGATCCTTTTGTGATCCCTAGGAACTTCTCTCAAGCGACTCTGCACATTTCATCATTAAGTAGGCAATATATGCCCTGGCATCACTCTCACAATTCTTGCACTCAGCAGCAGCAAAATGCTTGCCGGTGGTAGGAAGTTCCACCATTCATGCCATGTGTGCCACACTTAAACCCTAGCGGCACAATGTCTCAAACGCTGCCAGCCTGGTCTGAAATAGACACCTATGTCTGAACAGTGTAGCGCAAGGGTAAGGGGCAACATACGAGAGGCTGGTCAGCTGTTGCAGCCAGATACACACAGACTTGTATCAAGAATTGTCGCTGCCTATTTCTCTCCACTGCCTAGGAAATAGCAATTTCCATATAAATGATACAAGATTAGGTCATAAAAGATGTCTATGCATGCAAAAAGGCCTCTG
The DNA here is from genome assembly GCF_030684315.1 of Stegostoma tigrinum. Taxonomy (NCBI): domain Eukaryota; kingdom Metazoa; phylum Chordata; class Chondrichthyes; order Orectolobiformes; family Stegostomatidae; genus Stegostoma; species Stegostoma tigrinum. Next base: position 15,397,993 of record NC_081386.1, read on the forward strand.
CTCACTCACTAGGGAGACTTTCATTTAGCCATTAAAAGCTTGGATGGAAACTGGGGCACCTTTTTCTTGATGCTGAGAATTTCATTTTTCAATTGTCACCATAGTTTCCCAACTGACTTGCCAATCCCCATTGTACCAACTTGGGAAAGTTCAGCCCAGAAAGTCACAACTGTAGTGAAACACTAGACAAAATTCACGTCAATCTGTAACCCTCAAACTTTTGAATGCAAACGGAAGTCTACCAACATAACTAGAGCTCAAGGCTATAGGTGCCTTGAGTGGCAAGCCAGGAAAACAGGAGAAATAAAAACAATGACCTGCATTGAGTTCAGCTGTGTTGGTGAAGGACAACAAGAATGTCATGCATATGAAGTTCATCAATCTTGGATATAGAGTTTTCAGGCATTTTAGAGAAGGTAACAAGGGTGGGGTGTAGTGTTGCTTGCTAACAAATCAATTACAGCAGTGAGGAGGGTTGATATACTAAATGAAGCATAAAATGTGGCCTTACAGGTTGATCTCAGAAAAGCAGCAGCCACACTGCTAGACATGTACAGTAGAATCCAAAAGTGGGAGAGTGTTAAAGGAGCAAATATGTAAGCAAATTTCTGAGTGCAAAATCAATAAAGGCAATAATAGTTGGGGGTAGTCAAATTCCTGGAATACCCTCCCTAATGACGTTGTGGATCACCCTACAGCATATGGACTTCAGCTCAACAGCATCTTCTCAAGGGCAACTTTGGACAGACAATAATTGCTGGCCAGCCAGCGATGCCCACATCCCATGAGTGAATATTTTTTAAAAAGTGAGTTAAGCCCATATCGACCGGGGTAGAGGTGGTGTGAAGTTCTTATATTACATTCAAGAGAACTTTTTAAACTCGCACATAAGCTCAATAAGAGAGGGTCCAATTCCACATTTACTCATTGGAAATTAAGCTGGACACACAGACAAAACAGCAATGGGTGACCATCTTGGAGGTAGTAATCATAATAGAGTTAGATTCAGCATCATTAAGGAAAGTGACAGTGACAAAGACAGAACAGGAATAAATTATGGTAAGGCAAATTTTACAAAGCTGAGGGATAATATGGCAAAAGTTAACTAGGTGCAGCTACTTAAAAGGAGAAAGAACCATTTGAAAAATCAGTTGGAGACATTAAAAACCTAGATTCTATGTCCACCCAAAGAAAAAGGATGGCACTGCCAAATCTAGAACCACCTAGATATCCAGAATCATTCAAGGATAAGGTAAAGCAGAAAAACAGAGCTTATAATAATTAAAAGTAACACTTTAGGAAGCTTAAAGGCATTTAGAAAGTACAGAGGTGAAGTGTAAAAGGAAATTAGGTAGTTGTTGTAAAATTTTTGAAAATACTTTTCATGTTAAAAAGTATAGAAAAATGTTTTATCAATATATTATCAGGAAGAGGATTTCATAGTAAAGAGTTTTGCCTGTCGATGATATACATGATAACTTGTGTTTAGATGCAGAAGCTGTTCACAGAATCACAGGTGATTTTGCCCATTTTGCCTGCACCTGCTCTTCAAATGAGCATCAATATGTGATGCAAATCCCCTGCCTTTTCCCTTGATCCTTGCACACTATTTCTATTCAAATAATCATCCAATGTCCTCTTGAATGGCTCAAGTGAACCTTCCTCCGACATAATTCCAATCAGTACACTCCATACCCTAATAATTACTCTGTGTGAAAACATTTTTTTTCTCACATCACCCTTGGTTTTTTTGCAGATCACCTTAAATCAATGGCTCCCATTCTTGTTCCTTTCGTGAGCAAGAACATCATCTTCCTAGCTACTCTATCCAGCCTGCCCATGATTCTGAAAACCTCTATCAAGTCTCTGCTCAGTCTTCTGCTCTCCAAGGAAAACAGTCTCAACTTCTTCAATCTGTCCTCACAACTGAAGTTTCTCAATCATTGAACCATTCTTATAGATCACTTCTGCCAACTCTCAGCAATGCATTCACATCCTTCCTATAATAGGGCACCGACAAATGTACACAATTCTCCAGGCGAGTTCTAACAAGTTCTAATGCAAATTCAATATCACCTTCTTACTCCTGTACTTTATGCCATTATTAAAGCCAAGGATACTGTATGCTTTATTAACTGCTCTGTTCACCTATTCTCCCACCTCAATTATCTCCTCTAGGCTGATAAAGAAAGCCAGGAAGAAACAGCACATACTCAGGATTATTTTCCAAACCTGTCTAGAAAGAGGGGAGGTGCCAGAGGACTACAGGATGGTTAACAGGACTCCACTTTTCAAGGAGGGCGGTAGAGATTAACCAGGGAATTACAGATCACTGAGTCTCACAGTGGCAGGGAAACAACTGGAGAAAATTCTTACGGATTCAATTAATCTCCACTTGGACAGGCAAGGTTTGATTAGGGAAAGTCAGAGGGAGAACATGCCTAACAAATTTGGTTGAGTTTTAAGAGGTGGTGATCTGGTATTTAAATGAGGGTTACAGAATTGATATAGTTTATATAAGACTCCAATAAAGACTTGGACAATGTCCCATATGGGGGACTGGCAAAAAAAAAGACAAGACACAAGATCCAGGATATTGGCAAGGTGATCCAAAATTGGCTTCTCATCAGGAGACAGAGGATGATGAGAAGGCTGTTTGTGTGACTGGAGGACAGTATCCAGAGCTGAGTCATTCACTGTTTGTGATTTATATGAATGATATTGGTGAAAATGTGGGACAGATGTTTTCAGACGACAAGAAGATTGACTCAGTGATTAGTAGTGAGGAAGGTGGTCTTGGGTTACAGTAAGATATACAGAGGTTTGGTGAGATGGGCAGATCAGTGGCAGATGGAATTTAACACTGAAAAGTATGAGGTGATACATTTTGGAAGACATGACAGGGGAGTATTCTTTGAAAGGCAGGACGTTAGAAGCTCAAAAGGGAGAGAGACCTTGTGGTGCATGTTCAGCGATCCAGAAGCCAGCACAACAGGATGAGGTGCGGAGGAGATACGCCAAGATGTTGCCCTGCGACAGAGCATTTCACCTTGAAAATAAAGCTAGAAAGCCTCAGGTTTCCCTTAGCTGAAGATTCAATAACAAGGCAGCATAATTTTCAAGTGAAGGGCAAGGGCTTTACAGGGAATTTGAGGAATTTATTTTTCATCCAGGGGCTGGTGGGAATCTGGAATGCACTGCCTGGATGGCAAGTAGATTGGAAACTTCAACTTTTAAAATGTACATGGATAAGCACTTGAAATGTCTTAACATCAAGGCTATGGGCCAAATGCCAGAAAATGGGATTAACATAGATAGGTCCATGCAGACTCAATAGGCCAAAGGGCCTCTTCTGTGCTGTATGGCTCTCTGACTCTGAATTCACTACTGTACAATGTTGGATGATTCATAGTATGGAAGGATCATCTTATGAACAAAGGTTAAACAGACTGAAACTTTACTTGTTGGAGTTAAAAAGTAGAATGAGGGGTGATATCTTAAAGGGGCTTGATAGGGTAAATGCTGAAAGCATGTTCCCCTCATAGGAAAGTCTAGGACCAAAGGCATAGTCTAAAGGTGCCAACTTAAAATCTGAGATGAGGAGGAATTTATTTTCTCAGAGAGTTAAGCATTTTTGGAACCTCTTGCCAAAGGAGGTGTGAGGGCAGAGTCCTTACGTATATTTATGATTGAGATAGGTGGATTCTCAATCAGTAGTGGAATCAAGAAACAGCAACTCAGTCATGATCCCACTGAAACGCAGAGCAGACTCCAGTCGCTGAACTGCCTTCTCCTGTCCCTATTTCTTACGAACTTAAGGGATAATAAATTAATTATGTCTTAACTTCAAGAGTTATGTGCAGTATTCCAGTGACTGAACAAAAATAAACAGCTGATACTAATTGTGAACTTCACACTTACTACAATATATCTACATCACAGAATTAAATTTCTGGGGTCAGAGACTGTTAGCTCATACACAGTTACATTCTAATGTCCCAGTGCTTACCAGTTTCTGGTGGAGCAAAGGTATACTGGCTGCTGGAAGATGAACCGAGATTCAATTCATCATCGTTTATTTGCTCTTGTGCTGCAACTTCAGTTTCCTCCTGGACAGCCTGAAGATCTTCTACAGGTGGCGGTTCAAGGGTAACAATATCTGAATCATCACTAGTTGCACCAACAAAATTACTGTCATCAGCCATTTTATCTTTTGCTGGCTAGAACAAGCAAACAGTAGTCTTTTGTTAAGTTTCCATTTAAAAAGTCAGAATCAGAAATAACTCTATTCCAGTAAGTTAACTAAGCAACATTCAACTGTCTCACACTCTTGCCAGTTATTTAAAGTTAATTTGTTAGAACACTTCTATGATAATGATTTAAATTTACTTTAAAATAGTTTGAATTGCAGTATTACAAAAGGTTTTGACTTCCAAGAAGGATCAACTTAGAAAAATAGAAAAGAAATAGCAAATCAAAACGTAGTGATTAGGAGCTATCAAGCCTGGGATATACAAGATTATAAAATGTCGACTTAAATGTAATAAGTTCTGTTTTCCCCAAGGCAACTGAACTTAAGAGATTGTACAATATCTTGAGTTCAATACAGGATCAAGGAACGACTATACATAGCAGTAATTTTACAGCTTAAGTTAATGAAAGGGCGAGAGACAGACAAATGCAAATATGCTATATACCACTCAAACTTCTTGTGACTGAGAGCGAAACCAATTAATACAAGCAGTGCTGGAATATACCCCAGTAAAGAAAACCAGCTTTTCAAAAATTTGTTAAATCAGGTAAAACAGCATGAGTTTAAAAATTTACTTCAGTTAGCTGTGGTTGGAACTTGAGATGTGAAATGCAATCCTGGCACAGCAGCTCACAGGATTTCTGATACTCTGCCGCACCTAAGCCACATTGAGTTGGCCTTCATAATCATGAGATTGTGTTAAAGGTGTTTTTTATACCCTTCCAAATGCTAGATGTCTTCTAAGTACTTGTACCTTAGACCATTCTCACAGAATACAGACAGCATCACTTCAGTTAAAATCGGCTATGTACAGTTAGAGGTTATGTACTACACAGGAATGATAAATTCCTAAATTCTAGTAACTTTTTTTTTTAAGAGCTTTCATGATTCTATCACCTTTCTTCAATAACTTTAGTGGCAATATCATGCAATTTGTTACACTTTCCACAGAAGCTGTGCGTGTCAACATTTGGTTATTTGAATATTATACCTCTGTGCTCATAACAGAACACAGGTTCCAATATAATCTCACCTCAGAGAATAATTCCTTTTTTGCTAAAGTATCCGAGGAGCTAAGAGTTTCTATTGGTAGTTCAGGCTGCTCTGTTTCATCTGTTGAAAAACAAATTTTGCAGTGTAAAACATATCAAGCTTTCATTAAATTTAAACCATACAACAAACTATCCAAAAATGAAAACTAAGAAGTTGCCACTGTGAAATTTCTACAGACAAATGTCCTGGTTTACACAGGACCAGCTGCCAGGACTGACTCAGTAAAACACCATTTCGCAGGACTTGCAGAAAACAAAGAACGCAATGCAGTTTCTATTTAATGAAATGTACATAATCAAATGAAGCTTTTTAATTTAATAACTCTGAAGTTAAAATTATTCTAATGGATTACAAGTTCAAATTCAAATATAATAAAAGGCAAATGTAGAAGCTGATTACTATCCCATTATAACACTGTATCATAGAAAATATGAAGGAATTAACTAAGTGATAATCAAAATACATTAAAGATCTATTGTAAGAATTTTATTCTACAGAAATGATAACTAATTAATAATAACAAAGTATTTTTCTATACAAAAACAAATTTGAATTTTCACATTACTAAAATGTGCATTCCACAATTAAAAGGTCTTGTGTGTTAGTAAATTCCTAAGAATTTATTAATTTTTCAGTTAGTAGTTTGTAAAGTATATAGCTGGCTTATTCCTAAACAGAAGGAGTCAAAGCATAGCAACATTTCACCTCAAGAAATGATAATGTGCTTCTTGCTTAGCATAGTCAATATTTGGAATCTCAGTGTAGTGTAACACCCGTTTGCCAGGATAAGTAGTAGAAGTTAAAAGCTCTGGTCACAACAACACAGTAAAAATCCTTTGAAACAAAGGCACTTTCTCTCCTTAAATGCAACATATAGATATTTCAATCAACTTTTTCAGAAATGTTATGAAAGGGTCCAGAAGGGAAAGATTTAGTATTTGTGCTAAACTACAGATTTAGAATAAAACCCTAGAAATTCCCCGAAAAGTCTTTTACTGCCTAATTCATAAATGGATATTGGTCTGTGAAACGTGGCAGACTAAAAAATAATGAAACACATTCTTGTGACCTCTGAAGCAAAGGAGAAAGTAAGAAAGAAGAGAAAATGAACTTGCACTTATATGACCTCATTGAGAGCCATGGAACCTACTTCTTGTTTAATGAAGCACTTTTCGTTGTAACTTATAGTTACTGCTATAAAGTATTGTGTTGTTTTCCCAGCTCATGTTTTTACTGGGCAAATCAGGAATTTGGCTTTATTTATCATATTTGCTTTCTCAGTGGTCTTTAACTGAAAAAGAAGAATGCCATGTAGATTTGGTTTGAACAACAAAACTAAAATTTATTACTCACAAAACTGAAAATCAAAATAGAACAAACCATGTTCAATGATTTCCAAACACAAAGTAAAACTTAGTGTAATTAATCCCAAAAGCTCTCCTTTTGCAGTACTCACACCAGAGTGAATTCCTTTTCTACTATATCTATAGTGCTTCATACCGGTCTTGAGAGTTGTATGAACACTCAAGAAGCAGCCAGGTTTAGACCTTCTTGGCTTCAAATAACACCTTCGCTCTTTTAACCAAACACTTTTGACTGGAACTTTAAAACTATACTCTCTGCACTACAGTAATCTATGGCTTAATAGTTCAAAGCTATCTCCAATCTTTAGGAGTAACTGTTTTACACATACAGTTTCAGCAAGACTTCTGCAAAACCTTTTCTTCCCCCAAACACTGAGTATTTCCCCTGATCAAAAAGAAAAAGAAAAATCAAATTTCTGACCTCCTAAAAGTCTACGGGATATTTCTTTACTATGTTCACTGAAAAACTCATAAACAAGATCCCATTACACATCAGACCACCTTCAGAAACACCTACAAGTGGATGCATAAAAAAATCCAAACTCTAAAATAAATAATGTTAAAATATAGAAAAATCACACACCTTACGTAGGAGAAATACAATATAAATTTAGATTTTAAAAAATAATTATTTCATGGCAAGTGGGCACTAGCATTTGTTGCCCATCCCTATCTGGCCTCAAACTGAGAGATTTTGGAAGGCAGTTAACTGTCAAACACATGGCTGTGGGTCTGTATTCACGTGTAGGTCAGGTCTGGTAAGGACAGTGGATTTTCAGTGGGCCAAATAGGTTCTTACAATGATCAATGATAGTTTCATGGTCACAATTACTACCATTCAATACAAAATTTATTAATTCATTTCAAATTTCACCAGGTTCCACTGAGATGTAAACCGAAAACCCTACTAGTCAAGTGACATTATCACTCTGCCACCATCTCCACTCGTGTTAGCAAAATTGATTGATAAACAAATATTGGCCAAGACATCAGGAAAACTACTCCACAACAGGATGGCTAATTTATTGATCTACTGATCAACACTGAAGGTTGTCACACCTAGGAACTAATGGCAAGGGTAGCCACGCTGACAGTAAATAGATTTGCCAGCCTCAAGCTTTGGGGCAGAAAGAGAGGGTGCAAAAGAATGACTGCTGGTGTTAAAGAAAAATGAAGCTGCAGGTTCCTTACAGGATATTAAAGCCAGATGCAGAAGGGAAGTGGTCTTGTTACAATCCTGCTGGGGATAATTAATGTTTAAAAGAGAAATCCAAACAACCCATAATTTAAATGGCAGAACTAAGCCACACAACTTCATGTTTTTTTTAATATAGAACAGACTGTTGGATGTAAAAAGACTTAAATGAAGCAAGCACTGTTAACTGAACACTGTAGTTTATTAAAAAAAAGAACTGTACTGTATAAGCTCAGTCATACCTGTTACTTTGCCTCCCAATCAGGAGTTTCCATCTCTCTTGAAATAAAGATTCATTCATTTCATTAGGGGACAACAAAGGTATGTCACAGGCCTCGAGAATTCAGTCTAATTTTCCTCAACGTTCCAACTTTAATCTTGAAGGAAAAGGAGCTGAAAGATTTTCTCTAGTTTACAACTACTGCAATAAGTCACCAGTTTTGGGAGCAGATGGCAGATCCTGAGCTGGGCCGATTACATCTCAGGAGAATCCAAAACCCAATAAAAGGAAAATGGACAAGGAGGGACACTCTACCCCAAAACCCTCTCCTCGTTTACAATCCATCTGGCTTTGGAGCCATATTCATTGGCTTGAAATTTACAGGCATCAATCAACATAAATAGAACTCGACAATTTTACGTATAGTTTTTCTCAGCCTAGAAATTAGAGGGAGTGACTAAGAAGATTAAACACTCTGCAGCATGAGAAAAAAATTAACTGAATAAAATTAACTGGAACATACTGCACCACCCAGCATAAATGTACATATAAAGTCTAAAACGTAGACGCTATGTCAGCAACTAATCTATTCACTTATAATTGTTAAATATTTAGTTTTTGCTAATAAAAATGCCTACATACTGAGCCGTTAAAAAAGTGATAAATGAAATACCCTTCAAAGCCTATCTAATAAATAACAGTTCATTGCACAGCAGTAAAGCTCTGTTTCTTGCAAATGTTACACAGTAATTCCAATATCCCAATGGGACAGAAAGCTTATAGAGTGAACAGCTGAGCCATAAGCATCAGAGAAGTCCCAGAATCATTCCACAGCCTCTACAGTTAGTTAAGCAGGGAAATACCAACAAGGGAATAAAACTGCTCCTAGTTTACCAAGGGAAAATTAGCCAGGGTCCCCACTCCTGATGTGGAATTTTGCAGGAAAAGCATAGAACCAGGTGAGAACCGAAAGTAGGCAATGAACTGTCCTTTTCCAATTGCAAAGTTCCAGCCATGCCCACATATGGATAGCAGTCATTTGGGAAAAGTAGTGGTGGGTATCCAATCATCATGGTACAGTATTCCAGCAGGAGACGTTATGTAAATAATATTTTGGTTGTACTGAATTTGAGATCATCAGCTGGACTCACAATGCGATGCATTTGCAGGGGCTACAAGCTACATAAACAATTACAGCAGGACCTTTATGTAAGCAAATGGAATTTATACGTTCATTGTACCTTATTAATGAAAAAAAACAAGCTTTCATGTTGTCAACTCATCTCTACTACATGGTTACACCTTGACCAATTAGATCAACTTGCCTGGTCTAAGAATTAAGATTAGATTAGATTCCCTACAGTGTGGCTGATAGGTAACTATTCTTACTATATCTCCATGGCAACAACAGCCGTACCAATCAGCACCCTCTTGTTAAAAAAAAACAATGTCCCCTTGTTCAAGAGATAATGGGAACTGCAGATGCTGGGGAATCCTCAGGGAATCTCCCTCCCACTGCAACTCTCTTGTAATCTCTTCAGCCTTGCCACCTATCTTGTTTTCTCTCCATCTTCGGTCCGCCTCCCCCTCTCTCCCTATTTATTCCAGAACCCTCACCCCCATCCCCCTCTCTGATGAAGGGTCTAGGCCCGAAAAGTCAGCTCTTGTGCTCCTGAGATGCTGCTTGGCCTGCTGTGTTCATCCAGCCTCACACTTTGTTATCGCCTTGTTCAAGTCTGTTTCCTGCATTCTGGTTCTGATGAGTGCAAGATGAATAGCTTTAACTTCATGTTTCATTTTAGCAATATTTGAGATGATATTTGTATGCAACTTCTTTACAGCAGCAGATTAAAAATAAAGAGCATGTCTAGTGTGCTCATTAGCCACATTGCTTACCTTGCAATTCAAAAGGTTTGTCAAGTTGTTGTTCTGGCAAAGGCTTTGAAATGCCTTCAGCTTCTCCTTTGTCTGAGCTGAGAATCTCCACATCAGAACCCTAAGCAAAGGACATCATCAATTAACAAAGCTAAAGTGGCACTTTAATAATTTATTTTCAAAATCAAAATACATTTAACAATCAGCTATAATTTGAAACTTTTCCCTTGGAGATCAACATGAAGGTGTGCACATCTTGATTCTGCATTTTATGCTAGATAGTTGACTTGAGTTCAACCGCACCAACCACTCCCCAAGTGGACGGCAATGATTTCCACCAATCAGAGCATGATCTGCCCAATCGATAGGTAATTAATGGGGAAACTCCAAATCCCCTTTCTACAATTATATAATATGCCACAAATTAATTCATCTCCCTTTAACTTAAAATATATCTCAGGTTAAGAGTCCATCTTTAAACTAACGAGTAACATATTCTAATGTATTGTACATTCAGTTCCCTGGTGTAGTTATTACATATTTCAAAAACAATAACAATGACACCCTGAACCATCTTTCATTATAAGTATAGATCCCTGGAAATAGTAACTTTGCTCTTGTACCAAGAAAATGAGGTCAAACTGTCCTTAAGGTCTCTGTTAACAGGAAGCTCGCCCCAATTATCTAGTCTGTGCCAGATGCCCCAACTATCTAGTCTGTGCCAGATGCCCCAATTCACTTTCTGCAAGATGTTTTGAAGACAAACCAGAACAAAAATCATGCAATGCCAAATTTCTCATAGCCATTCAAACAATGAGATATCAGTCTCAATCTAAAAGTTTTGTTATAGCTGGGAGAATCATCAAGCTAGTAATTCAATCCAGTGTATCCCACAGACTCTGCGTTCAAACAACATGGCCAAACTACAGTTTAGCAGGAACAGTCTCACACTCGGTACTACATTAATAATCTCCTGTTATTTTTGCTTTCGTAATGTAGAAGTTAGCAAAAGGTATTAAGGGTTACGGGGCAAACAAAAGTCACTGGAGTTAAACTGAAAATCAGCCATGAACTCACTGATCGGTGAGATAGGATTGAAGGATTAAATGTACTCTTCTTGTTCCTACATTCCAGGAAGCTCATCTAGATCCCAAATCCACACCACATGAAATGGCAACAAATGCAGTATTTATACCAAAATTTTCCAAAATAAAATTTATGTTTCAATTTTATCCAGATGATGTAACTGGCAGGTAGTCTGCAACGGAAATTCCCTTCAGAAAGCAACTAACTTTCAATAAAGTGTGTCAGGATTTGTTTCACAGAACGTTAACCTGACGCAAAGTAAGACGTTGAAAATGCATTTAACCAAAGCATTTATATTACATCACTTTCAAACGTGCTCAAAAAGGATGGGAGGACTATTTACTGGTACATTGGCAGTAAATGGACACCAAAGTGAAGCTACAACTTTAAGATATTTATAGTTACCAGCAGATTCATCTTTTAAAGTTAGGTGTAAACAGTGGATTGAATGCCTCTTCTTGTGATTTATTATGAATATTAATGACATTTTATCTGCATTATATTTAACGACCTGTCAGTGCCAACAGTTCAATTGCTAGACACAGCATGGCAAATTCAGCATGCAATGAGCAGCTTGCTGCACCAATTGACCAAAATTGTCCTCTTTGAAAAATTCAACCAAATACCATCAAATCACCTCTCAGAATGATACTAAATAGTCAGTGGCTGGAAAGCATTTCAGATCATCTAAAACTTTACAACACCCACTATGTAAATACAGTTGGCTGAAATTCTCTCATACTGTTCAGCACAAAATTTCTGAAAACCTGTTGGATGCTTTATGCCAAAACCTCTGCATGCATATTTCCTTAATCAACTGTGCTGTTCCTGAGATATATCCACCAAAATCCCACTCAGCTCATTAACATAGCTCTTGCCCCTAACAAAAAGCCATTCTGAACACGTACACATTTATATCCAAAATTTAAAAGTTACAAGACGGAATTTCTCTATTTCTGACATTACAACATCATACTTTAGCAACATTTTATTGATACTAATTATATCTGTCAATCTTTTGGTAATGTATCATATCCTGTTACATTAAACAGAAAGGTTTCCACAATTTTTTTCAACAGTACTTAATGTACATAAAAAAGGTTGGATGATTTCAAAATGTATATTTCATAATATTAATTAGAAAAACATGGTCTTAGCAAATGATATCATACTGCTCCAAATATTTCTGGCCTTAATGCAATTAGTATATTGTTACAGAATTTTCATATTTAGATTGAGCCAAATTTACAGGTAATATTGTACATTAAAATTGCAGCGACACACTAAATTAAAGCTACATGGTTCTTAGAATAGTTCTTTAATTCTTGTGAAGTGCAAAAGATTGTAAAGCTGAAATAACTGTTCTTTAATACCAGGGTTCCACTTAGTAAGTGCAGAAGTTAAAAAGGAGAAAGTATTTTGAATATAAAAAGATAATTACTTATCTGGCATGTTATGAAAATAAGCCATCACCGCTAGCTTTGTGGTTGATATTTACCCCATGTACTGTTTATTCCAGAAAACCCATCTTTAGATCTATCCCAATAGGGGCTCGAAGATAGCAATATCAATAAATAATGCAAATCAGCATAATTTATTGATCTCTTACTAAAATAAGAAATCAGTCCCAAAGGTGTCATTGCCAGATCAGTTTAACACCATCCCATCAACTTATGTATATTTTCCAGTTAAAATACTCACTAATTTTCACCCAGGTCGGAGAAGACAGAAAGCCACACTATTCTGCATGGCAAACTTCTCCATCAAGACAGACAACCAAAACAAAACAATAACAACTTTAGCTAGAAACAACTCAAAATATGCTCAGTATTATTCTGATCTACTTTCACTGCTGTTCCAGAATTATTTTTAAGTATACATTTATGTACACTTACATATGGAAACATACAGCAGAAAGTCACATATCATTTCATCTTGCAATGTTTGCTGTATACCAGGCTGTTACAACAAGCATAGTAGTGAATGAGCAGAAACCATTATGCCCTAATTTTACATATGATGGATCTATTTTGTTTTGTAAAAAAACATGCATTTTTGTTCTTTCACGTGATGTGGACATCACTGGCTAGGCCAGTATTTATTGCTCATCACTAATTGTCTGAGAGAAGGTAACAGTAAGCTACCTTCTTGAACTGCTATCATTCTTGTGGTGTACAAAATCCCAAAGTACCATTAAAGGAGGAAGTTCCAGGGTATTGACCTAGCAACAGTGAAAGAATGGCAAGATAATCAGGATGGTGTATGATTTAGAAAGGAGTTTGTGGTTGGTTTGGGCCCATGTAGAGACTGCCCTTGTCTTTCTAAGTGGCAGAAGTCACAAGTTTGGAAGGTGCTATCAGGGAAGCCTCAGTGAGTTACTGCAATGAATCTCTTTAGATGGTACACACTGCTGCAACTGTGCATCGGTGGTAAAGAGAGCAAATGTTCAAAGTGGTTAATGTCCTGGATGATTTCTAGCTCAACTGTTGTTGGAGCTACACCTATCCAGGTAGTACAGAGTATTCCTTTTGACTTGTGCCTTGTAGATGATGGAGAAACTTTGGGGAAGAGTAGAGTCGAGTTACTCGCAGCAGAATTCTTGGCCTCTGACTTGCTCGTCACAACAACACGTATCCAGCTAGTCAAGATCAATTTCTGTCAATGACAATCACCGAGCAAGAGTAAACATCCAGGGTTGACTACTGACATTTGAAAGTCACAGGTTTGCAGTGTTATTTTAAACAACTTTTTCAATAAAGATTTAAATATATATTATCCAATTTCTCATATTACAACTATTTTATCTCTTTAAAAAAAGTCTGTCTTTCCCTTGTATGTTAACAATATACTTTAATCAGAGGTTCTTTATAAAATTTTCCATTGTGGGACTTATTTTTAAATAATTATGAAGATCTTATATTTGTTACATCAGCCTAAACCCAAAGAATCTGTACTCCAAATAGAACATAGGATTTTCACAATATATATGCAATGCTACATCATTGTAACTATGCATACAGTCACTTTTCTAGTCACTTGGAAAAAATTAAAACAGTTAATTAAGTGACCAATTCCAAAGAAAACTATGCAAATATATAAGTTGATTCTGCTACACAGACTATTGTACAATGTGAAACAATTGTGGAGGGACTTCCCCATCTGCTTGTATGCACCAAAATCAAAAACTCAAAAGCTCAGGAACATGATTCTGTAATTGAATGTGCAAAGCAAATCTTGCTTTTTTGTAAAAACACAAGTTATTGCACGGTTAGTTCTTACATCTCTTAATTTTTAAAAACTCAATTCTTCAGTGCACAGATAAACCACAATTATAACATTCCATTTCTTAAGCACTATGATATAAGAAAAATATTGTATACTTCATGGTTAATTATGGTCCAACCACAGGATGATTCACTATCGCTGGAACTCTCTGACATCTTCACGCCAAGGTAACTACAAAACAAGTAATATCAAAATTAGCTAAAAAAAAATCAAATTTTCATTAAGACCGATACTTTTCCAAACAACATTCATTTTGTTTTGTCTGTTATTTAAAACATATGTAAACAAATGTTTCTAGAACCCAAACAACACTATTTAAACTCCGCTGGCACTCATGAAAAGCCAATATGCAGTGCTCTTAATTTGTGCCAAAGGAAAAACTTTGTATTCTGTTTAATTAAAATTATTTAACTAAAACTAGTGAACAATTAAAATTCATGCCAGTTTAAAACAAAAAACTTTAGATTAATAGTATGCTACATCATATATTGTAAGAACAGCTTGTTTTTGTTTGAGGAATCATGTGACCCATCTGTCCTCCCTGAACCTTATCTAGATGGCAAGGTCACTGGTCACAAGAACAGCTGCACAGCGCAGTTCAAACTTAAAATAAAAGTGGGGCTTTCAACAATACTATAATTATATATGGCTGTTAAATATAGCCCTATGACAACACCTTTAGTCTGCACATACAATCCAATTAAAAACTCACGAGTGTTCTAGCAGCTACCAATGAGAATTGGAATTTAAACCTGCAAGACAACCATTTGTTGAGTTATTTTAATCACAAACATACAAACAAGAATCAGGAGTGGGTTATTTCGATCCTCAAGCCAATCAAAGGCAAATTCTTTTTACTTTGATTTTCTTTCATGCACTAAA
Source organism: Stegostoma tigrinum (assembly GCF_030684315.1). NCBI lineage: Eukaryota > Metazoa > Chordata > Chondrichthyes > Orectolobiformes > Stegostomatidae > Stegostoma > Stegostoma tigrinum. The sequence continues at coordinate 15,413,205 of NC_081386.1, forward strand.
TATCATGCCCCAGATTCAAACTCAGATACAATATTTCCAATATTTACCCAACTATGCATCCTACCCCATTTACAAAACACAGATTTGCTTAATATTTCAAAGTTTTTCAATTGTGTAATACTTTTCATTCAAAGTGAAAGTAGCAGAGAAATTTGAGAGATAATGGGAACTGTAGATGCTGGAGAATCCAAGATAACAAAGTGTGGAGCTGGATGAACACAGCAGGCCAAGCAGCATCTCAGGAGCACAAAAGCTGACGTTTCGGGCCTAGACCCTTCATCAGAGAGGGGGATGAGGAGAGGGTTCTGGAATAAATAGGGAGAGAGGGGGAGGTGGACCGAAGATGGAGAGAAAAGAAGATAGGTGGAGAGGAGAGTACATGTGGGGAGGCAGGGAGGGGATAGGTCAGTCCAGGGAAGACGGACAGGTCAAGGAGGTGGGATACGGTTAGTAGGTAGGAAATGGAGGTGCGGCTTGAGATGGGAGGAAGGGATGGGTGAGAGGAAGAACAGGTTAGGGAGGCTGAGACAGGCTGGGCTGGTTTTGGGATGCACTGGGGAGAGGGGATGAGCTGGGCTGGTTGTGGGATGCGGTGGGGGGAGGGGAGATTTTGAAGCTGGTGAAGTCCACATTGATATCATTGGGCTGCAGGGGTTCCCAAGCGGAATATTAGTTGCTGTTCCTGCAACCTTCGGGTGGCATCCTTGTGGCACTGCAGGAGGCACATGATGGACATGTCATCTGAAGAATGGGAGGGGGAGTTAAAATGGATCGCGACTGGGAGGTGCAGTTGTTTATTGCGAACCAAGCGGAGGTGTTCTGCAAAGCGGTCCCCAAGCCTCCGCTTGGTTTCCCCAATGTAGAGGTAGCCACACCAGGTACAATGGATACAGTACACCACATTGGCGGATGTGCAGGCGAACCTCTGCTTAATATGGAAAGTAAGCAGAGGTTCGCCTGCACATCCGCCAATGTGGTATACTGTATCCATTGTACCCTGTGTGGCTTCCTCTACATTGGGGAAACCAAGCAGAGGCTTGGGGACCGCTTTGCAGAACACTTCCACTCGGTTCGCAATAAACAACTGCACCTCCCAGTCGCGATCCATTTTAACTTCCCCTCCCATTCTTCAGATGACATGTCCATCATGGGCCTCCTGCAGTGCCACAATAATGCCACCCGAAGGTTGCAGGAACAGCAACTCATATTCCGCTTGGGAACCCTGCAGCCCAATGGTATCAATGTGGACTTCACCAGCTTCAAAATCTCCCCTTCCCCCACCGCATCCCACAACCAGCCCAGCTCATCCCCTCGCCCCAGTGCATCCCAAAACCAGCCCAGCCTGTCTCAGCCTCCCTAACCTGTTCTTCCTCTCACCCATCCCTTCCTCCCATCTCAAGCCGCACCTCCATTTCCTACCTACTAACCCTATCCCACCTCCTTGACCTGTCCGTCTTCCCTGGACTGACCTATCCCCTCCCTACCTATACTCTCCTCTCCACCTATCTTCTTTTCTCTCCATCTTCGGTCCACCTCCCCCTCTCTCCCTATTTATTCCAGAACGCTCTCCCCATCCCCCTCTCTGAAGGGTCTAGGCCCGAAACGTCAGCTTTTGTGCTCCTCCGAGAAATTCGTGAAACCGCTATTAAGATTATTCTGCTAAGTAAGCCTGTTTCCTGCAAATGTTCAGGATCTACACATTTCAGGCATTTTTTTGCACTGCAGTACAGCTTTCACCGTTATTCACAAGAAATGGAAAACAGGTATTCCAATAATTATCATGGGATCTGAAAGAAGACAAAAGGTTTCTAGTACATTTCCATTATGTTTAATAGCATTGGTGGTTAAAAAAAGCCACACGGCTCTCATTGCTTAAGTTATTCCTAACATTGTACTATCTTTATTGTATCCAATCAAATTGAAAGCAAAAACATGGATCTCAAAATGTGTGCTTTATGGCTCACCATAAAGTTGTTACTGATCAGCATATGAGAGCAATAAATCAAACTTGCTGGCACATATAAAGATCAGTCTTCAATGGTGTAGCAACCTCAAGAGGTTGAACAGTCTACTGCTGCTCCTAATTGACATGTGTAACATCAGTGTTTTGCACTACAAAACTACTAGAAGATGGGCATTTAGGTAATGTGCTTACAAACCATGCTGATAACTGGAGACAATATTGAATCATGGCTGCTTAGATCAACATTCATTCAGACGATCAAATCCAATTTTCAGAAATCCAGTACTGGAGGTGTCAAATCAAAATAGAGGAAGGATTGGCAAGGATAGAAAATTTACCCTTAGATGCCCTTTATCATGTTTTGTAAATAGTAATAAGCTGTGTGCTGGTAACAAAACAGATCAGCACTATACATTTTTTTTCCAAATTACAGTGGAATCTTCATTGTCCAGCATGAGAAGGGCAGGTGAATCATAATTGGTGCATAATTAAATTGGAGTTCAATGCTGAGACTATTCCACACTATAGACCTTGAATAGACATAACAATTCAAATTTTAAAATAGTCTCAGCAAATGGCAGGACCCATTCTGCAGTGCATATAATGCAGTGAACTTTATGCCAAAGAAATTTAGCATTGACCAGTGAAAGTGATTAGCCTGTGTCACGTGAGTTTGCATGGAAGTTTCATTAAGGTCTATAGAAGATCCAAGCAAAGTTGCAGCTCAAAAGGTGAAAGATGTGACTCGACTTCAAGTTCCTAACTCCTAACAATCCAATTTTCATGTAATGATTTGGAACATGTTTTTTTGAAATAATCAAAATTGAGGTTGTATTTCATACAGAGAAGAGGAAGCAGTTATCACTTCATAAAAGGTTTGCAAAATTATGCAATATTTTGAGAGGAAAAGTATTTTCAATAATTGCCAAATCAGTAGTCAAATGTCATTGCAAAAATTACATTGCAAACAAAAGAACAGGGACTGAGGGTCAGCGGACCCGAAATGTTAACTCTGTTTTCTCCTTCACAGATGTAGCCAGGCCTGCTGAGCTTTTCCAGCAACTTTGTTTTTGTTCCTGATTTACAGCATCTGCAGTTCTTTTGGTTTTTATTAGGGGCAATTACATGTACAGATCTGTAAACATCCTATTGCACCACCACATTAAATGTGGCCTATCAAGAAATCTCAATTTCATATACCATCAAATATCTTTCTGTTTAATCACCAATTTATTTAAATTCAAAATACAATTGCATTTGCTCACACAACGCTCAGCATTGGTTGATACTATGTTTGGACAGCACAGTGGTTAGCACTGCAGCCTCACAGTGCCAGGGGCCCGGGTTCAATTCGATCATCAGGCGACGATCTGTGCGGAGTTTGCACATTCTCCCTGTGTCTGCGTGGGTTTCCTCCAGTGCTCCAGTTTCTTCCCACAGTCCAAAGATGTGCAGGCTAGGTGGACTGGCCATGCTAAATTGCCCATAGTGTTGGGGTGTGTGGGTTATAGGGGGATGGGTCTGGGTGGGATGCTTCAAGGGGCGGTGTCGACTTGTTGGGCCGAAGGGCCTGCTTCCACACTGTAGGAAATCTAATCTATATACATTAAAAAAAAGGTGAATCTTCAGCGTTTACTGTGTGGGTGATCCTGATTTTTGACTGGGATCCAGTGCTTTTTTTTGTAAGTTTCTCCCAATTACAGGCACCAAGTAGGGAAAAAAAAAATCAGTATTTTCAAAGGAAAACAAAATATAGAAAAGATTAGATTAAAAAGTCTAAAATTGCATTTGAAAAATAAATTCAGAACTTAAAAATTAGGAAAGGGTTGTACAGAACAGAAATGACTACTTTATAAACAGAAGTTTATTTTAGTTAATAGCGTAAGTTAAATTCTGAGTTCATCTTTGGTTTACAGTGGTTTCATTTTACACGCTTATGATGTAACAAGGACAATAAATATAGACTTTTCATTGGTGGAAGTGGTTTCCAGCCAATGAACAGCCCCGCTCTTTAAAATAAATAGGGTCATGGGGATAGAGTGGGGGTTATGTCTGGGTGAGATGCTCTTCAGAGGGTCAGTGTTGACTTGATGGGCCAAATGGCCCCTCTGCATTTTGGGGATTCTATGAAATGCTTGCAGTTTAAGACTGGTTCAAAGACACTAATATTCTGCACTGTTTCAGTAGCTTTATTACCATAAAACGGTATTAATCTCAAACAAGACAAGAATCTAAAAGATTAAATTCACAATCACAAATGGTACATGGGATTAACCAAAATGTTGCAGACAAATTATTTATTGTTACAAAGGAGACAAGTTAATTAAGATGTTTGGGCAAAAATGGCAGGCAACTTGACTGTACTTTAAAAACTAACAGCACAATATGTTCTCAGAAAAAAGTGTATATTATGAACAGGATGAAAATAAAACCAAATAGTTTGGTACAAATGAAAGGATAATACTCGAGGGATAACTGAAGTTATTGACAATGGAACAGTCCTCCTTAACCCAAAGGTTCTTCTGGTTCTAAGAAAGTTTTCTGTTTGAATAAAACCCAAAATAGTCACTGAAATTATAGTTATTGAGATAATGCATTGTTTCCCTGCCCACATCCCAGAGTCATTCCAGCAGGCTGAATTACCTCCTCCTGTGTTGTAACCATTGGATGATATAATTTTCCACTTTGTTGAACTGTCAGTGACAGTTGTGCTGCTGGAGAAAAATGCCAGACAGAAACCAGGAATCATGTGGAGGAGGAGAAAGAAGCATGACCATAACAGTGCTAAGAAAATAAAAGGTTTTGCAACCTCCAGCAGTATCCTTGTTCCCCAATCACAACATGCTCCATAAAAGATTAAAATTTCTAACCGAATCCTTGGTAATCTACTAACAGAATTATACGAAAATCTTGTTCTTCAACTTAGATGCACATATTGAATCCTTAAATCATAGTAGCCCCATTCTATACTTTGGTCCTTGATACCGATGATGTTTTAAAAATTGGGTGTTTCATGCGAGTGAGGGGTGGTAAATCATCATTGTAATCACAGGGGTACTAGTGTTCCTTCCACACCCATGCTGTAATTATTGTCAGCATTATGGCTTATGAAACAGTCATTGGAGAGTGCTGGAAAGTTGGGGAGCAATGGCTTGGTTGTAAACTGTGTTCCCAGGGAAGTTAGGGAAGTGCAGAAAGCGCTGCCAAAATGCAGATCACGGCTTGCAAAACAAAGAAAAAGGAATATCAACAATAGTTCCTCATCGACTGCTGCTGTCAAAGGAAGGTTTCCTCATCAACTGTGATCAAAGGGTGGTTGTGAAGAAGGCACTTGCGGAGCTCCAGTCTAATTTCATCCTTCACCAGTACACCGGGCAGTATGAGAGGTGCGCGTTACTCCCACTGCCACAAATAACGGGGGAAAAACAGAGGGTGGGGGAGGGGGAATTACGTAAGAGTGCAATCAGATCATGCAATCGTTCGCAATCTGTGCGAAGGAAGACCAGAGCTGCTGGATCGGAAGCCTGAAGAAAGTGAAGCCCCGCTACTAAACCAAAATAAACAGTGACTGTGGGATGCCTCCTTCCAGTGCGCAGTAATAATACCAGGGAGGCAAGAGGCGCGCCTGAGCCTCTCGGAGTTGCAGCAGGGCTTAAGGTGGGGTGGGGGAAGTCGGGGAAACGGGCCATTCGAGGCAGGGCAAGGTTAACCTCCAGCCGAGGAACCCCAGGGCCTCAGTCCTCCCCGGCAGCGGCCTCTCCCAAATCAGATCAACCCCAATCACCGCCTCCTGGGGCCCGCCGTCTGTCACCCCGGGAGACAGTGGCGATGGCGACCCGCTCACACCGAGCCGGACCGCAGAGTCAGACCCGAACCCCAGCATCCTTACCTGCCGCCTCTCCCCTTCAGCCGGCGATAAGTAAAACGCTGTTGGTGACCGGTTAAAAAACAACAGCCCCAGGAGGCTGCGGCCAGCCACCACCCCTCCCCCCTTCCTCTTGTGATGTTTTGACTGACGCTGCGGAGCGAAGCCCCGCCCCCTCGCGGCCGAGGATGCACGCGCGCGCAGGCCCGCCTCCCCCGCGTGGCATTCTGGGACTTGCAGTCCGAGAGCCGCCGTACCTCCCCGCTCGCCCAACGAACCGTCCACGCCGCTACCGGACTACAACCAGAACGCACCACGCAAACCCTTTTCATGACGAACAACCAATCAGACGCCGTTACCAAGGCGCCGCTGCCACAACAAACAGTTCGGGTTGAACAATGGTTCCATGGCAACCAGGAGCGGGGGTGGCGGAGGGGCTGCATTGATTGCAATATTTCCCTCTGGACCCTGCTGCATGGCACACTCAAACTGTTGCTTGGCCAAAGGAGAGCTGCAGAAAGGGAGAAAACACAGAACTGTGGGTGCTGGGAATCAGAAATAGAAAAGGGGGACCGTTTAAAGGTACTGTTCCAACTGGGAAGACCCGAAGCTTCGTATTGAAAGGGACCATGAGCTGTCATCCCACTCCAGCGACTGCTCGAACGGTTCAGTTCCCAATATGTGGTGATGATCCAACTGCTCCACAGGTTGAGCCCAGAGATGACAATATCAACTCGTCCCTCGCTCGAAAGGTTCACTTTGAAGACTCGGTGTGTGATAATCTCAAACTGACCTTTTCAAAAGGTGAGTCTGCAAATTGTGAAACTGATCCCAATTCACCCCTTGGTCGGAAGGATCAGATTGAAGACTCAATTTGTAAGGAATTTAATCAATCTTTTGCCCCTAAGGTTGAATTTAAAGACACAGTTCGTGAGGATGCTGATTTAGTCCATGCTCGGAAGGTTCAATGTGATGAAGTGCGGGACGATTTCAATCCAGCTTTTGTTGTAAAGGCATGTAATGACAGTGTGTGTGATGATATCCATTTATCCTTTGCTCCAAAGGGTGAGTGGAAAAGCTCAGTCCGTGAAGATCACAGTCAATCTTTTGCTCCAGAAGTTGAGCACAAAAAGGAAAAGAATGGTGATAGTCCTGTTCCAGTCGCTGCTGCTAAAACAGGGGATGAGAAGCTGTGGTCTCCCTGCGCGAATCCTGGCAACCCAGTCTTTTCCTGCATGGCAAAGTTCCCGACGGCACCGTTTTCCCCCGTTCCGTTCGTTAAACCTCAAAATCCACTTTTCAGAACCACCAGTGCGGCGTATGGGTCCAACCAACCGACTTGTGAAATTGCTCCTTCAGTCTACAAACCACTAACGCAGTCCTTCTCTGCGATGCTCCAAACCGGCGGAATGTACCGTAACCGTTCTTTAAATACTGGGTCGGATAAAAAGAGAGTGCACGATTTGCTCCCCTTATGACTTGAATGTACGGGAGCGAAGCCGTCGTGATTCGAGAGTGCATGTGGTCTTGCAATGAGGAAGGGTGCACCTGACGAATGGCTGCGCTTCGAAAGCTTGTGTGATTACAAATAAAACTGTTGGACTATAACCTGGTGTAGTGTGACTTCTGACTTTGTCCAACCCAGTCCAACACCGGCACCTCCACATGATGATCTTGCAGTAGTCAACCGGATGATATCTTCTGGTAATATTTGTTGGCATAGTGAATAGTTCAGTTATGTTTGTGAAGAGGGGAGAGATTGTGTAAAATATTCAACATTCGTATAGTTCAGTATTCACCCTGTGTACAACTGCACTCTTGTCATAATTTCTTTCAGGGATGCATTCGGAGGAAGATAGTCAGACTCAACAAATGTTAAGAACTAGCAATCATAAGCTTCTCTTTCACGTAAAAATCCCACAAACCCAGCTCCTCCCCCCTCCACCTCACATACATCGGAAAGTGCTGTTGCACCTTGCATTCGCTTAGCACGCTAGCTCAAAGGAGCTGCAGTCTCGCGGATGCATTTCAAAAGCCTCCCAGCACAATACCACTTCCCCTTCTCAAAATTTCCTTTTACTGCAGCAACTTGTAAAAGAAATGGTTCAGTTCCCACCTCCACACCCCACAGTCCCCTGCCCTGACATTTCAGTTCTATCCCCACGTTTGTAATTCAGATAAAATAGCTCCTGATCTTATTGCTGTTCTGGGTCCTGTACCAGTCATTTTGTTTAGACCCTGCTTTCCAATCTGCGACCTGAAATACCAATCTCATTTATCCTGTTTAACTTTAAAATACCGCCCACCTCCAACAACTTAAAGAATGGTCCTGCTTCAACAATTAATTCTCTCAAGAATCATCCTAAAATTTTAAAGGCCGCCTTTTTTTTCCATTTTGACAGCTCGCTTCTGCTGATTTAGTAACATACTAAAATTGTTGTACATAGGAGGTAGCTCCTGAATATGTCACACTTGCTTCATTCCCAAATATACATTGTTCATAACTACCTTAATATAAACATCATGTAATTCATTTACGATTGGGATCTAGTGTGTCAATAAATTCCAGTTTAAATTACATTACTATTAAGTGTTAGTTTACCCCACAATGCTAAAGATACAGTCTAAACCCAGACTCAGAGTGTCCAAATATTTTGCTTTGATGTTGTATGGACCAAGACTTGGTTGTGCTGTTGCAGTAGGTCTAAAAACCTATGGTGATGATGAGTTAACTTAAATGCCTAGTCAATGTTCATCCTCCTACGGGTACTCTAAACATTTGAAATGAACTTGTGTATGCCAAAGTGTCTTGCATTTATCTCTGTTCTGGAGCTGCTGTTTAATAAAATATCTCTGTATATCTTGTTCATCATATTGTCAAAACCAAATCAGTTTCAAAAGATTTTATGAGTGTGCCAAGTAGACACCTTAGATATACAAATTAGCATTGTCTTGAGATTCATAAATAAGTGTACTGTAGGAATCCTAAATCCAGGTGTGTTTGTGTTCCATACGGTAGAGCGACATATCCATGTGGAGCCGATGAAAAAGGGACAAAGCCCATAACACCCAGGAGAGAATGCACTGAGCACGAAGAGAAAAAAAAACTGATTGCAGAGAGGGCTCAGTGGGCTACTACATTGATTATGGATAAAATTTCCACCAAGTTTCCTTATGACCTCAATGCTTTAGCAATTATATGATGCAGATACCACAGAGTCAGACCCAGCAGAAAGGAAAATGGCTGTGGTTGTTAGAGGTCAATGGGTGCTCCAGGACACATCTGTCCAGGAATTTCTCAGGGTAGTGTCCTCAACCCAACCATCTTCAACTGCTTCGTCAATAATCTACTCGCCATGATTAGTTCAGAAGTGGGGATGATTGCATAATGTTCAGCATCATTTGTGACTCCTCAAAATCCATGTCCAAATGCACACAGACCAGGACAGATCCAAGTTTGAGCAAATGGCAAGTAACATTCATGCCATACAAATACTATGCAATGAATAGCTCCGAAAAGAGAGAATCATCACTCAATTCTATCATTGGCGATGTCCTGGCAGTTACCACCAATCAAAAGCTGAACTTGTCTAGCAGTACAGATACTGTGGTTACCTGTAGTGAATAACTCACCTCCTGACTTTCCAAAGTCTGTCTACAATCTACAAGGCACAAGTCAAGAGTGGACTGAAACACTCCCCAGTTGTCTGGTTTAGTACAACTCCTACAACTTTCAAGAATTAAAACATCATCAGGACAAACTAGCCCCCATGTGATTGGCACCACATCCATAAACATTCATTCCCTCCTCTACCAACACCGATTAGCAATAGTGTGTTCCATCTTCAAGATGCACTCTAGAAATTCACTAAAGACTCTTTAGGACCTTCCAAACCCATGACATCTACCATCAAGGAGGATGAGACAGTAAATACATGGGAACACCACCACCTGCAGGTTCCTCTCCAAATCACTTACCATCCAGACTTGGAAATATATTGCTGTACCTTCTCTTTGCTGGGTCAAAATCTTGGAAGCTGTTAACCAATGCACCAAATGGGTTGCAGTGGTTCAAGAAGATGGCTCACCACCATCTTCTCAAGGGCAACTAGGGGTGGGCAATAAGTGCTGGCCGGCCCCGTGAGACCCACATCCCTGAATAAACGTTTTTAAAAAAATACCAGTACAATGCTCAACTTCACCCTATTCAATGCGATAAGCATCATCAAATTTTACAGCACAGAATGAAGTCCCTCAGCCCATCACTTCTGTTTCAGGTTCTCAAAAATCTGTTCATTGTAGTCTCACATTGCCCATATCTATATGTGATCTCTAACATATCCTCTATTTCAACAATATTTATCTACAAAAAATATACTGTCTGAACACAAATGCCAAATATTGTGTGCGCAACTTTACAGTTATGCATCGCTCTACTTCATTTTCTTAAAAATATGCCTTTATGTGCTATTGACGTTAAAGAAGTCCCTATGATCTTCTTTAACACAAGAGATTTAATTGTTTAAAAATGCATAAATCCATTCTTCAATTCATATTATTTGCTTGAAATTTCAGTAAGTTATAAGTTCAAATGTATAAATGTGTAAGCAAGCTGGCTTTCCTATTTTCAAAGTAATCAACAAACAGAACAAAGGTGCTTTAATTGTATTTTCTCCAAATGATGCCTGCAACAATATATTAAAGAAACAGAAAAGGCAAAAAATACCCAAGAGGTCAGCCAATGTCTGCACCGAAAATCACAGTTCAATTACCCATTGTCTTTCTTCTGGTTTTACATATCACAAAATGTATCATGTTATCAAACAGCTAGCCCATAGTAATGTAGCTACTTCCTTCAGAAAACAAGCTGATAAAATGAAACAACAAGGAGTTCCAAAGAAATGAAGCATATAACAAAGATGTTAAAACCTTGTTAATAAGTGCATTTTGCTGAATATTCCTTCATTTCTTTTGATACTATTTTATGTCCTCTTAACACTTCAGAAGCTTCAAAAAGTTAGTAATCTTTTTTGTGTGGTGTGAATAATCAATCCCAAGGACAGATCCTATGCCCATTTCCCCTTTCCTTGCAGTGCTCTTCAGTTGTTTACAAGAACCTGCCATTGACAACTACCAAGAGCCAATAAGCAATATAACAGAAAAGAATACAAGTTGACTTCCTGTTATCTTCCCCAAGTGCAATTAAAGGAAACAAAAAACACTTTTGCTGAAGTATTCTCTGCCTGTAAGCAGCTGTAACCTTGAGGTTCTCACTGTTGCATCACCATCACCAAAGATTCGCTGGTTCCGCCACTGAGTCTGGTTTGTAATTTTGAGAATGGGTCCCTGACTTAAGCCTGAAGCAACTCACAGAAGAGCAGGGAAAACCACCTCAGATATCAAATGATCCTGCTACCACAAATCATCTCTACAGCACAATTTTATTTTCCTGAATGCTGTAATTTGTTATTCAAAGCACTGTGGTAAATGTGATAAATAACAGTCCTTGATAATTTTAAATATCAGTTTGTAATTTCACTGTCCAAGTAAAACTTTGTCCCTGGTCCTGTATAAATGAAAATGGCTATGGTTTAAAAGAAAGGCTGCTCTTAACTCCAAAATGGTGGACCAGAGAAATTTCATCAATATATACGAGAAAGGGGTGGAATCCCTTTGTTAAATGATAAGCCTTCACTTTATGATGGAAGATGTTTTATTAAATTATAAGTAGATAATTGGTGATACCCAAGGTGTTCTGGATATCTGAATGAATCAGTAATCCATGAATCTAAATCCCACAGCAGTCGTTAGCATTCAAATACAGTTAATTACTTACTTAAGTAATTCTGGAATAAAAAGCTAGTATAACAAATAGTAAACATAAAACTAGCAGATTGTCATTAAAAACCAATCTGATTCACTAATATCCTTCAGGGACAAAAATCTGCCATTGTTATCCAGTCTGGCCTACCAGTAACTCCAGACACACAATAATGTGATTCTTAACTATCCTCTAAAATAACTGAGCAAGCAGTTGTATAGAGATGATTGAGGGAAACCTTGATAGATTTCATCAAATGAAAACAAATTTCCAAATGTTGTCAAATTTCAAATAGATAGCTGTTATATAACAGACAAGCTGAAAATTACAAGCCATCTTCTCACCACAACAGTCTTTTTCAGCTTGAGAAAAGTTCAATACATCACAGACAAAACATCTCCAGGAACCTTCAATCCTTTCCAGTTTTGTGTGAATCTTTGCAAGTATACTTAGGTAAGACGTATGGGATTTCCAATCAAGGGACCAGGAGGCAGGTTTCTGTCCCTCCATCCCACAAAACTCAAGTGGAGGCATAGCAATAGGGCTAACAGTGAGTGAATCAAACAGTCCTGAATCTGTCTATATTTTTTGGGTTTCTGCTATTCAGTGAGTGTGGACTTGGTGAGATTCCCTCCACATGCAACCAATGACAGCAAGGATTTTAATTTGCACAAACTAGATTTTAAAAGAAAGAGTCTTTCTGCATTATTGAATCCCAACCTCTTTACCTTATGCAATGTTGTGCAATTTCTAGTAATGTATAAACCAGCTACAATAAAGGTATTGATGATCTAAGAATTGTTAAAGGCATCATATGTTTTTTTAAAAATTGCTAAAAACTCTGTTGATTCATGTAAAGAGGTTTGCAGGGGACCAAGGATTCATAAAATTCCCATGTGCCCTTTCTGCTGACCCCTGCCTATTCCTAATATCTGCAAATTCAGATGGACTTGGAGTCCTTGGGGAGGTAGGGTTTTGCCTACTCTCACCCAATTGAGGCCCCTATTTGGAAGATTATTGTCCACTCATAACTACTTCTCACCCAGCCTCAAGTTTCAGGTGGTGGAATGGGCTCAAGGGCCAAAGGTCATTCTGCTCAGGAACTCTCCAATATTGGCCTCCCACAGGTATTCTTTCCCCCTACCAGCCTCTCCATTAAGGCCCCACCATGTTCTCGCCATGTCACCTGCATCAGATCCCCACCCAGCTGAGAGATCCCCCCCAAACACACCTAATAGGTCCTGGACCTCAGGTCAGAATCTGAAGGCTGCTTGTAGTTCCATTCTTGGCCACTGCCCCTGCTGGAACAACAGCACCACCAGCCAATCAGATAAACCTGCAGCTCTTGAAACATTAAATGGCTGAGGGATGTAGCAAATGGCAGGCGTCCATTCACCCTCAACTTTCTGGAATTTGCGCTGGCAATCCTGCTACCCAAAAAATCCTGCTGTATAACTTCATATCTGCCAAACACATCTGTTTTAGATTACATTAGATTCCCTACACAGTGTGGAAACAGGCCCTTCGGCCCAACAGGTCCACACCACCCCTTGGAGCATCCCACCCAGACCCATCCCCCTATAACCCACACACCTCTGAACACTACAGGCAATTTAGCATGGCCAATCTACCTAGCCTGCACATCTTTGGACTGTGGGAGGAAACCGGAACACCCGGAGGAAACCCATGCAGACACGGGGAGAATGTGCAAACTCCACACAGACAGTTGCCAGAGGCTGGAATCGAACCTCGGTCCCTGGCGCTGTGAGGCTGCAGTGCTAACCACTGAGCCACAGCACTGATTAGCCAAACCATAGAATTGAAACCCAAGTAACTTCACATGAAGTTTTGAATTATTGGGATGTCCATAACCAGATAAGACGACTTATAAACTCCATACAGTCCTTCAAAGATTACACAGTCACGGCGATTTAATCACAGGTCAGCCAAAGTAAGTGAATTACAAAAGCCGGAGCGTAATTGTATCTGAAAAGAAGCATTTGATTGACTGCTGGAGTTTTGATAATTGGACAGAAAAGAGTTAGAACACAAAGATCAACACTGCTAGAAGTGCACCATTAAAGAAACTGTTGTGTTTGATTTACAGCATAGCTCAGGGCAGAGTCCTTCATTTGCTTTATAATGCTCCAAAATATTTAGTGGAAGGCTCATGTGACAGCACCTGGGTCTTCTTGGCTTTACACCAGTAGTACACTTTGGCAATACTCAAGAGCTTTTATTACACGAGGCAGTGAAGCAGATTAAAAGCAAAAAAAAAAGAAAATCAGAATACAGCAAGTCACAGCACACAGGCCATTCAGCCATACTAGTTAATGCCAGCATTTATGATCCACATGGAGGGAAGAGCTTGAGTGGCTTTGTGGTAATATCACCAAGCTAGTAATCCAATAGCCCACCTTAACGGATTATGGTTCAAATCTCACTTGCATTTGAAGAAACTTAAATTTCAATAAAATCTGGCATTTTTACAAATAAGGAAGCAGCTAATCTATTCACTATCAATCGCCTAGTATTGTTGCTAGACTATTAATCCAGAGACACAGATGATATTCAAGGAACATAGGTTCAAATCCTGCCATGGCACTTCGATTTCAGATTTTATTGATTCATGACCACCATGAAACCATTGTTGATTGTCAGAAAGAAAAATAGTCGTCTGGTTCACTAACATTCTCCAGGGACGAAAATCTGTCATCCTCACCTGGTCTGGAACACACGTAACTCAAACCTGCAACAGCAATGTGGTTCTCTCTTACCTGCCCTGGGGGTAATTAGGGATGAGTAATAAATGCTGCCCTGCCCACACTCCCGGAATGAATTTAAAACAAAACACAAGTCTCCTTCCAAGCCCATCTACGATGTTTTCTCCTCAGGGTGTGTCTAGCTTCCTCATAAAATGCATCAATGCTTTTCACCTCAACTGAACCTTGCTGTAGAGACTTCCATTTTGGATTTATTAGCCATTTTGGTCCCATTATTAAATCTTCTACAAGTGGCAATTCTTTATGTCAATCCCATCAAGCATTATCATTTCAAAAAGAACAACCCTTGTCCTTCTCCAAGAGAGATAAACAAATTACAATTTGGTCCATCTTCACAGATAATCTTGGAACTGAAATTATTCTCATAATTTAACTTATATATTTTGTTTAAATCAGAGAGAGATCAGAACAATTCACAGATTTTCAGAGCTCCAAAATGTACAATTATTAGTTTAGACTACAAGTTTATCAATCTCTTTTCTGCTTTCCAATTCTAAGTTTCTGGAAATCAATCTATTTTGTAATACAGACAGGTTAAACTATGCCAGTACTTTGTCATTTCTGTATTACCCCAAGATTCTTTTAATCCTGTGGCATTTAGACTCATTAACAAAGCAGTAACTGGCCTTGTTCTTCCTAACAAAGCACACCACTTCACACCTCGCTATTGAAAATGTAGGTGCCAATTACTGAATGTATATATACACCCATATGTAGCTTCCCTCTATTTGCCTCATCAAAATTTCTCAACTTTCCAAGTCATTTCTATTTTCTTCAAGATAACAAGGTGTGGAGCTGGATGAACACAGCAAACCAAGTAGCATCAGAGGAGCAGGAAAGTTGACGTTTCAGGCCTAGACCCTTCTTCAGAAATACTTTCTTTATACTTTTTTTGCTAAATTTGTTTTGTTCCAATGGAAGTTCTCTAATCTCCCTTTAGAACAAAAGCAACTTATCCCGAGATTATAGTAAATGCAAATTGCTGAAAATTAGATGCAATATTCTAAATGCAGCCTGACCAATGATTTGCATGGGTTATTAGAAAGAATTAGAAGAGGAGACTAATGTCTCGGTCATTCTGACAGCCAACACATACTCAATGGGCTGAAGGGTCTGCTGTGCTGTGAATGTCTCTCGTCAAAATTCACTTGAAAATAAGATTGTATTCATAAAAATAAAATACTGCAGTTGCTGGAAATCTGAGATTTAATAAAAGTGTTGGAAAAACTCAGATAGCTCTGGCAGCATCTGCAGAGAGAGGAATAGGGTCAACGTTTCAGGTTGAATATGACTCTTCTTAGGATATATACAATGTATTATGCCAGAATGCTCCCAAACAAAGAGTACCTGAGCTCTTCTATTATTTAAAATGAATAGGGTGACTGAAGAGTTTTCCAATTACCATGCATACGTGTCTGACAGAATGGAGTCATGAAATGGAAATTCCAGAATTAAATCATGCAATACAGCTTTTTTTTAAACCAGCAATTACCAGTACATTTATGGAGTCAGAATGCTCATTGTGAGCATTTAGCAACTGTCTCAAAGATCCCAGAATATTGTTGAAACAGAAGTATCAGAATTTACATGAATCTAAGATATTGTATTAAAAAACTGATTTAACTTCTCTGGAATTATCCATATAAACCCAAATCAAATTAAAAGATTAGGATCTATTCAGGTACGATGCATCATTACATGTAGTATCAATGACGTTTGTCTATTCTGAGGTATCAGATACTTCACAAACACAATTATGCATCGAACTACGTTAAATGAGATAATACCAGAACAGTTTAATAATAAAAGCACAATAGCCTAGTACAAGATAAAACTGTAAAATATACTCAATCCCAGTTCACCTTAGCATGCTACATTTATCATTAAATTATCATGAAATATCACGGAATGTTTTTTGAAAAAAGCAAATAAGATGGCAATCACCACCAATAAAACAATTCCTGTGAAAGTTTGTTCAGTTATTTACAACAAGAACGGATAACCACAGTCCAGGAACTCTTTAATGTCAATATCATGTCTTCTTTTAAGATATAGTTCTTCAGCAAATTGTCTTGAATCTCCTTCTCTCCTCCTCACTTGTTCATCAATTTTGTCTTTTAGTAGTGATGCTGGAAGCATCGAGCTACAGTTGGAGCCATTCCCCTTTCCTCTTTAAATAATCATTTTAATTTTTTCCTTTCTATATTCTCACATTCTCTTTTGCACCTGTCTTCTGTTCCAGAAGAATTACCTAAATGCACTATTAAATTAAAACTTCAGGTTTAAAAATGTCTTTGAAAATTCAATTTTGGCAGTATAATAATATGCTGTTCCAATTTATCATTATAGTTTTATCATAAAATGCGCATAAAATCATTAACACTAGAGATAGATTATATTCAAATGAACCAATAGGCTGTTGGGACTATAGAATTGTTTAATTTGACTTAAAAACCCCCACTGCATTACTCAAGTAGTTATTCCTAAAACATGAGTAATTTTTGTTGTTAAGTTACAAATGGTAAAGGCAATACTGTTTGTTTGAAATTGCATATGTGGTACTATGCATCTGAGCAGCCAAAATGACATTACTCAGACTAGTTCTCATTGCAGTACAGCAAATGTGGTGATAACAGCCAGCTCTCTACACCAGGCATTCTATTGACTAGTGGAGCATTTTGTTATCAAACACTCAATGCTGTAGTTTGTGGAACTCCTGTACTGTAATGAGGTTGGGACTGTATATTAATTTGTGACACATAACAGCACTAGAGAAATACCACCAGCAATGTGTCCTCCCAAGTCACCTGGTATCTATGGGCGGACCATTGAATAAGTGCTAGTGTATGATAGTGCTTGAAGCCAGTTCTCCAATTACTCATGGAAAACATCTGCAAAATCAACAACAATAGACTGGATTGCTGAAAAGCATCTACCCCAAGTCCTGTTTTCACAAATTTCAGATGCCACTATTACAGAGGAAGACTAAGAAAATGCTACAATAACAGCCTAAAGCGCTCCCTGAAGACTGGCCGCAATAACATTAATGATTTGCAGAGTCCAGACCTGAAACATCAACTTTCCTGCTCTTCTGATGCTGCTTGGTCCGCTGTGTTCATCCAGCTCTACACCTCGTTATCAATGATTTGCAGGAGTTTGCTATTAATTGTTCAAAATGGAGACCACTCAATCATCAAGCAGAATCATGATTCATGCTTAAATTTTTCAACAATGAGACAGAGCAGCAGAATTTAAAGAAAAAAATGGAAGAAATTTTTACATTCCAGATCCCACCACCTCATGGGAGACCCTGTTCCATGGGCCCAGACACCTGCAGGTTAAGAGTCAGCCTATTCAGTCACAAAGTTCTGCAAAAAAAAATTACAATCTTGAGTAGATGTCATCCTTGAATTGAGGGCAGCCAACAACAGCATATGGGACAATGCGGAAAGCTTTAACTTTTATTTGGTCTGTGTGTTTGATTAAGTGTGTTAATATGTATTCTTTGTAAAATAGCAAGATTGTATAAAATGCAATTTGAATAACTCATTCACTTTATTGAACAGAGAGGAGTCACGTTTAAAAACAAAGAACTGCGGATGCTGTAAATCAGGAACAAAAACAGAAATTGCTAGAAAAGCTCAGCAAGTCTGGCAGCATCTGTGAAGGAAAAATCAGATTTAATGTTTCAGGTCTGGCGACTCTTCCTCAGAAAATATTTGTCACATTTGTAGAGTTTATGATAGATAATGAATTTAATATTTTTAAATTTTGCTTGTTCTCAGAAGCAAGTTTATTTTTCGGTGATTACAAAGTAACAAACAATACAGTTGAGAAAGTAAATTAGAATTACTCCTACTTTCCCTCATGACTTATTGAGAAAGTGTTAACTTTTTCTGAAGTACGTTTCTGCTGATCTCTGAAACTTCTGTTTAGAATTTAAATTCCTAACATGCTGACAGCAAGAATGACTCTTGGCCTTTTAACCAAGCCAGTGTGTCACTGTTCGTTTTCCTGCCAATTTATATAAGCCAGCTTAATGACAACTCACATGAGTTGATTTCAACTTCAATATTTAAAGGAACATGCCTACCATGCAATTTAATAGATTTTGGAGTTAGGAGCACAACAAAAGGAACTGGCTGAATTTAAACCAGATATTCAAAGGTTGTGCCTTGCTTCACCTCTTGTTTCATCTTGTGATGCCTCTTTGGGTGAGATGCTAGCAGTGTAAAGGTCCACAGAAACATTTTCTTCCCTATTGCCAGTAGGAAAAGACTGCCAATGAAACAAAGGTGCAGGCTGCAAGTTGCCCATGTGTTGAGAAACATGAGCAGGATGCTTTACTCATGGATTCAATGACATAAGCAGTTCAGGAAAGATGGGAATGGCACATCACTAACATCCTGAAAGGTGTATCACATCAACCCTTTGCTCTGCTTTCTCAAATGTACTTCAGCAATTCACTCCTCACACTACTTTGAAGATCTATCCATTCCTCTCTGCCTATGCACATCCTCATATCCCCATCAATCTATCCACCACTGACACCATAATCTTTAAATGCAATGTCACTTTCACTTTCAACAATTCATTTCTTTCAATACATGCTATTAGTCTCTTCCTCTTTGCAAAGGAAGCACAGAACAAAAGGGAGAGGTGCAGACTAGCGACGAGTTTGCAGCCATCTCTCAATTGACGGTCCAGAGGAGGAAACACTGGATATCAATTGAACTTTAACGTGTCTAACTATTAAGGTTGGCAACCTCCTAGATAACTGGTTACAGAATTAAATATTTCACAACCATGTGGGAAACCAAGTCATTCATGTTGACTTGATGTGAGTTATTAGCCATTGTCCACAAATGCCCGCAAGTATCTCTCTCCATTACAGAGAGATTATAGGCTACATATAGCTAGAGTGACAATATTCCTTAAGGATGGGGCAAAGTGAAAGGGTGGCAGGCCTTCATTATAGAGTCATACAGCATGGAAACCGGCCCTTCGGCTCAACTTGTTAAACTCAAACTGAGCATAATTGAGCAGGTGCTGCTGTTTAAATGTCACTTGATAGCACTGCTAACAACACTTTCAATCATTTTGCTGATGATTGAGGGGAAGTAATTGGCCATATTGGATCTGTCCTGCTTTTTTGTGGACAGGACATGCGAGGCTGTTTTCTATATTGTCAGTCCTGAGCGTTATCTTACCTTGAACAATTTGGCTTGGGGTGCAATTGTCTTGGATCAGAAGTCTCCAATACTGTTGCTGAAATGTTGTCAGAGTCCAGACTGTTTCCAAAATCAAGTGCCTCAGCCATTCTTGATATCATGTGTGGGAAGTGCCATAGGCTGAACCTATAGATTGGCTTTTACTATGGGGACTTCAATACGTCAATTGCATGGAACTGAACAGTGTACAGAACTGAACAATGTACAGAACCAGAACTATCACTAATGGCTTGCTGATTCTGAATGCTAGTTTAAACAGGTTCAATGATATTCTAAGAGATACTAAGAACTACAGATGCTGAAGTCAGAGATAAAACGGTGTGCAGCTGGAGGAACCCAGCAAGGATGCTTTACATGTAAATAATGGGTGAGTTGGTGATGGGATACCAGCCTCTGCGGAGTTATTTCAATGGAGACCAGAGAAAAGTATGCTCCTGAAGAAATTCACTTACAACAGTTGTCTTTGAGATGGGGTAAGCATTTCTAGCATCATTCTGTTATTTGAGAAGCTTGACTTGTTCAATCCAGATGTCGAAGATTGGGTCCAGAATGTGCAAAGAACGTGGTATTTTTCTGGGCAAATGGTATTGGGACAGATGACAAGCAACAAGTAATTTTCCTGACAGCTTGTGGACCTGCACCTTTTTCAGTTATTAGGAGCCTAACTTTCCCTGATGCACCATTCAAGAGCTGATTGATTTAGTTAAGGAATACTACAACCCCACCATCCCCTAATTCCCCTAATGAGATGCTGAGAGACTGTTTGGTACATGGGATTAATGATGTAACCATGCAAAAGTATCTACAAGCTGAAGCCCACCTGGACTGCAAACAGGTACTACAACTGACTTTGTTATTAGAAAATGTAGTATATGAGTTGCAGAGTATTCTGATGGAATTGAACACCCTTGCTAGCTCGAATGAGTTTCGGGAACACCACCTAATTAAAGACAATTGCATAACCTCACTCAGGACATATCCTGAAGAGAGGGACTCCTCAGCCTGAAGCAAAATCCCAAATCTAGACCAAGCCCTGGCCAAATGGTTGAAATTATCTTCAGGATTCAAGCCAGCAAACTATTATTGTTTGCTTACTGACAGCAACTCAAGACAGCAAAAGTGTCACACTCGACCCAAGGTGAGTAAGAGAATTTATAGGTTGGTATCCGGGACAGTGCACACCATGGAAAACCCCCCTATATCTGATTTGGAACAGTTAAGTTGCTTAGCAACATCCAATCAAAATGAAATATGTAGTTAAATGGTCACCCGATTCTAATGGCGATCAATACCAGCATGGCCGTTTCAGTGATGACAGAACCAGACTTCAACAAAATTCATCCTGAACTCTAAATCTTAAGTTTGCAGAAGACCCAAGTTCAACTGAGAACCTTTCCTGGGGAACCTTCACAGATAAAGGGGACAACTTTGGCTTTGGTGACTTTTGAGAAAAAGCTGGGTCAGTCACCACTGATTCTAGTAAAAGGCTTGGGCCCACACCTGATGGGGCGAAATTGATGAGAAAGATTCACCTGGATTGGCTCAACATCTTTTGTTCAGAAAATGGCTGCCTGAGTGAAATCCTAATTAAATGCCCAGAGTTTTTCAGGAAGGTCTAGGAACTCTCAAAAGGCCAAGGCCACCTTGCATGTTGACCAGGAAGCAATTCCATGATCCTGCGAGGCCCAGCCAGTGTCATTTGCCTTACAGGCAGAAATCAGAAGGCTGGAATGCAAAGAAATCATCAAACCAGTCCTGTTTGCAGAATGGGCAGCACTAGTCGTGCCAACTGTGAAGCCTGACAGGTTGCTTCACCTTTGTGGGGACTTTAGACAAATAGTAAATCACTTTGTCCAGCTGGATAAATACACAGTCCCTCACATAGAGGATTTACACACAAAGCTGGCAGGGGGCTGTCCTTCACAAAGCTGGATATGAGCCATGTGTACTTGCAATTGCAGTTTGAAGAGGATTCCAAAAGAATGCCACAATTAATAAGAGTTTGTACTAATAAACCCATAAGAGTTTGTACTAATATACAAGTCTGCTGATTAGGGTACCATCAGCCTGTGCAATTTTCAGCAGACAATGGAGAACATTTTGCAAGGTCTACCCCAGGTCACCATTTATCTAGACGACAAGCTAATAACAGGGGAAAGCTGTAGGGAGTGCCTAGAGAACTTGAACATAGTCCTTAGATGTTTCTCTCAGGCATGCATTTGTCTTTGAAGGGAAAAATGTGTGTTCCAGGCACCCTAAGTGACTGGCCAGGATTACAAGAGAGTTGCAGTGGGAGAGAGATCACCTGAGGTTTCTCTGGAAGGAGGAGGGTAACTTCTTTAGGTTAGGCTCTTTTAGAAGTTACCCTCCTCCCTTCCACCTATATTCTCCTCTATCCATCTTCAATCTGCCTCCCCCACTCTCCCTATTTATTTCAGAACCCTCTTCCCCTCCCCTATTTCTGGTGAAGGGTCTAGGCCCAAAACATCAGCTTTCCTGCTCCTAAGATATTGCTTGGCCTGTTGTGTTCATCCAGCTTCACACCTCGTTATCTCTGATTCTCCAGCATCTGCAGTTCCTATTATCTCATTAACCCTAAGTGACTTACTTGGGTTACAGAGTCAACAAGACTGGGTTATTTATACCCATTAGAAGATAAAGTGAAGGCAATGAAAGGTGCTCCAGTTCCTGCATCAGCACCGGAGATTAGGTCTTTCCTTGGGCTGGTGAACTATTACAGAAAGTTCATACATAACCTGGTCTCCATCCGAGCACCTTTGCATCAACTCTTTAAAAAAAGTCAGACTTGGAAATGGTTGCGTAGCTAAGCCATATAGCCTTCAGGGAAGTGAAACAGCTATCATGCACTAAGGTGTTTGCATACTATGATCCCACGTGAGCTCTGGTATTGACATGCAATGCCTCCCCGTATAGCATTGGGCTTGTAGTAACTCATTACTGGCCTGATTGAGAGGAACACCCAACAGCGTACTTGTCTGGACTTTGGCAAATGCAGAGCATAAATACACCCAGACAGAAAAGGAAGGTTTGGCGATCAGGAAGCTCCTCCAATACCTACACCGACTTAAATTTGTAATATTAACGCATCAATAATCCCTGCTATGTCTACTTAAAGAAAATAAGGCAACGGGCTCTAATACCAAGTGGGTATAATTACAAGTTGGAAGACCGTCTGGGGAATGAAGTTTGGTATAGGAATATTGGGAATGGCCCTGCATGGTAACAGGCATGGTCAATGCAAGGTCAAGTCCAGTGCCATATTAAGTTCATGCAGACGTGATGGTCCTAAACAGGCATGTGGACCATACAATAAGCAGCTTATAAACTCTCAAATCGTGTGGGAACAAAACATGCCCAGTTTCTTGACTGCTTTTCCAACTGTTCCGAAACCCTTTCAGTCAAGCATTGAAGATACCTCGGAATCTAAGATAGATATGGCAGATGCCACCACCAATGCCTTTGCCACGTGAACAGCAGAATGCACTTCTTCCAGGATGCTCCAGGTGCAAGAGGCAAGCTACTGTGTGTTACACACAGCCCGTATCCAAGGCAAAGTTGGAGGAACCTGACCAGTGCTAAAACACCCCAGGAGGAGCTACAAAAAAAAATGCATGTCCTTGGACTCAGAGTGGGCGGGATGTAGTGATTGTAACAAGGTCAGCCAAGTGGCCCTCACAGAGTGGGTTCCCTGATTGTCCAGATTAACAGTCCCAATCGGGGAGTGCTGGCTAACAGATTTAAACAGGGCTGTCAGAGATTTTGTTACTCTGAGAGCTGGCTCTGAGGGAGCTGGATCAGTGCCAAGGACTCCCCACGGGTAAATAAAGGGTGACTTGGTGGATACTGGCTTCACTACAACGGAGTCAAGGTTGACTGGAAACTCAAACTAGTAATTTCAAACAGCAGCATTTCTTGGCAGAGATGTAGCCATTCCAAAGTCATGTGGATGACTACAGCTGCCAGCTGCAGTTTTGACTGGAGATGTACAGCAGGTGAAGACCCTGTAATGCAATAGTTTTAAATTATCTAAAATGACTCTGTAACAGGCATATGATTAAATAATCCCACCTCATGACAGTGAAGCCATACACTCAATTCTAAAAAGGAGTACCACAAACAAATAAGAGACTTTTGCTTCTCATTTAGAAAGAAATGCAACTGCACCTTTAATTATTGCATAGCAGCATTAGTCAAAGATTCTAGAAATCTTAGTTCAAACTGATTTTAACTTCAGATTTCTTCAGAATATCGAAAAAAGGTTGATTTGGATTATGGCTTTGCATTTATTTCTGTCTCTGAATACAATGTTTATGTCCTAACAGGAGGTGTAAGATAGAAATACACCAACCATCACTAAATATTTGGATGTGCACTTGCAATGCTAAGGCATACAAGGCAATGGGTCAAGTGCTGGAAAATGGGATCAGAATAGTTAGGTGCTTGTTTCTGACCAATGCAATGGGCTGAACGGCTTTTTTTTCCTGTGATAGACCTCTAAATTCCTGATATTTCTCACCTTGCTTTTAGGGATCTGGTGGTGTTCCTTGAATCACTTGACGTATCTTTTCTGCATCATCTTGTACTGTTTTGTTGCTTGGGTCAATTTTGAGAGCAGCTTCATAATCTTGAAGGCCTACCAGACCATAAATTAAATAATCCCTTGAATAAATCAAATCTGCTGTGATGTGAATGTGAACCACAAAATTCAACTTGAATTCCCAGAATGTACTGATCTGCATGATCTCAATGGAGGATGCAGTGGCAAAATACAATTGGCTTCAGTGTCCCTGGACTGTGAACAGGAAAATATATCAGAATTCTAAATCACAAATAGCAAGCAGTTCCAAATTTTGCATATTTGCTGGGTGTCTCTCTCTTCACCTCCAATGATGGCAAACTGAAGTTTGGTTAGAACATATGCTAAAATTGCATAGTTTGCCAATACTGACAGCCATACAACTAAATCCCAAAGATCCATGTTCCCACATAAAAGTTTAGATGGGCAGGTTGAGTTGGGAAAAGATGAAGTTTTATCTCCTCACTCCTTGTGACATTGGGGATATAAAGGCATGGTGGCATAGTGGTTAGCACTGCCACCTCACAGCGCCAGGCCAGGGTTCAATTCCAGTCTTGGCTGACTGTGTGTAGTTTGCACACTCTCCCATGTCAGTATGGATTTCCTCTGGGTGCTGTCGTTTCCTCCAACAGTCCAAAGATATGCAGTCAGATGGACTAGCTATGCTAAATTGCCCACAGTGTGCAGGCTAGGCGGGTGAATTGTAGTAAATGTGGGGTTACAGAGATAGGCCGGGATCTTCTTTGGAGGGTCAGCGCAGACTTAATGGCCCAAATAGCCTCTACCTGCAGCATAGGGATTCTATAATTCTATAAATGACTTGAAAAGAGAGAAAAGAGACAGATGTGGACAGAGAGAAGCAGAAGGAAATAACTGTCATTTTTTTTGCTAACTAGTTAAAATATATTAATAAACACACACTGTTCTGTATGTTGCCATGTCTGAAGTTTGTTCTAATTAACTTAAGAGTCTATTAGCTGGTGCAGTACATGCACATTATAGTATTAAGGAAAGAATGAAGAAGAGGAAAATGTTGGAAAAGGGAAAACTGTGTAGCCCTGTTTTAATTCCAATATCTGATATTGGCTAACTATATATTACTACACTTTTTTCCGTGCATTTGAGGGATGTGTGCGTCGCTGACTTCACCAGCAATTATTGCTCATCCAGAGTTATAGTAAAGAGCCATCTATATTACCAAGAGTCTGGAGTCAGACCAGGTAAACGGGCAGATTTTCCTCTCTAAAGGACATCACTGAGCCAATTAGGTTTTAGAACATCCATAATTTATGAACTATAAAAAGGCTTGCTCACAATTCCATGTTAATAATGAATTTGAATTTCATCAACTGTCATAATAGGCTTTGAATCCATATCCCCAGAACAATGGGGAAACTTCTGGATTACATGTCTAGTGAAATTACCACAATGCACCACCTCCTGCAATTTCAGTGCACAAAGTACTAAAGTGTTCTCTTACCTTCCACATAGAGTTCCAGCTCACAAAATGCCGCCCCTCTTCTAACATGGGCTTTTAGTCTGCTACTTGCATTGTCTGGAACTGCAGGAGTTAACAAATCAAGTGCCTAAAAGGAAAAAAACATTTGTTAAGCAGATAAAAAATATTAAAATAGAAAGGGCTGTAGGTTACCTTTAAGGTTTCAAAAATGTGTGTAAAATATTCCAAGAGTGGAAAGAAACTTAAAGCATTATGCACCAGCCTAGCAATCACAGCTTTTCCCACTTGGGCCACGGATTAAAATAGCAAATCAAGGCATGGTGACAGATATAGAATTTAATCTGTATATATTTAAAAAGAACACTGTCAGTCATTTTGGTTAGATGCTCTTGCAACCTTCAATTTGGTGAGTTGCTCTGGCAGAAGTGATGGAAACAGTCAGTCCCCGTTTACCCTCTCATACAGGAAGCAATGCGCTCCACAAAAGAGAATAAAAATGATGTGACACAAATAATCAAGCAGAAAAATGTACCAAGCTCTTAACAACAAATGTTTAATTTCATATTGTTCTGTAACAGTTGGAACTTTATGGTTTACCTTCATTTTGCAACTGACCATCATTCAAAAAAATGACAACACAAGAAGATTCTTAAATGTGCACATAAACTGAATTATGGTTATTTTTTCTTTATTCAATTAATCAGAATTAATTAATTTCCTAGAAACTGCACATAAACTAACCTTGGAGGAGTCTTCAATGGCTTTGTGTAAATTTCTTAGTTTAAGGTGGCTTGCAGCCCTGTTCAGGTATAGGGCTGGAAGTTTATTATTCAATTGTATTCCCAAGTTATAAGCATTAATTGCTGCAAGATAATCTCCCGATGCAAATAGTTTGCTGAAAGAGAAAAATAATATTTTAACAACTATGATAACTTGATTTGAAGATTATTACAGGGAAGTTAATGAGGCCTTTGTTGTTGACAATGTACTGACTGCCACAAATGAAGACCACTTGCTATAATTAATCATCACTTAGTTATCAACATGTAATAGATTCCAGAATTTCTCTCAGACGATACACAGAAAAGGCAAATCATTGCATTAATTTTCCAAGCGCCACATAATTATGTGAGAGACCAAACAGTTTCTGTTCATAAATCATTTGATTATGGAGAGCTACATAGCTAAGGCATCACTGACCTTGCCTAACAGAGATACATGATTGTTTTTCAAACGACAACATAGTTAATTGTAATGTTCAAATTCTGAGTGGAAAGTAGTTCCAATGAACAAAATAGCAGATAGAAAGGCAAATGTTCTCACAGATCATAGAAAAAAGAACAGCATACATTTTGAATACTGCAGGATGGAATTTTTAACTAGTTAGTACTCTTGCCTCTGAGATAAGGTGGCTGTAGGTTCAAGGCCTACTCCAGAATCTTGAGCACTAAGCTTAGATTGACACAGCAGTACAATATGAGGGAGTGCTGCATATGAGGTCCCAACTGTCCTATTAAAGTTCCGAAGTTACTGATTGAAGAAGAGTAAGACAGGTCTGCCTGGTGTTCCAATTGTATAAGGGCAGCACAGTGGCTCAGTGGTTAGCACTGCTGCCTCAAAGTGTCAAGGACCCAGGTTCCAGTCCAGCCTCGGGCCACTGTCCATGTGGAGTTTTCACATTGTCAGCGTGGGTTTCTTCTGGGTGCTCCTGTTTCCTCCCACAGTCCAAAGATAAGCAGATTAGATGGAATGACCATGCTAAATTACCCATAATGTCCACAGATGTGCAGGCTAGGTGGGTTAGCCATGGGAAATGATGGGTTAAGGCATGACGGGGGTGCAGGTGAGTCTGTGGGATGCTCTTCAGAGGGTCAATGTAGAATGGGCCAAATGGCCTGTTTCCACACTGTAGGGATTCTATGATCCCTAATTAATAGCACTAAAACAGATGATCTAATCATTAGCAAATTGTGCAATTTTGCTGAAAGCAAAATTAGCTGCTGCATTTCCTACATTACAACAGTGACCACACTCTCAAACTACATAATTGGCTTTAAAGTGAAACATTCCAAAGATATGAAAGACATTATATAATTGGAAGTCTTTTGTGGAACAGAATCAGGCACTAAAAGAGATAATGGGAACTGCAGATGCTGGAGATTCCAAGATAATAAAATGTGAGGCTGGATGAACACAGCAGGCCAAGCAGCATCTCAGGAGCACAAAAGCTGACGTTTCGGGCCTAGACCCTTCATCAGAGAGGGGGATGGGGGGAGGGAACTGGAATAAATAGGGAGAGAGGGGGAGGCGGACCGAAGATGGAGAGCAAAGAAGATAGGTGGAGAGGGTGTAGGTGGGGAGGTAGGGAGGGGATAGGTCAGTCCAGGGAAGACGGACAGGTCAAGGAGGTGGGATGAGGTTAGTAGGTAGCTGGGGGTGCGGCTGGGGGTGGGAGGAAGGGATGGGTGAGAGGAAGAACCGGTTAGGGAGGCAGAGACAGGTTGGACTGGTTTTGGGATGCAGTGGGTGGGGGGGAAGAGCTGGGCTGGTTGTGTGGTGCAGTGGGGGGAGGGGATGAACTGGGCTGGTTTAGGGATGCAGTGGGGGAAGGGGAGATTTTGAAACTGGTGAAGTCCACATTGATACCATATGGCTGCAGGGTTCCCAGGCGGAATATGAGTTGCTGTTCCTGCAACCTTCGGGTGGCATCATTGTGGCAGTGCAGGAGGCCCATGATGGACATGTCATCAAGAGAATGGGAGGGGGAGTGGAAATGGTTTGCGACTGGGAGGTGCAGTTGTTTGTTGCGAACTGAGCGGAGGTGTTCTGCAAAGCGGTCCCCAAGCCTCCGCTTGGTTTCCACAATGTAGAGAAAGCCGCACCGGGTACAGTGGATGCAGTATACCACATTGGCAAATGTGCAGGTGAACCTCTGCTTAATGTGGAAAGTCATCTTGGGGCCTGGGATAGGGGTGAGGGAGGTGGTGTGGGGGCAAGTGTAGCATTTCCTGCGGTTGCAGGGGAAGGTGCCGAGTCTGGTGGGGTTGGAAGGTAGTGTGGAGCGAACAAGGGAGTCACAGAGAGAGTGATCTCTCCAGAAAGCAGACAAGGGTGGGGATGGAAAAATGTCTTGGGTGGTGGGGTTGGATTGTAGATGGCGGAAGTGTCGGAGGATGATGCGTTGTATCCGGAGGTTGGTGGGGTGGTGTGTGAGAACGAGGGGGATCTTCTTTGGGCGGTTGTGGCGAGGGCGGGGTGTGAGGGATGTGTTGCGGGAAATGTGGGGGATGCGGTCAAGGGCGTTCTCGACCACTGTCGGGGGAAAGTTGCAGTCCTTGAAGAACTTGGACATCTGGGATGTGCGGGAGTGGAATGCCTCATCATGGGAGCAGA
Organism: Stegostoma tigrinum; assembly: GCF_030684315.1. Lineage (NCBI taxonomy): Eukaryota > Metazoa > Chordata > Chondrichthyes > Orectolobiformes > Stegostomatidae > Stegostoma > Stegostoma tigrinum. Next base: position 15,442,317 of record NC_081386.1, read on the forward strand.
TGCAGCGGAGGTGGAGGAATTGGGAATAGGGGATGGAATTTTTGCAGGAGGGTGGGTGGGAGGAGGTGTATTCTAGGTAGCTGTGGGAGTCAGTGGGCTTGAAATGGACATCAGTTACAAGCTGGTTGCCTGAGATGGAGACTGAGAGGTCCAGGAAGGTGAGGGATGTGCTGGAGATGGCCCAGGTGAAATGAAGGTTGGGGTGGAAGGTGTTGGTGAAGTGGATGAACTGTTCGAGCTCCTCTGGGGAGCAAGAGGCGGCGCCGATACCCTCCAATAATTGAGAGCTGGTTACAGCAATCACTCATTGACTGTAGTGTGTTGCTCCTTCAAATGCAAGCAATCCCTGACACTTTGCAGGGGCAAATGCAGCTTCTGCTTGTTTCATTGCTCGCTTTCATGATTGCTGAATAAAAGTGAATGGTTTGAGCCTTTTGAAGGCTTTCCTGTGTGTGATGGAACCACATTAAACAATTTTCAGTTGTTAGGGCACAAAGATTATTGGGGAAAGAGTAGCACTGCCTTAGGTAGGGCAGTAAGACAGAATGAAACTAAGAACAGATAAGCTGTGCAGCTTTTTCTTAAATAGCGATAGATGTTTGAATACACACTTGTATGCACATTGGAGTATCAGCTGTACCATCTGTATTCAGAAAGCATTTCTTTTGCTTGCCCTCCCACTGCATGCATGAACAGTAGCTCTGAATTGCCAGAACTTGGCTGAATGCACGGCTGGACTTTAAAGATAGCATCAGTAACAGGAATCTTGGGATGTCCCGCATGGGTAAGGACTTCTACCTATGACCAGTAGAAGAATATAACAAGCAGAAAACCATAGGGATCTGGAGCAAAGATAATGAGGCAGTTTGGGAAGACAGCATCAGAAAAATTGCCAGATCTTGTGGAGGTCACTGTAACACTCACCAAAATTGATACTTAGCCAATTCTGGGAGGATTCAGCACATTATATCACAGTTTTTCCAAACATCAATTTCAGCAGAAATCACTGAAGGGCTTCAGCAACAGTCCAAATGGAGATGGATCAGTCACTGAATGGATGGGCAAGTTGGTCTCAATCAGTATATCTTTACTAATGTACTGGCTATTTTTTCTGGTGACTAAAATAATGTTTAAGTGAATACAATGATGAGAAGGGTTTTTTTAAAATCCTCAAATAATCTTCCTACCTAATTGACTAACAATTTCCTGCAGAATTGCAGAAATAGTTCAAATAAAATATTTCCTCAGAGATAGTGAGATTGTAAAATTCTGTCACAAACCGCTGTCAAAACAATAGTCAGGTACATCTTCTGAGTGGCATTTATTCAAGTGAATGTCACAATGTTATTTGTCAAGACATTTTGGCTGAATCATATGACCGTTCTCATTTTCTGTCCATGTTGCTTTTCTTTGAATACAGTGACCAAAACAAGAACACAGAGCAATTCTCTCCTTTTTAACCAAAGGTAGTTGAAACTCCTTTCAGTCACTTTGAAGATCACACAGCTAACTTGCTTTAATGTCTCAACTTTGCCCCTACGTTTTCCCAATAAAGTGTCTCCATTTGTGTGGTGCCTTTCTAAATGAACTTTCTCCATTTTAGTTGGTCAAAAGCAGAAACTCCCATTGGTCAGTACGAGAGTTCAACCCCTTCCATGTTCTTTGAAAACGTCCCTAAACTGTTTCAGTTGTTTTCTGCCATGACCGCATAGAATAGTTATTTCAGCAGTCTACCATCAGGCACATAAATGATATGCCCTGCCCAGTGGAAATGGTTTTATAATTAGTTCCTCCATTCTGGGTATACTGGCTGGGGACAGAATACTGCTGTTTGATCACCTTTGTTGCCAGTGGATTTGGAGGATCTCGCAAAGGTACCACTGGTGGTATTTATCGAATGCCTTCAGTGGCCTGAGGAGGCTCTTCAGATATAGAAATGGACACATTGCCCAGGATGGGGAGGTGATGGCCTGATGGTATTACCACTGGACTGTTAATCCAGTGACCCCGATAACATTCTGGGGACCTGGATTCGAACCTCACCATGGCAGATGGTGGAATTTGAAGTTAAAATATCTGCAATTAAGAATCTAATGATGACCATGAATCCACTGTCAATTGTCAGGAAAAACCCATCTGGTTCACTCATGTCCTTTAGAGAAGGAAACTGTCATCCTTATCTGGTCTGGTCTGGTCTACATGTGGCTCCAGACCCACAGCAATGTGATTGACTCTGAATTGGCCTCTGGGCAATTAGGGATGGGCAATAAATACTGCCTAGCCAGTGGTATCTTCATCCTGTTAATGAATAAAAATCATACCAGTGATCTTAGTTAACAGTGTAGGATATTGTGGTGTGAGCGCTGACCGGAAGAGAGGACCTTTACATTTCCATGTGTTTAATAAAGGTCCATTATCTCATCTGCTTCAGTGAAGGAGTCAACAATTACTTCAGACTCCGTTTTGACTGAATACACAATCAAGTATCATCTGTTTACTACACTCAATCACTGAAGCTGGAGTGATTTTGATTTTGAATGCAGGGTGGCATGTCTGTTATGAAAATTAATTTCATGTCAATGGGTAATGTGGAAGTGAGAAGCAGTATTACAGATGACAAGTTGGAGAAGAGGGTTGGTGGAATGAAACAGCCTTGTTTGACAGACATTGTGATGTTCCGTTGGCAAGGATCAAGGCTTATATGTCATGACAGAGTTGGTGGAGGATGGAAAAAAAATTTGAGCGCAGGAAAACTGGAGTCGGATATTCCATAAGTTTTCACAGGTGATGTAGATAAAGGCTATTGAGAATTTGAAAATGGTCAAGTACAGCAGTTGGTCCATTTCCTTGTATTTTACTGATAAGTTATTGAGGTGTGAATTGTTTTTATTAGTAAAATCAATTATTAAAAATGTTGTCATAACTTACTTCCCTTTATCCTTCAGCCAGTCTGGATTTTTTTCCTCTTCTTTCAGGTCTTTAAGATCAGGGATATTTGCATTTTTAGCTTGTCTAGCTTCTGCCTGTTTCCTTAGCCACTGTAAACAATGTAGAACCTTGGTTCATAAATTTTCATTGTAGGTTATATTTCTTAACTTATACAAAACTGCTTTATAAACTTAGCAGCTCCATTCCTAGAATTTCTGAACCAAACCTGTAAATACCATATTAAGTGTAAACATTGTACTACATCCTAAATTTTCAGTTGTAATGTATGGTTAACAAAGACACAAGACTAAATGAAACAAAAACTCAAATATAAATCTGCAGCAGCCAACCAACAGCACCACAAAGAATCATATCCAGGATTCCACACAGTGAGTTCCAGAATTTACTTGAAACACATTAAAAGATGATTAAGATTGAGACACAAAATTCATCAAAGGAAGATTATAATGCAAGTGTAATCATGGCACTCCTGTACACTTCCCTCAAGCAATAACAAACTAAAACCTGGTAGAGGCCCAGAATAAATTTGCCTAATCATGCCGCAGAAGAGGAACTCTATCTAAATGAGAATCTACAAAGGGCAGAAAAAGATAACTAAAATGTAAAAACAAAACAAGAAATAATATTAATTCCCAGCACTAACTTACAGATACACCATTTTCTTCTACCTATTATCTTATTCTGCAAACAGCAGGTTTTACTAAAATCAATACAAATTCACCACAATCTCCTTATCCATTCAATTTGAAACTCACCACTAAATTGATTTTTAAATTACTTATGTGAGCTGCCAAACCATCAGAATTAACAATGTATATGACTTTTGTTTTCAGAGATCCACAGATATAGAAACAATCTGTCCATTGATTATGGCATGTGTTTGAAGAAATGTATTCACTTTAACAAAACCCATACCTCCTCTTCCTCAGGAACAAGAGACTCTCTAAGCGCTGTAGGAAAAACTCGCGGCGTGAATTGTATTTGAATATTGCCAGCTGAACGGGGAGCTGGGATGATTTTGTCACTGTAGTTTTCAGGAAACATGTTGGCAGTTATACCTGCAATTAATCCATGGTTAAAAGTTAACCATTAAATACCATCCTACAAAAAATACTATACATTCTATTTGCAGTTACAAACTAAAATAGGAGGAAAGGCTAACCAATATTAATGTAGTCTACATTTACTACAGATCTAACGGGCACTGATAATTCCATGATAATCAAATCTTGACAATACGGAAAAAGGAACTTCAGGGCATAGAACCTATCCAAGTAAAATTCATAAAACAAAATGTTAGCACTAATTCAACTTATTTAACCTTATTTAAACAAAAGATATTGGAGCTGATAATGTGGTCATGTCAAGGTGGCACTGGGACTGCAATGTACTAAACACTAAGTCACAATGTCAACTTATGAATAAAAAAAGGTGAGGTCAGCCAACTTTCATATTTGAGTGACACACATGGTATATTACACCTGCTTGATTAGATGTAACAACACTGTCGCATAACTCTTCTGCTTTTGAAGAGTTTTTGGCCGCTCAAGAATAAACTAATTATTTTTCATGCAGAAAGTGTTCTGAACAGAATGACCCTTTTTACGTAGGTCCTGCAATGAAAGATGTCCCTTTTTGGAGGAGAGCACCAACCTGAATAAAGTAACTAGAGTAGCACGGACAGAAAAATATGATGTTTGCGCAGGTAAGAAGAAAACATTTTCAGTTACTCAAAATCAACAGCATAAGTACACAAAGGAATGCTCAACTTAATTGAATATATTGCCACAGTTCTTTATTGTTCACTGTAAACCTGCTCGGTGACCAGAATGGGACAAGACATAGAAATATGCAAACTCGAATCTCAGCATATGAACATGTCTGCTAATTTTATTTTGAGCCGCTGTGTTCTGATATTATGTCATAGTGCTGCACATATTAGACATTAAATACATGGAGGTCAAACACTGCACTAGAAGGTTCCCTGTAGCTGCATGTCAACTTGCTCAGTCCTAGACATATTGATGAAATGTCTTCTTCCAAATAAAGGATGGTAGTGGTCTAATGGTATTATCGCTGGACTGTTAATCCAGGGATCCAGTAATGTTCTGGGGACCTGGGTCTGAATCCTACTATGGCAGATTATGGAATTTGAATTCAATAAAAATGTGGAATTAAGAGTCCATTGTCAATTGTTGGAAAAACCCATTGAAACTGCCACCCTTATATTATCTAGACTACATGTGATTCCAGACCTACAGTCAAGTGATTGACATTTAACTGCCCTCTGGGATGGGCAACAGATGCTGGCCCAAACAGCAATACCCTCATCCCACAAATTAAGAAAAAGTGCTCGTTCTTGAAGTCAGTTGTTTGGCAAAACAACAAAGTATCTTTAAGAAATATCCAACAAAAAGTAATAGACCTCTTTAGTGGTACCTGTTTTATACATACAGCAAGTAATGTAATAATATGAACATGTTTTTGGATGAACTATTGATTTATTATTCACTGAATTTCAATTTAAATACCCAAACATCAAATTCTATGCTCAGTCATGCAAGAAGCTGCAAAACAGAGATCAACCCATTTTCACCAATTATCCCAAAATCAGCAAATCGACGGACCAGTCATGCTGGCAGTATTTATGCATATTCCAACAAATTAGTTACATTGCTCCAAATAGCAGGGGCGAACCTAAGCTCTCTCTTGGCTCAGAGTGCAGTCGAGCGTAAAGGAGGGAGGAACCCAAAGGCAGGGAGAAAATTTTAAATGAGAGTGGCATGATCAATCTGAATTTCACTTAGTTTACTGTCATATGCTGCATCTTTTATAGGTACTATTAAGACATAGGTGAATGTTATTTTAAATCCTTTCTTGCCGATTTTGTCAATACGTAGAAGGAAGTCTCTGCATCATTTACATGTCTGATTAAGAAAATGAGATTGCTCCGAATTAAATCACTAATTTCAAATAGGTTTACCTTGTTTAAGAGAATGTTTGTTTGAAGTTTGTGAGTCAGAATTCTGTAGTTTGGTTTCTTCCTTCTTCATCCTCCTTTTTTCTGTCTCAATTTTTTGTTTTGCACGCTTTAGTTCCTCCTTTCTCTTTAATTTCTCTTCTTCATGCTTCTGTTGCTTCCATTGTTCCAACTCTTCAGTGGCTTTACTTCGCTCTTGTTCTTTCAGCTCTTCAATCTGTTTTCTGTTACATTCCTCTATCTTTATAATTTAGTGCAAGTTTACAATTCTTAAATGCAACGTTTACATCAAGTTTTCCGCTTCTGACTCAAACATGTAACAATACTATGGCTTTAAGAGATGTATTTTGTCCCATCTTTTTTATGAAGGAAGGTTGAGATAGAAGTGCCAAGCAGTCTGCTCAAAGCTAGTAGAGTAAACAGCTCAAAAGGCCTTGGTTTTTTTAAAGGTTGGAACAATAGAAGCAGCCTAAATGGGTGGGGTCAAGCTCCCATAGAACCGGGATACATAGTTCTGGTTTTCTGCAATTGCTGGATGTGGAACTTCTTATCCCTCTTTCTGTTTCAGCTAACAGCTGGGGTTATCTCCCTGCTGCTAGAACTGCATGTGAGACAATTTATTTTACTGAAATTGCCTTTGCCAAGGGTGTTTGTGGGATGTTACTATATTGGAACAGTTAGTGCTGTTTAGGTATTGTTGCAAAGTTAGGTAGAGTATTAGTGGATTGGGAGGCAGGAAGTTAGAATCTGGTGTCTGTAAAATGCTAGGGGGAAGCATTGTGTGGTCCCTTTAAAAGATGAGCTTTTTCTGTGCTTAGATTTAAAATGGGTGTCTGTGAGCAGCAACTTGAAAGTTTGCAAGTACACAGAGAGCACCCAAACTGAAACATTCATAACAATTAGCAGGCCAAATGGCAGTTTCACCAAGACTACAAGCTTTTGAATTCAGCCAATCAATTTGGACCAGTCACTTAGATACCAAAAACGTTTTAAATGTAAGTCTGTTTTTCATCCTCCGCAGGATCCACAGACTGAATACCCAGTTTCACTCAGCTTTACTGGACACCAAAAATCGTAAGTACAACCAACTCACTGGCCCCTGCCACCCACAAGAGGATTCCTGCGCCTCCCAAATCCCGACTCTGTCCCTGCTCCTCCCCCACCATGCACCCGCCGCCATTGACCATGAGGACACGGCCGGAGACCCCACCGATGACGTCACATCCGCCTCCACCGGCCACAGAACTTCCGGAACCGCTGCTGCAGTCACCACCTCCACGTCCAGGGACAACACCCAACACACCACCCTCACCGCAGCTGCTGCCGCCCACCCCGATCCTCCAACCACCGACGGAACCCCACCCACAGCCGACGCCGACGGAACCCCGCCCACGGCCAACGAAACCCCGCCCACGGCCGACGCCGACGGAACCCCGCCCACGGCCGACGGAACCCCGCCCACGGCCGACGACCACATCGCTCTGCCCACAACCTCCACAGCCAGCAACCCCAGAGAAGACAGCCACACTGAGCCCTGCCGCATCTTCATCATCCCCCCAGATCTCCCATTGACTGAGGACGAACGGTCAGTCCTTAGCAAGGGGCTCACCTTTGTCCCCCTACAACCACACATCAACAAATACCAGTCACGGTTCGACATAGAGCAGTTTTTCCGCCATCTTCGCCTCCATGCCTACTTCTTCAACCGGGAACCTAACCCTCCTTCCACTGACCCCTTCACCCGCTTCCAACACAAGTCCTCCTCCTGGACACCACTCCCAGGCCTCCTACCCTCCCTCGACCTCTTCATCTCCAACTGCCGTCGAGACATTAACCGCCTCAACCTCTCCACCCCTCTCACACACTCCAACCTCTCCCCCGCAGAACGGGCAGCCCTCCGCTCCAACCCCAACCTCACCATCAAACCCGCAGACAAGGGTGGCGCAGTGGTACATCGTCGAGGCCAGACGCCAACTCTCCGACACCACCTCCTACCGCCCCCTCGATCATGACCCCACACCCGAGCACCAAACCATCATCTCCAACACCATTCATGACCTCATCACCTCAGGGGACCTCCCACCCACAGCCTCCAACCTCATTGTTCCCCAACCCCGCACGGCCCGTTTCTATCTCCTTCCCAAAATCCACAAACCTCCTGCCCTGGTCGACCCATCGTCTCAGCCTGCTCCTGCCCCACCGAACTCATCTCCACCTATCTGGACTCCATTTTCTCCCCTTTGGTCCAGGAACTCCCCACCTACGTCCGTGACACCACCCACGCCCTCCACCTCCTCCAGGACTTCCAATTCCCTGGCCCCCAACACCTCATATTCACCATGGGCATCCAGTCCCTGTACACCTGCATTCCGCATGGAGATAGCCTCAAGGCCCTCCGCTTCTTCCTGTCCCGCAGGCCCGACCAGTCCCCCTCCACCGACACTCTCATCCGCCTAGCTGAACTCGTCCTCACACTCAACAACTTCTCTTTTGACTCCTCCCACTTCCTACAGACTAAGGGGGTGGCCATGGGCACCCGCATGGGCCCCAGCTATGCCTGCCTCTTTGTAGGTTACGTGGAACAGTCCCTCTTCCGCACCTACACAGGCCCCAAACCCCACCTCTTCCTCCGGTACATTGATGACTGTATCGGCGCCGCCTCTTGCTCCACAAAGGAGCTCGAACAGTTCATCCACTTCACCAACACCTTCCACCCCAACCTTCAGTTCACCTGGGCCATCTCCAGCACATCCCTCACCTTCCTGGACCTCTCAGTCTCCATCTCAGGCAACCAGCTTGTACCTGATGTCCATTTCAAGCCCACCGACTCCCACAGCTGCCTAGAATACACCTCCTCCCACCCACCCTCCTGCAAAAATTCCATCCCCTATTCCCAATTCCTCCGCCTCCGCCGCATCTGCTCCCACGATAAGACATTCCACTCCCGCACATCCCAGATGTCCAAGTTCTTCAAGGACCGCAACTTTCCCCCCACAGTGATCGAGAACGCCCTTGACCACGTCTCCCGTATTTCCCGCAACACATCCCTCACACCCCGCCCCCGCCACAACCGCCCTAAGAGGATCCCCCTCGTTCTCACACACCACCCTACCAACCTCCGGATACAACGCATCATCCTCCGACACTTCCGCCATTTACAATCCGACCCCACCACCCAAGACATTTTTCCATCCCCTCCCCTGTCTGCTTTCCGGAGAGACCACTCTCTCCGTGACTCCCTTGTTCGCTCCACACTGCCCTCCAACCCCACCACACCCGGCACCTTCCCCTGCAACCGCAGGAAATGCTACACTTGCCCCCACACCTCCTCCCTCACCCCTATCCCAGGCCCCAAGATGACATTCCACATTAAGCAGAGGTTCACCTGCACATCTGCCAATGTGGTATACTGCATCCACTGTACCCGGTGCAGCTTCCTCTACATTGGGGAAACCAAGCGGAGGCTTGGGGACCGCTTTGCAGAACACCTCCGCTCAGTTTGCAACAAACAACTGCACCTCCCAGTCACAAACCATTTCCACTCCCCCTCCCATTCTCTTGATGACATGTCCATCATGGGCCTCCTGCAGTGCCACAATGATGCCACCCGAAGGTTGCAGGAACAGCAACTCATATTCCGCTTGGGAACCCTGCAGCCATATGGTATCAATGTAGACTTCACCAGTTTCAAAATCTCCCCTTCCCCTACCGCATCCCAAAACCAGCCCAGTTTGTCCCCTCCCCCCACTGCACCACACAACCAGCTCAGCTCTTCCCCCCCACCCACTGCATCCCAAAACCAGTCCAACCTGTCTCTGCCTCCCTAACCTGTTCTTCCTCTCACCCATCCCTTCCTCCCACCCCAAGCCGCACCCCCATCTACCTACTAACCTCATCCCACCTCCTTGACCTGTCCATCTACCCTGGACTGACCTAACCCCTCCCTACCTCCCCACCTATACTCTCCTCTCCACCTATCTTCTTTTCTCTCCATCTTCGGTCCGCCTCCCCCTCTCTCCCTATTTATTCCAGTTCCCTCTCCCCATCCCCCTCTCTGATGAAGGGTCTAGGCCCGAAACGTCAGCTTTTGTGCTCCTGAGATGCTGCTTGGCCTGCTGTGTTCATCCAGCCTCACATTTTGTTATCTTGGAATTCTCCAGCATCTGCAGTTCCCATTATCTTTAAATGTAAATCTGATGCTTTTGACAACCTAGGGCCAATCACATTGTAAGAAATATTGATATCTCATCAAGGGTATAAAAGAAGGGGGAAATTGGGCAAAATCTCAGTGTTAACTGCCATCTACCAGAGCTGGCAGCACTCAGCTCTCAAGAGACAATTGTTGGCTCTCACAACCTCTTCTATGTCTTAGAGAAAGCATCATCTAGATAACGAAGTTACCTATTGCACAATGTCCTGACAGAAGAATCAATGGAAAAGGCACTCTTGACAGAAGAATTGACAGAGAAGGCTCAGAACATTCCAGAAGACATACCACCTGGTTGAAAGTTTGAGAGACTGATTTTTTTTTATATAACTGGGTCCTATAATTATTGGAACAGCATATCTTTAGAATCTTGCTTTATTCGGGAATAGTTGGTGGTTAGAGGTTTATTCAGTTTGTTAATAGTTTAGTTAATTTGTTGATTGTTAGAACTTAGAGAAGTAAATTGTTACTTGTTGACGGTAAAGTGAAAGTCTGGGATTTATTTTAATTAACCTGTAGAAGCTGCTGAAGGGCAGGTTACATGACTTTTCACACTGCTTTTACAGATTATAGAGTCAGGTGCTCCTCTTTCGGTGTTTTGGCTTTAGTTTTTAGAGGGTTTTACTTCGAAACAATGTATCTATTATTTTGTTAACCCTTTCCAAAGAGATACAAATAAACTAATACTTTTCTTTTGTGTTAATTTTGTTTGTGTCTGAATTATAGTGTAAAAACAAAAAGGTTGTTTTGCTTAAAGTTGAGTAGTTTGACCAATCAAATTGCATCTAGAATGCAACACATTATACTTACATTTAAAATAAGAAAAAAATTAGGTCTAGACTATCTTGATATATTTTCAGGGGGATTGGTTTGGTCCACAATACAAATTTATGAAAATTTCATTCCAGTTTAATCTACGAACTTTGAATCAGAATGCACCTCAACGAACCTTAAAGAATGTTTTAAGTTTTTCCAAAATTTTTAGTGATATATGTTGCAATGCTGGTGGGAAAATTAGAAATGAAAATTACATTGCCTCTTTATGGATTGCTAGCATAGAAAATGTCGATCTACCATCTAACAAGCATAGTTCAGATATAAAGTGAATGACTATAACTTTAGACAGTGGATGTAATCAGCAGAATGTGTAGGAGTGGCATGTGTTCTGTGAAAGAGAGAAGAAATGTTAATGTGTACAATTAGGTTCGGTAGAAGACAGAAGGTAGTGACTGCAGAGTAAATTTTGAGGAATTCCCTCTCCACAATGCAATTAGACTACTGGCCCAACCATAATAAGACCCTTCTTACAATTGACCCAGTTTTCATCATTGCTGGGTTTATAAATGTAAGATGTAACAATTAAAGTGTGAAAAATGGAGGCAAACTATCGACATAATCCAAACCATTCACCAGCATGTAATTTGCTCTCAGTTTGTATTCATGGGTAGTGTGTGTGGAGTGATACAGTATTTAACATTTGAAACAAAGTGACACAAAAGGCCGAGAGCCATTAATACAACAACCTTTTTGTATAACACTGAGAGAGACCTAATAAGGATAAAAGTGTATATGCAAATAATCTTACATTCTTTTAATTAAGAGATCGTATTACTTGAATGATTATCTCACATGACCACCACTCTATTTGATTACATTAGTCACATCTTTCACTTAAAGTTTTAAGTTTATAATTTGTAGCATTGTCAAAAAGGAAGAGAGTATGACAGAAAGTGTGGTAATTTGCATATGGGTGATAAAATCTTGTTTTGATGAAATCGCTATGTTTCTACACTTCAATGACACTGGCCACCTTGAACTGTGCACTTGAATATTTACTACTTCTCTAGCTTTATTGTGCAAATGGTTTGAATTCATACTTTTATACCAAATTATTCTGTTCATTTTAAGTAGGCAACACTGTTACTAAATTAACTATTTTAATAGTTTCTACAATAGTTACCTTCATCATCTTTTCCAATGAGTACTTTTCATTTTCTCGCTTTTTAACTGCCTTTTCTTTTGCTGCTTCTTGCGCCTTTTCCTGAGCAGCAAGTATTGCTTTCTCCCTCCTTTTCTGCAACTTTTCCTTACTAACTATCAAAGAAAAGTCAGTGTGATTATATGACACAAAGCCAAAACTAGTTATGCCTAACTTCAAGATTTAACATAACTATCAGCAGCAGCTCTGCTGGTGCAATTCACATCAATTTTAATCTTGTAGGATTCAACATAAAGCAAAATCTCGAAAATCATTCCTCACCTTCGGTCGTTGCAAGTTGCTCCCATATTCCCAATTCTTTCTTGCACAAGGTAAAGATAACAACATCATTGCCAACTTTAACAGAGCTTTTTGATTCATCAATGGAAGCAAATAACATTACCTCAAACAGAAATGGAGGAAAGTTCACCTGTTAAAGTAAGCAATTTAGAATCAAAATCTGGAGGCAAATGCAGGTTCACAATTCTAAAACTAGAAAAAATGTATAAATAAAAAAATTAAATATAGCTCAATAAATTAGCAATCTTTTTAGATGATTTGTGGATAAGGACAATTTTAAGTGTTTCCCCAGCACCACATTCAAGAGGTTAAAGGTCAGTCTGTGGAAATGAGTAGCTGCCAATGAGGCTATTAGGAACAAAAACCAAAGTTGCTGGAAAAGCTCAGCAGGTCTGGCAGCATCTGTGAAGAAAAAATTTCAGAGTTAACACTTCGGGTCCGGTGACCCTTCCTCAGAACTGCAGGAGCTGACAATGGGCTGTGTGGTAGCAGCCCATTCTTTGGGCTCTATCTCCGCCTATAGTTTACTCTTTCCCCCCTCCCCATCTTCTGCATAAATGTCAACCTTTCCTAACTACCACCAGTTCTGAAGAAGGGTCACTCGACCCGGGACGTTAACTCTGATTTCTTTTCACAGATTCCCTCCGCAATTGCCAGCAAATTATGTTACGAAAACAGTTTAATCATTTCACTTTTGAGGCTCGGAGACACTTTGGCAAGTGACTGGCCACAACTATATATGTTTTTCCCCCTGTAGGGCTTCTATGATCTATGAGACCAGAGGCAGCTCCTGTCCGCCCACGCCCACACCAACTTTCCAAACACGGGGCACAGCGCCCGTGTGAATCCCTCACCTTTAAATAATCCTCGATACAGAAAATGTCCGCTTTCCCAGCCCTCACTCCCTTCAGCGGCACCGTGATAAAAACCTGGCTCTCCACCTGGTCCCAAGTATAATCCCTAACCTGCAGCGGCATCTTTACCAACAGCCGCCCGTTGCTAAGCGACGCGCGTCCCGCTCCCTGGTCCTTCCGGCTGAATCGGGCTTTCGCTTCCGAAGCAATGAGTGACGGTTTCCATGGATACCCACCTCCCATTGAATCTCTGATTCTAGATTCTTCTTACAGTGCAAGACTTTTAAGGAGATATTTTATGGAGACGGTGCCACGAAGATGAATTCGATATGGTGCTGATGAAAATTAATTCAAATTAATATTCAGTTATGTAGCTAAATCAAACACAGCGTATACTGGAGATTTGAAACAAAAAAAACATAAAGTGCTGGAGAAACTCAACAGGTTTTTCCTTCTAGGTTTAATGCTAACACTATTGAAGTTAATCCCGCTGTGGGATCATGTTCAAATAACAACCGAAATCGGTGAGTGGCGAAAATAGCTTCTTTAATTAGCATCCACAGTAGCACAGTTTGAGGTAGTGATGGAAACCCAAGTTATAATAACCTCTTTACACACAATTCATACATAAATTAAAATTCTAGCACTATGGTGTTACATAATTATATCTATTGTACGCAGAAGTTTGCATGAAATCTGTCCTGGGGAAGCAGGTAAACATTTACTAAATGCTGGCTGTTACTCCTGATAGGATTACAGTGTCTGTCCAGTCTGTTTGAATAATTAAGAGGGCGAAAATCCACTGTATACCAGAGGTCATAAAACTTTTAGTTATTTCAGGGCAGTGACTTGAAAGAAATTCTGGGATTTGCATATTAATCTTTGCTGAATGATTAAAGATTTGACAGCCATTTTAGTTCAATACACTCGAATCAGTCCTACGACCCTTTGATCTTTTGCTTATAAATTCTGTGGCTGATGCCACCTCTCCCACTGACACCTAAAGAAGGACCAAGACTCCAAAAATAATAATGGGAACTGCAGATGCTGGACAATCTGAAATAACAAAGTGTGGAGCTGGTTGAACACAGCAGGCCTAGCAGCATCTTAGGAGCACAAAAGCTGACGTTTCTTGCCTAGACCCTTCATCGGAAAAGAGGGAGGGGAGAGGGTTCTGAAATAAATAGGGAGAGAGGGGGAGGTGGATGGAAGATGGAAAGAGGCAGCAGAAAAACTGCTCAATGTCCTAATGTGACTGGTATTCATTGATGTGTGGCTGTCTCCTTTGGCAAGAGAGTTGCAGTGGGAGAGAAATCCCCTGAGGTTTGTCCAGAGGGAAGAGGGTAACTTCTACAAGTTAGACATCCCTGGAAGAGGTAACTGAACAAGTTACCCTCCTCCCTCTGGACAAACCTCAGGGGATCTCTCTCCCACTGCAACTCTCTTGTCCATCTTCGATCTGCCTCCCCCTCTCCCCCTCCCCCTTTTCCAATGAAGGGTTTAGGCCCGAAACATCAGCTTTTGTGCTCCTAAGATGCTGCTTGGCCTGCTGTGTTCATCCAGCTCCACACTTTGTTATTGCAAGACTCCAAAAGCTAGTTTTCAAATAAACCTGTTGGACTATAACCTGAAGTTATGTAAATTTTGACCTTGTCCACTCCAGTCCAACACTAGCACCTCCACATCATAATTAAGAGGTGTTAGTCCTTTTATCTTTTAAGGTAGTAAATGTTAGTAAAAAATACTAGACATAAACAAACAAAATAAGTTAGAAATTCTACATGTACTTAATAAAAGTGTAGAGGAGAATAAACTGAGTACAGCAGCTGGGCCATGAGATTTTATTTTCTATTAGTGGGTTTGAAAGTTCTTACACATTCATTCATGCAGTTTCACAGAAGCGCTGTTTTGATGGTAACTTTCTTAAAGGGGATAGTGGCCCTGATTACTGTGTATTTAACAGATACATTCTAGTGGAGAAAACTTTTGATGTTCTGTAACCTATTCAAGTCCCCAGAGATGGCTGCTAAAGGGCTGATTAATATTATAATCTCTCCATAGTTTTGTGTGAGTCATGGAGACATGATGGCGGGAATGGCATTATTTTGAATAGGTTACAACATTAACGCTTAATCAGGCATAGCCTTTGGTATAGAAACAGATCTAATCACTGCTTGTAGCATGGGGCTGATAAGGATTAAAGATGTAAAGAAGCAGTAATGGTTTGGAAGGGATGTTCTAATTTAGTCCAGCTGGTAATAGTAAGATGTAGTATAAAACCACAGTTTTATGAATGAATGAATGAATGAAAAGAGGTAGAGTAAACAATAGTGCGCTGTTGAGTAGTTTGTAAAAAAGTTATGAATGAATGAGAACACGATATTAGTAAATATAGAGCATTTGTGAGTGCGTTGGTAAAGAGACCTATAATGCAATATCTCACACCCTCCTGCCAAACAAACTGTTCAATGGAACGGTCAGGCTGTAATAACATTCGAAAAGCACAAGGAAAATGTTTTATGATTTTTTTGGGCATAGATGTGATCACTCTACTAAAAGCAAAATACTGCAGATACAGGAGATCTCCTTCTGCCAGAGGAGAATCATGTTAAACTCAAATAGTTAACTCTGTTTCTCTCTGTGTGTAAATGCTGCCAGATCTCTCTTCTCCAACACTTTCTTAGACTGGTTAACAAGGTTAGATCACATGTGTGACATTTTTTTTGAAGAGAAGTTGTAAAGGCAGCAGTGCCAAAGTGGCTACAGGAAATGGCCCAAGTTAACAATCAGAGGAGGCCTTTATAACAATGGAAGGGGAGTGGCCAGTTCGCCCAGGTCAGGTTTTCTAGATTTTTAGCGGTAGCAGTCAGAAGCTGTTTGGGTCCCAGAAGGGTTGGAGCTTCAGTAAAATGATTCCTAGTTGTTACATTCTCTGAAATGACTTGCTGTTGTTTCCACCTGGATTGGAGAGTTGCCCATAAGAATCTGTGTCTGAATTTTTGCCAAGGGGTGTGCTTATTGCATGTTACTGTATTGGAACAGTTAATTAATAATAGATATTGAATCTTATTCAATTAAGTTTTCCAGTAGTTAAGTTATTCTAAATTCCTTTTTCTTTTTTTTTAAATGTAGTATATAAATAAGTTGTGTTTTGCTTACCATTTGAGTGGTTTGACCATTTGCATCACATCTAGAACAAGCATTTGACATCTACCCTTAAAATAAGAAAAAGTTCAGGTGTAAGCTACCTTCTTAAAATGCCTTGAGGGGGCCTGGTCTGGTCTGGTCCATAACACATGAATACACAGAGACCCAGCCGTTTGGTTGCAGAACTGGCTCGAATGTTGAAGGCAGAGGTTGGTGCTGGAGGGTTTTTTTTCAGCCTGGAGACCTGTAACCAGCAGTTTGTCACAAGGATCGTTTGCTGCCTTTTGTCATTTATATCAATGCTTTGGATGTGAACATAGGATGTATAGTTTGTAAGTTTGCAGATGACACCTAAATTGGAGGTGTAGTGGACAGCAAAGAAGGTCATGTGAGTACAACGGGATCTTGATCAGATCGGCCAATGGGCCAAGGAGTGGCAGATGGAGTTTAATTTAGATAAATGTGTGGTGCTGCATTTTGGAAAGGCAAATCAGGGCAGGACTTATGCAATTAATGGTAAGGTCCTGGGAAATGTGGCTGAACAAAGAGACCTTGGAGTGCAGGTTCAAAGTTCCTTGAAAGTGGAGTCGCAGGTAGATAAAATAGCGAAGAAGACGTTTAGCATGCTTGCCTTTATTGGTCAGTGCATTGAGTATAGGAGTTGGGAGGTCATGTTGCAGCTGTACCAGACATTGGTTAGACCACTTTTGGAATACTGCTTGCAATTCTGCTTTCTCTGCTTTAGAAAGAATGTTGTGAACCATGAAAGGGTTAAGAAGAGATTTACGAGGATGTTGCCAGGGTTGAAGCGTTTGATCTACAGGGCATTTGTGAATAGGTTGGGGCAATTTTCCTGGAGCATCAGAAGCTGAGGGGTGACTTCATAGAGTTTTATAAAATCATGAGGAGCATGGATAGGATGAATAGTGAAGGCCTTTTCCCCGAAGTGGGGAAAAGTTCACAACTAGAGGACATAGGTCTAAGGTGAGAGGAGAAGAGAGGAGCAAGGTTCAAAAGAGACCTAAGAGGCGACTTTATAAGCAGAGGGTGGTACAATGTATAGAACAAGCTGCTAGAGGAAGTGATGGAGGCTGGTGCAATTACAACATTTAAAAGGCAGTTGGATGGGTACATGAATAGGAAGGGTTTGGAGCGACACGTGCCAAATGCTAGCAAGTGGGACCAGATTTGTATAGGATATCTGGTCAGCATGGACAGGTTAGACCAAAGGATCTTTTTCCTTGTTGTACAAGTCCATGACTCTATGACTCTAATCATTCTGTCAACCTGAGACTTTTAACAAATCTCAAATACATTTCATAAACATCAAAATAACCTGTTCTATTCTGGGTCATGCTCTGTCAGATTGAGTGATAACATAAAGATGTTGCAGCTTCACGTCAAGTTGGGATTGAGAGAAGCTGCAAGGTTGACCAGGTTGTGATAAGTAGAATTATCAGAGTTTTATCTTTATTTTTGTGACAGCAACAAGATGGTTAGGCCTCTGGTTTTATACCTGACAATTCATTACGCGTGTTAACTCTGCTTACCCAGTATCAGATTTGAACCACAAGTCTTATTGCTTGGTATTCTTAAAGCGCCATGGTTGAGCCTATGGGAAGAACTGAAAGTCGAAATTATTATTTGTTTGTCAGTCACTATATGGGACCGTCAGGGATTCGCTGGCCTATCAAGATAGGCGGGTGGACAGAAATTAGCTACCCATACATCCTTCATCTGAGACACTTCATTGGGATTGAGGTTGACTTGCTTCTGATACCTTCAGTGCACAATCTGCAGACCCTTTCACATGTGCCCAGGTGATATTTGCAGGAGTGGGTAAATGGATGGTTTGGATATTCATGCAGTGTCTACAAGGCTTTGCATCTGCATGTCTCCATTTTGCTCTGTCACTAGCCTGGGTCTCCCAATATTCAGAAGGTCTCCTCACAGATGTTTGAAACCATCCTTAAAGCTCTCCTCTTAGAATTTCTTGCTATGACAGCAGTGAGTTTGCAGGGAAACAGTTGCTTTTGAGTGGGCCCTCTGAGATAAATCCACGCTGTGTCACTCCATCATGCAGGGACAATGATCCACTCAGCACACCCTCATGTCCAAATAACTGCTCTGGTATCCAAGGAGAAAGTGGTTAGGGTTCAAGACACAGCAACAACCTGATTAAAAATTGATGAAAAGCATCTCTCAATTTTTAAAATACTTTTTAGAAAATACTGTCTTTTGGGGCTAGGAGTTTTGAAAGAGGAGCTTCTGAATGGGGGGTTATGTGGAGGTTTGGAAAGAGGGGTGTGTGTATGTGTGTGTGAAAGTATGGGGGAGAGGAGAGGGCTAATTACACAGCATATTGAGAGGCGGGGTGACAGAGAGCTCTTCACTGAGTCTTCTGTCACTAGGGAATATGAAGAATTGAACTAAATCTGCACAAGTACATGAAATAATAACATTCTTATGAAGTACTTGATAAATGCAGATTTCCACATGTATATGCTGAACTATGTTAATGACCTTAACAGGGCCATTTGGCCCAATCAGTTTGTTCTGCTATTCATTCGCATCTGGTTGATTTGATAATCTTCAACTCTACTTTCCTGCCTTTTCCCCGTAACCCTTGATTCCCTTTCTGATTAGAAATCTGTTTATCTCAACTGAATGACCCAGCCTCAACAGCCCTATGTGGTAAAGAATTCCATTGACTCATTGCCAACTGATAGAAGCAATTCTTCCCCATCTCTGTTCTAAGATAATAAAATGTGAGGCTGGATGAACACAGCAGGCCCAGCAGCATCTCAGGAGCACAAAAGCTGACGTTTTGGGCCTAGACCCTTCATCAGAGAGGGGGATGGGGTGAGGGTTCTGGAATAACTAGGGAGAGTGGGGGAGGCGGACCGAAGATGGAGAGAAAAGAAGATAGGTGGAGAGGAGAGTATAGGTGGGGAGGTAGGGGGGGATAGGTAAGTCCAGGGAAGACGGACAGGTCAAGGAGGTGGGATGAGGTTAGTAGGTAGGAGATGGAGGTGCGGCTTGGGGTGGGAGGAAGGGATGGGTGAGAGGAAGAACAGGTTAGGGAGGCAGAGACAGGTTGGACTGGTTTTGGGATGCAGTGGGTGGAGGGGAAGAGCTGGGCTGGTTGTGTGATGCAGTCGGGGGAGGGGACGAACTGGGCTGGTTTTGGGATGCAGTGGGGGAAGGGGAGATTTTGAAGCTGGTGAAGTCCACATTGATGCCATTGGGCTGCAGGGTTCCCAAGCGGAATATGAGTTGCTGTTCCTGCAACCTTCGATTGGCATCATTGTGGCACTGCAGGAGGCCCATGATGGACATGTCATCTAAAGAATGGGAGGGGGAGTGGAAATGGTTTGTGACTGGGAGGTGCAGTTGCTTATTGCGAACCGAGCGGAGGTGTTCTGCAAAGCGGTCCCCAAGCCTCCGCTTGGTTTCCCCAATGTAGAGGAAGCCACAC
The DNA here is from genome assembly GCF_030684315.1 of Stegostoma tigrinum. Classification (NCBI taxonomy): domain Eukaryota; kingdom Metazoa; phylum Chordata; class Chondrichthyes; order Orectolobiformes; family Stegostomatidae; genus Stegostoma; species Stegostoma tigrinum. The sequence continues at coordinate 15,462,210 of NC_081386.1, forward strand.
GGGGTACAATGGATGCAGTATACCACATTGGCAGATGTGCAGGTGAACCTCTGCTTAATATGGACAGTCAACTTGGGGCCTGGGATAGGGGTGAGGGAGGAGGTGTGGGGGCAAGTGTAGCATTTCCTGCGGTTGCAGGGGAAGGTGCCGGGTGTGGTGGGGTTGGAGGGCAGTGTGGAGCGAACAAGGGAGTCACGGAGAGAGTGGTTTCTCCAGAAAGCAGACAAGGGTGGGGATGGAAATATGTCTTGGGTGGTGGGGTTGGATTGTAGATGGCGGAAGTGTCGGAGGATGATGCGTTGTATCCGGAGGTTGGTGGGGTGGTGTGTGAGAACGAGGGGGATCCTCCTTGGGCGGTTGTGGCGGGGGCGGGGTGTGAGGGATGTGTTGCGGGAAATGCGGGAGACGCGGTCAAGGGCGTTCTCGACCACTGTGGGTGGAAAGTTGCGGTCCTTGAAGAACTTGGACATCTGGGATGTGCGGGAGTGGAATGCCTCATCGTGGGAGCAGATGCTGCGGAGGCGGAGGAATTGGGAATAGGGGATGGAATTTTTGCAGGAGGGTGGGTGGGAGGAGGTGTATTCTAGGTAGCTGTGGGAGTCAGTGGGCTTGAAATGGACATCAGTTACAAGCTGGTTGCCTGCTCTAAATTGACCCTCCCTTACTCTAAGATTGTGCCCAATTATGCCCAAGATCATGTCCAGGAATCTCTCACAAGGGGAAATAACAACTCTATGAGTACCCTATTAAGCTCCCTAAAGAATCTTCAATGTTTCAATAAGGTCTCCGCTCATTTTCCTAGACTCCAATGAGTACGAGCTCAACCAACCAAACCCTTCCTCATAAGAAAATCCATCCAACTCTGAATCAGTTTTCCAAACCTCCTCTGGACTGTCTCCAATGTCACTATTTCTTTCCTTTGATAAGAGACCAAAACTGTTCACAGTACTCCAGCTGTGGTCTGAGTAATGCCTTGTTACTTATATTACTTCATAGAATTTCCTCATAGTTTATTTCTCCCTTTTTAAATTTTTTTGGTCATTTTCTGTCAGGTTTTAAAACATTCCCAATCCTCTGGTTTGCCAATAATCATGGTCATTGTGTGTGTACTTCTTTAATTTGATACTATCCCTGGTTAAACGTGGGCAGTTGTTATGATCTGTGTATCTTAAATTTCTAAATTTGACTCAAATAGCTTCTTTACCATAACTGCAAATTGATTAAGTGTTTTGAAGCACCCCACCTCTCCTCTTAGTAACCAGATGCAACCGTTCTTGAAGGAGAGACAAAAATAACTGTGCTGAAAACCAAGGCCACATTTGACCATTAGACTATGGAATTGGAGCAAATCTAAGTAAAACAAAGGGAACTTCCTCCAGAAACCTTCCATACCTAGCCACATCCTTGTAAATCTTTCCTGAACCCTCTCCAGCTTAATAATCTCTGTCCTATAGCTGTGCGACCAGAACTGGACACAGTATTCCAGAAGAGGCCTCACCAATGTCCTGTACAACCTCAACATAACGTCCCAACTCCTATACTCAATGCAATGAGCAATGCAAAAATGGCAGACGGAGGTCAGTCTGAGTAAATGTGAGGTATTGATTTTGGTACAACAAACAAGGGTAGGGCTTTTATGATTAATAATAGGGCTTTGGGTAGTGTTATAGAACAAAGGGACCGAGGGATGCAGGTACGTAGTTCTTTAAAGTTTGTGACACATCTCAACGGGATGATTATGGAACTAGTTTAATTTGGGATTATGTTTGGCGTGGACTGGTTGGACCGAAGGGTCTGTTTCTGTGCTGTATCGCTATGTTGATAATATGTTGAAACCAAAAATTGTATCATGTGAAAACATTGGCCATTAAATTACAGGTTAGTATTTTTATGAATAAGGGTGTTTTGAAGCCTAATCCAAAGCTCAATATTTGTTACAACACATCATAATATACATTTTAGTAGAGTTTTTACTAAATGGATATAAGGTGCATTTTGCAAACCCTTGGCCAAAAGATCTACTTAGTTTTACAAATAATCAAATGATTGTTACTGTATTTCCCAATGTGAAGCAACAAGACATATTATTAAGAACAATAATAATATTGGATCAGTACTACTCGTCTAGTTAGAGACATATACTCCTTAGTGGTTTATTTGAATTACTTTTAATCTAATTTGAACATCCGTACGCAACAAATTATCTATTTTACGCTGAGTAATATTGAGTTACCAGACCAGGGAAGCACGTCATACTGAAAACTATCAAGGCAAATGTATCCCATATTAGACCACTAGAGGGTGCCACAGTCAATTAATCTCTTCTTCGGATTTACAGTGATGCCGATGATTTGCGGCTATTGCTCATCTGTTGTGAGTATTCGAATACAGTACAATTTGGGCAAGTCTCCCCCATTCTGAGCAAGTCTTCAAGTAAATCATGAGGGCATAGGCAGGGCGAATAGCCAAAGTCTTTTCCCCAGGTCATGACAGTCCAAAACTACAGGGCATAGGTACAAGTTGAAGGAGGAAAGATTTAAAAAGGACCTAAGAGGCAACATTTTCATGCAGGAGGTGGTGCCTGTATGGAATGAACTGCCAGAGAAAGTGGAGGAGGCTGGTACAATTACAACATTTCAAAGGCATCTGGATGGGTACCTGGACAGGACAGGTTTAGAGGGATGTGGGCTAAATGCTTGTGAATAGGACTAGATTAATTCAGGATATCTGGTCAGAATGGACAGGTTGCACCGAAGGATCTGTTTCCGTGCTGTATATTTCTATGACTCTACAGCCCAATCTGAGCAAGTCTTCAAGTCCAAGTTGAATAAGACATACCAGATTCTGACTGCAGGTGGCCAGTTGCTGGTGCAGAGATACTGCTGGGTTCTGCTTCCTACAGCTTCTTGAGGGAAACGGAATAAGTTGTTCTTCACATTTCCACATGCCGGGCCATACTTCAATCCCAAGTGCTTCAATCATATGTAGACTATTCCTGTTTGTTAATGTGAGGTGAATGATTTAAAAATGGAAAGTGCTGGAGAAACTCAGCTGGCCTGGCAGCATCTGTCAAGAGAGAAACGGAGTTAACCTTTTGAGTCTGAAATGACTCTTCTTTGGCATAGTTCTGAAGGAGAGTCGTATCAGATTCAAAATGCTGTCTCTGCTTCTTTCTCCAGTTGGTGCCAGACTTGCTGAGCTTCTTCAGGAACTTCAGCTTTTAATTCAGATTTCCATCATCACCATTCAAATTTTGCTTTTATTTAGCATGGCATGATTTTTAGCTTGCATGTAGTTCGGCCATTTAGGACTGCAATGAGAAGGAGTTTTGTCACACTGGTGGTGGTGAATCTTTGGAATTCTCTATCCCAGGGTTCTGTGCAGGCTCGAACTTTTAGTTTACTCAAGACAGATAGCAATGGATTTCTAGATATTAAAGGTATCAGTGAATTCGGGGATAGTGCTGGAAAATATGTAGACATATTTCAGCCATAATCCAGTAAAGTAGTAGAACAGGTATAAAGGGATGAATGGCCTCCTCCTGGTTCTGTTTCCCATGACCCAATGTTTCTAAGCCATGTAACTTGGCTTTGGCTGTACAATGGGTTCACAGGCGATTTCTCCATCCAGTACCTCTCTTGGGTAGGCAGCCTTCATTCATTTTACCGGCGTGGAATTGACAATATACTCATTATCGTTTCAGCATTACTACAATCGTTTCAGAGCTTGAAAGCTGCAGTATGTCTGTTTTGGGAGCTCTACGCTGCCACTGGGTCCCAAGGATTATTCTCGAGCAGTGTACATGAAATCCATTCAATCTGTATTTCTGCTTCAAATAAGCAGTCCAAATTTTAGCACATTACAGCAATCTACTTAGTACACAAATATCTTAGGTTTCCAGTTGTGAACTTGGATGTTTCCAGGCTCTAACCTGAAGTTTTACAAATGCTTTAGCAGCATTCTCACCACAAGTTGATACCATCAAAGATTCAACTCACATAGACTAATGTCTGCAGGTAGCAGAATTTGTTGACAATTTTCAACTCAGAGCTGTTTACTGGAGGCACTTTTCTAGGCTGACCACCTTGAATCCTTGCCACAACCTTTGGTAGGTTGATCAAGACCCCCAAATTCCTCTGCAGCACATGCTGGTTGGCTGAATGAACTACAAAAGCTGCGCAATCAGCAAATTGGTGTTGATTTTTCAGAATATTTCTCACTTCAGTCTTTGCTTTCAGTGCACAGGTTGAACAGTCCACCCTTTATGCTGCTAAGGGGAAGAAACACACTTACATCAAATTGACTGCACAGTAATAGACCATTAGGCTCAACTGGTCACAGCAGTGTTTACATTTGGCTTATTGTAATCGTCTCCAACAAAAACGTTCATAAGTAGGGTCACTGGACCTTAAAGGTGAATCCTGATTTCTCTCCACAGATGCTGCCAGACTTTTTGCAGCAATTTCTGCTTTTGTTTGTAATTATATCTACCTGTCCTGTTCTGTATGAACAAAGACTGTATTACATTGGTCTAAACAACAAGTCTAAAGATGTAACTTCTATAAAAACAGACTTCAAATTGAGAAATCTGATCATCTGAACAACAAAATTCCCCTTTAATCTAAAATTTCTAAAAATGTTATTTTTCTCCCCATATCATTACAATGCAGGACTGTAACAGTATAGCACAGAGTGCACCAGTATTGGTAGGAGCATTCCATTATAGGAATTTAACAGTAGTGTGTTACATTTCAGGTGTGTAACAATATAACAGTGTGACAAAATAGTAATGTGACGTTATAGATATGTAATAATATGGGAGAATTAGATAGTCATATACGAGTCTACCACCTTATGAGGGGTAGAGGGACACTGCAGGAGTATGTTTCAAATGACTTCGGAAGGATAAACTGATTCTGTTCCCTGTCCCAATCCTCCACTGGTTACACCCAAGTTTCAACTTTAAAACGGTAGTGATATTACTAATTATATAAGTCAAAGGTTGTATTGTGTTTGCTATCAGAAAGAAGTCAGCCAGGTTGTAATAACAACTAAATTACTACAAATGAAACTTACTCAAACAAAGGTGTAATGCTTAGTAACATAGGTTTAGTCTGTGCAAATATATATGACTACTCTTCCTTAAAACTGACAGAGACACAGACACACATCCAATTCTGAGGAAAAAAATGTTAAACTCTGCAGGATGTTTTTTGTGTTTGGGCAAACTAGCAATTAAGTTTCAGAGAAAAAGAATATTCATGGATCTTTGAATGTTGATGTTTATTTTGAATCTATAACCAGAGGCACTTTGCACACACAAGCTGTTGGAACTGGGGTGTGTTCTTGCATCAACTATGTCTGGCTAAATTCTATTTTCTGGAGTCAATGAAGCAGATACTGAAGTCTTGTACAGGAACACTTCAGGAGTGGTGATGAAGCCATCTTACGGGGTTTTCAATTCACACATTTTGATTAGAGGAATTTCAGAGAAAGAGAGAAAAGGTTAAAGGGACATTGCTGCTCAGGAAAGTTACCTCAGACTCTTTGAGTGTACAAAATTTAGCCGCCGTATTACACCCACAGACTGGGCATGAGACCTCACTCTGAAAGTATTTTACACTATTGCTCCTCAGAAATGCAACAGGATGTGTTGCTTTGCAAAGTGTCCTTTTCAAAATTCAAGATACATATGGGTCCAGTATATTATGTTACAAATTAATATTTGGACCATGCATCTTTGGTGTAACAATATAAGACTGTAATAACAGAAGAAAGTAATAATATGGGAGATTTATTCTATAGAAATGTACCACATGGGAGAGTAATGGTGTAAGAATGAGACACAGTAGGAGAGTAGCAGTATGGGTCTAAAAGAATGTAATATAATGGAACAATTATCCTATGAGAACTTAACTATATAGAAATCTAATTACAATGTGACAGTATGGGAAGGTTAACAGAGGGCTCTTTGAAGGGTCAGCGCAGTCTTGATGGGTCAAATGGCCTCTTTCTGCACTGTAGGGATTTTATGAAATGCCACTATTCAGGCTCCAAAAATGCAGAAGTCAATTTAATAGTTTACAAATTGCATAGGAGATTATTGGATTTTACGTAACAATTCATGATCCCATGACACGTGAAATGCAGGTCCTACACTTTCCCACAGAATACAGCACTCAGTGTGGTGGTCTCATTGGTAAGCAGCACTGCCAGTCATTTTCAAAAGCTTGCCTATTGTAGTTCTGCAGATAACCTGCAGAGGTCAGTACTGCCCTGTGTATCTGTAACCTACGTACCTGACCTGGCTGAAACCCATCAGTGTGACCCAATTCAACTTTGAGAAATGCAACAAAACTAGAGATTTCACATGCATGTTTTTCGTACACACACTTCCTCCACTTGCCCAGGTTTTAACGTTCCAAAGTATGAGTTTAATAGAGTTTAATTAACTAAAACCATCTTGTTGGCAGAGCACATTTATAAGCTTTCCATACAAGAACATTCTCCATTAAGACCATGGCCTAGATGAATACCCAGAAGGAATCACACTCTCAATGTAGTCTCCAGGCACATTCAGTGAGACGTATTGACGGGTCAATATTTATTTGTGGTTTGGGGTGTGGCATGTCTGTCTGGTTCTCTGTAGGATACAAAAACAGACAAACTGGAGGGAACCAGTTGGCTAAACTCAAAATGACAATTCCTACAGGGATATTCACTAATGTACAGCAAGATAAATAATGTGTTTGAGCAAATTCATGTATACAGGAGAAAATGGACAGTGTAATGGAGAGAGAAATGATAATGTCCAGGGCCCATGTGGACTTCAGTTTGAAAGAGCAGTCCATTGCAGACAACCAGTTCACTGGATTAAATTCCAAACAAGATTACACAAACTAGGCCTGTATTCCCAGCAATTTCAAAGGTTAAGAAGTGAGATGACTGAAGCTTTCAAGATATGAAGGGGAGCAGGTAGGGTAGGGAGAAAGGAAAACAAAAACTTCCACTGGGTTGAGGGGCCAAAGACTAACCATTCAAGTCAGGCCTTTCAGCAGTGAAGTCACGGAAAGGCTTCGACACACAAACTGTTGTGCTAGAGTTTTGGAACTCTCATCCCCCAATGACAATTTCTGCTAGGTCAATTGTAAATTTTAAATCGGAGATTGCTGGATTTTTGCTGTAGGGATGTAGGAATAGGCCCCTGAGCCTGCTTTGTCATTCATCTAGATCACAGCTAAACATCCGGCTCTCACTGTCACTTGGTTCGTCTCTGGATCCTCCCTTCCCTTCCTCAACAGCTGTTTCCACTTCTGGGTATAGGCAGGTCACCAGTAGCCACCACTAACCCATTGATTCCCATAGTTACCTTGACCCTACGTCCTCACACACCGCTTCCTTTAAAGTCTGCATTCTATTATCCCAGATCCTCTGTTTCTGTTGTATCTGTTTCAATGATGCCAGCTCTACAGGAGAGGTCTCTAAAATGACCACCTTTTTCCTGAAACAAGAATTACCCACCACCATAGTTGACAGGGCCTTTAGCCATATCCGAACCATTTCCCTCACTTTAGCCCTCACCCCCTCTCCCACTACAGAAATAGACACCCCCTTGTCCTCACCTACCATCCCACCAACATTCACATAATAAGGACCATTAGCCACCATTTTCACCACATGCAGTTGCCATCACCAGACACATATTCCCCACCCTTCCCTTGTTAGCCTTCTCCAGGGACCACTCCCTCTGGACACCTTGGTTCACTCATATCACATTCCCAACACTTCCTACATCCCCACAGTAACTTTCCAAGCAATCAGCAGCAGAAGGTGTAACACCTGCCATTTACTTCCTCCTTCTCCATATCCAAGGCTCCAAAAACACTTTCCAAGCAAAGCAGCAATTTACCTGCACTTCAACCCATCTAGTCCACTGTATTTGCTGCTTACAATGTGATCTCTTTCAGACTGGGGAGACAAAATATAGACTATGTGACCAGTTTGTGAAACACTAATGTTCTGTCTCCAAAAAATGACACTGAGCTTCCAGTTGCCTGCTATTTCAACACAATACCCTGTACCTCGGCCAACATTCGTGTCTCAGGCTTGCTGCAGTGCTCTAGTGAAGCTCAGCACAAGCTGGAAGAACAGCATCTCACTTTCTGCTTGGGGAAATTGTAGCCCTCTGGACTCAATATTGAGATCAACAATTTTAGGGCCTGAGTACCTTCTCCATGTTCTTTCCCCAACCTCTACACATCAGGCCTTGTCATCACATGGGCTGCTAACACAAACAACGCATTGTCACCCAATAATGGTCCTCATCAGTAGCTATTGATTCCCTCGGTCTGACGTTTACTCACTCCTTTATCTGCCAATGTTGTTCTCTCTCTCTCTCTTTCTCTCTCTCTCTGTGCTCCATTTTTACCTATTGTTTATTGTCCCCCATCACCCCCACTCCATCTTCAGCATATATACCAACTTTTTCCCAGTTACAATCCATTCTGAAGTGGGGTCGCCTGCACCCGAAACATTAACTCTACTTTGTCTCCACAGGTGCTGCCAGATTTGCTGAGTTTCACCAGCAATTTTTGTTTTTGTTCCTGATTTCCAGCATCCGCAGTTCATTGGTTTTGTTGTCATGGCTATTCTTCTATCTCAATGCCATTTCCCCCACACAATCCAATATCACTTGATATCTTTAATATCTAGAAACTTGTTGACCTGTGTCTTGCACATACTCAGTGACTGAGCCTCCACAGGCCTCTGGGACAGAGAATTCCAAATGCATGCCACCATCGGAGAGACAACCCTCTGAAATACTGACCCTTTTTCTGAAACTATGTACCTAGAACCTCAGCCATAGGTATTACAGGATATGAGAATAAAGCAGGAATATGGATTAGGTTACAAACCAACCAGGATCTCATTAATCACTGAGCAGGCTCAAGGGGCTAAATGGCACCCTTCTGTTGCTAAATCTGACCTTCCATTGTCTCCTTACTCTGCCATAATAAATGGAATGGCTTGAATTCCTTCAACTGCTGCTCAGCTTATTTAAGGTGGGAATGCTCTAACGGAGCAAAGAGACAGATCATTCACTGTTTATTCCTATTGTTTTAAACAAGAATCTACCTCTTTCTGTTAGTCCTCCACAAAGCCATGAAGGATGATTGATGACTTGTTATTAATATTGGTCAGTAACTCAGGTACAGCATTCTGATTCTCATATTGCACCAGGGCGCAGCATCAAATTAATATCTTCTATGTGCTGCATCTAACTTCTGCTGAACTAATTACTTCAATTCGTAATTCTTTCACTGCCTTCCTAAAAATCCCAATCTTAGCTCCCCTAATTTCCCAAACTACTCCCCAGTTCCCTGGAATGCAAGGCAAAAGGTTTCAACCTTTTATCAATATTTAGGTTTTGAACTACCAGGCAAGTCTTGTTTTTCTGGAAGTCACAAACTATGCCTCCACCATTTCTTTTGGGATAAGCTCAGATTTACTTCATATCTCTTTTTGATGTCCTAAGTGATAGCGTGTCCTAACTGAATGTGGAAATGTAGCCACAAGCCCCTGTCTATTGTTCTATAATGGTTCAACTCAGCTTCATCCTTCCACTGACAAAAGGTGACATTTTATGGGTTGTGAACATTAGTTGGTAGGTCAGCATTTATTACCCATCCCTAATTGCCCTCGAGAGGACGGTGGTAAGCTGCCTCCTGGAGGTGCTACAGTCCATGGCGAGGTAGGCGCGCGCACACACAGCTGTTGGAAAATGATGTGCAGGAATTTGATCCAGTAACAGTGAAGGAAGGCAATGAACTTCCAAGTCAGAATGGTGATTGCTATGTAGGGCCCCTCTCAGATGATGGTACTTTCATGCTTCTGGTGCCCTTATTCTTCTAAGTGGGTCATGGTCAAGGGTTTGAAAACCATTATTGGTGAAGTCTAAAATGTCCCGTTACCTATACAATCACATGGATGGTCATGTCTTCTAGTGACCTGGCTCTGGAATTCCCTCTCTGAACTGCACTCCACCTTTCATAAAACCATGTCTTTGATCAATTTGATGACTATCTACCCCAACATTGCCTCTCAGCGTTACAATTTGCTGTACAAAGCTCCTGGATTTTTTTAATCTCATTAAATGTGCTCCCTAAATACAAGTAATGGCTTGACAGACATTTTCTTCTACAGTTGTACAGTTGCCTTGTTTTGGTGTCCTCATGTACAGAACCAGCCCGAGTGAAAAGGGAGGGTGATTCACGGTGCAAAACTTCCCTGGCTGGCAAGTGGTTAACCCAGAACTCGGAATGCCACCTCAGTATACAGTCTGTATCCCTTAGTTTCAATCCTATCTTCCAATTTGAGAGAAAACAACGAGAGACTTTCATTTATGCAACATCTCAGCACTTCTCTCAGAAACATCTTAAAACCACTTCATGACTTGCTTTGAACTGCGTGGGAGGAAAATCTCTCAGGTAAAATAAATAGGTTTGAATGAAAATTAATATTAAAGTGCACAATGACTTGTCCAATAACTGCTTTATAAATGAAAATGACCTTTGTTATAAACAGGTACCACTGAGCAGCATTCCAGAGATTATGGGTTCAATACGAGTTATCAGGATTAGTGAGTTGATACAAGGCTCACCTCCAGGGAACAGATAACAGGGATATACAATGCGTCGTCGATGTTATTGATGCACTGAAAGGAAGCATTCTTTTTAAGCGATTAACAGTCTGCTTATCCTGTATGATATTCCTCAGAGATCATCATTGAAGTGAAGTGAAAGTGAAGTTATATTGTTCATAGAATCTGAACGTACAACTGGAATCCCACTGTGCACTGTTCAGCAGCACCACTTTCATTATTGAAGATCGTAATGATCACAACACCCAAGCAGCAACAGAGGTTTTGGTAGTGGGATCAGAGATGATGAGGGCACTGATATTCCTGTTCGTTGGGGGAGAAAACCCACAGCTGGGTTTAAAGTAACATTTGATTTTCATGTTAGTTTAAAATTCACGAATGGAGTTGGGCTGTTCGGGTTGCTATTGCACCAAATTGAATTCTGAATCACTAATTTCAGTGCTGGTAAAAGAAAGGTATGCCAGTCATAGCAGAAGTGCTTTTTTAAATAGATATTTGCATCAGTGCAGTGGCACCATGTGGTCGCATTAACTCATAGGGCAGCCATGTTAACTTTTTCATTCTTGTCATGTGGCTGGCTGTGCCTAAGCAAGCATTTATTGCCCATCCCTAATTGCCGAGGAAAAAGTGGTGGTGAGTTGCCTTTTTGAACGGCTGCAATCGTTTTGGGAGGGGCAAGTGCAAGGACAGCTACCGGGGGTCTTCCTGCACAGAGAATTGCTTTGTTCCACCGAAGTCATTTTCAACCAGAAACACTAACTGTTTCTCTTCCACAGATGTTGCCAGACCTGCTGAGGTTCTCCAGCAATTTGTTTTTACTTCAGATCATCAGCAGTCATACTGTTTTGGTGTTACATTGTGCACAGTTCCCTGAACCAGCATTACCCTGAAATATACACCCACAAACTGCTCGTAAAACGTTTTCTCATTTGAATTCCAACACGCAGAGTACCATCATTCACATACTGCCTGTGCCCTGAAGTTCTCAGCAATGGTCACATGCATTTATTACAAAGTGCAATCACATCATTTGTTAGAGAAAATCACAACATTTTATTTCTTCCAATTACAAAGAACAGAAGTATCTGCTGGAATGAATTGAATTAGCTTTATGTCACATGTACTCACATGAGTACAATGGAAAGTTTACAAGTTGTCACTTATGGCACTATTTTCGGTACAAAGGTACTTAGGTGCAGATTCTTGAGTACAAATTCTTAGGAAAAAGTTAGAAAAATAAAGAAATAAAAAGTCCAACATTATACACCCTCAAAAGCACAAAGTCAGTAATAAATTAGAAAAATGAAGAAATAAAAAGTTCAGAATAACAGTCCCTCCACAATAATGTAATAAAGGAATTAAAAACAAAGATTTTAAAATAAAATGCTGTTGGCTGTCCCTGATATACAGAGGGGTCTCCTCCTTGGTTTAGCACGTATGCTGAGAGGAAATAACTGTGGTTGGACATTCCTCCCCTCCCCCCTCACCGACCCCCACCTCAATCCATCAGAGACATTTCCACCATCTATTGTGTGTCTAGTCTCACACTATCATCACACAGGGAGCAGGCCTCAGTCTGTCTGAGTACAGAGGTCACTATGACCAACGGGGTCAAAAGCTTTGTTGAAACCCACAGCTGTACAATCAGATTTGTTCCAACTTTGCAGCTGTTTACAATCAAAATGACCCCCTTGTAAATTGTAGAAATTAACTTCTGATGTGGGCTGCAAGTAAAACTTTCCACCTTCTGTCGCTGGCTCTTAAACAGCTCCAAAGTGATTGGATTCAAATCACTGCTCCCCTTTCTCTCTGTAATTTGTAGCCAGTAGAATAAGAGTGTCACTGCAGTAATGTGATACTGTCTGCTGCCAGTCTAAGGGAACGAAGTAGAGCTGAGTAAACAGTACCTGACTCGAACTCCATTAATATGGCACCTGATCTATCGTCAGTGGGAAAACTCAGTGGCTTCTTTGTGCACACTCAGCCCCCAAGAGTTGTGAGGTGGCGAGGGTACAAGGAACATCTGCTGTTTGGGACACAGCTCCATTTTTTTTATGCAATGTTCCTGTCAAATCTACAAATGTTTCCACATCTTTCCAAAAAACCGTCAACACAGTGTGATCAGCACACATCCCTCTGTTTAACAAAGAGCGAAATGGAAAATGAAACCAGAGCTATCTCCAGGTGACTGCTATTAATTAAAGTGGGCAATACTTGATAGGGCAGCATCTATTATCCATTCCTAAGTGCCCTAGAAAGGATGGCAGTGAACTGCCTCCTTGAAATGCTACAGCCCACAGCAATATAATTATTCTTATGAATACAGATTTGAATTCAGATCTTTTAATGCTTTGTACCATAAGGTAACTTTGAATTATTTGAACAATGGCAGGACAAGTGAGGAAAGTAACTGAATTGAGCCCCCTGCCTCAGCATTGAATATTCTAGTGGAATAAAAAAAGGCATAGACAATAACTGAACAGTGTGCTTTAACAGAGTGTGTGACATCACTATACATTGTATTCCAGATGGACTAATGTGAACGTGCAATGTGTCACTGGCCATTTTGCATACAACTTTTTTGTTGCACAATGATGGGACGTGTGCTATCTGCTGTCTTTAGTTATCAGCCGTGCTGTTTCTGTGAGTGTGTCCAGTGCAGAGTGGAATGAACTGCCCTGAGGATGGGGTGGAGTGGTGGTGTCAGTGGGCAGAGGGTCACTCCTGATAATGATCTGCATTTTTCATCTTAGTTGCTGCTAATATCTATGCCCCTGTACAACTGAGTGGTTGAATTAGTGCACATTGAGTGACAACCAAGGAGAACAAGGAAAATGCAACAACTTGCATTTCTCTTGTATCTTTAGGCACCAGGAACACTGATGCACATACGAATAACTTACAGGAAACAATTCACACAAGAAAGTTCTTCCTTTGGCTGTTAATTCACCTTCTGCCTGCAATGCCAAGAGGGTGTACACAGAGCCAATGATCTCAGACCAGTGGTACCTTTCATTAAGTTACACAAAGTTTTAATTTAAGATGCTTAAGCCAAGATTTTTTCTCCTTATTTGGGAATGGTTAAGAGACTAGCTCCCATATATGTGTACCTAAGCTTGAGCAACAACAGTGATAATGGGATCTGCAGATGCTGGAGAGTCTGAGATAACAAAGTGTGGAGCTGGAAGAACACAGCAGACCAAGCAGCATCAGAGGAGCACAAAAGCTGATGTTTCGGCCCTAGACCCGAAACGTCAGCTTTTGTGCTCCTAAGATGCTGCTTGGCCTGCAGTATTAATCCTGCTCCACACTTTGTTATCTCTTGAGCAACAACAGTGTCAATCTTAAAGAAAGATTTACCTGACTGTTGCAATGTGGCACTGCACGCATTTGTTGAAGATAAAGAGGAACCAGCTGAACATGGAGCTTGATATGAACCTGAAGCGTCTCCAGCTTCAAACTACACTTCACCTCATTGGTGTCTCTTCCAAACGCAGCACCATTCTTCCCATAAGGCATTTTTTAAGGTGGCAAACAAATCTGGGAGAAGATCTTGTGGTGTAGCATCACTGCCTTTGAATCAGAAGTTATACTCCAAATAGGATAATTATTAATCTCTAAATCCTTCTCATATGCCAGTGACAGGTGATGAGAACAGGACAGTCTCCTGATCAGCTGTGTTGGATGGGGTTGGCCCTCCAGCTACAGCTTTTGGCCACAAGTTGGTGAACTGTTCCAGTAAAACCTGGCTATGGATGTGCTTTGTCAGCCTCATATGCAATGAGGTGTGGGTGAAGCACCAAAACCAGAGGGTGGGCGGCTAGGTGGTCTTCTTCCCTACCCAAATCCATTCAAAAACCACTATATTAGGAATAAATTTAAATACAGGACTGAGGGGTGTGTTCCCCTCTCCATGCCTTCTCTACTGTCTGGTTTTGAGGATAATTTTATTTATTATTTAAATAATAAATTTTTAAGGATAATTTGAAGATAAATTGAGGATAATTTTGAGAATGATTGTGACTCACTTTTCTTGAAGATTCGACATCAATCTCAGCACAGACAGTGACTATGAAGTTATTTTAATCATGCTTGTGGATAACCTACATGATTGTGTTGATTTTATAAAAATTTCAATAATATACTTTATTCGTAAAAATACGTTTATATACATACATTGTCCCTGAAGTAGTTCAATTCTGCATATGAAGGAAAAAAACAAACATTGGAGTTTGACTCTAACCAACAAACAAACCAAAGGACTTTCTTAGATAATAAAATGTGAGGCTGGATGAACACAGCAGGCCAAGCAGCATCTCAGGAGCACAAAAGCTGACGTTTCGGGCCTAGACCCTTCATCAGAGAGGGGGATGGGGGGAGGGAACTGGAATAAATAGGGAGAGAGGGGGAGGCGGACCGAAGATGGAGAGTAAAGAAGATAGGTGGAGAGAGTGTAGGTGGGGAGGTAGGGAGGGGATAGGTCAGTCCAGGGAAGACGGACAGGTCAAGGAGGTGGGATGAGGTTAGTAGGTAGCGGGGGGTGCGGCTTGGGGTGGGAGGAAGGGATGGGTGAGAGGAAGAACAGGTTAGGGAGGCAGAGACAGGTTGGACTGGTTTTGGGATGCAGTGGGTGGGGGGGGAAGAGCTGGGCTGGTTGTGTGGTGCAGTGGGGGGAGGGGATGAACTGGGCTGGTTTAGGGATGCAGTAGGGGAAGGGGAGATTTTGAAACTGGTGAAGTCCACATTGATACCATATGGCTGCAGGGTTCCCAGGCGGAATAAGAGTTGCTGTTCCTGCAACCTTAGGGTGGCATCATTGTGGCAGTGCAGGAGGCCCATGATGGACATGTCATCAAGAGAATGGGAGGGGGAGTGGAAATGGTTTGCGACTGGGAGGTGCAGTTGTTTGTTGCGAACTGAGCGGAGGTGTTCTGCAAAGCGGTCCCCAAGCCTCCGCTTGGTTTCCCCAATGTAGAGGAAGCCGCACCGGGTACAGTGGATGCAGTATACCACATTGGCAGATGTGCAGGTGAACCTCTGCTTGATGCGGAATGTCATCTTGGGGCCTGGGATGGGGGTGAGGGAGGAGGTGTGGGGACAAGTGTAGCATTTCCTGCGGTTGCAGGGGAAGGTGCCGGGTGTGGTGGGGTTGGAGGGCAGTGTGGAGCGAACAAGGGAGTCACGGAGAGAGTGGTCTCTCCGGAAAGCAGACAGGGGAGGGGATGGAAAAATGTCTTGGGTGGTGGGGTCGGATTGTAAATGGCGGAAGTGTCGGAGGATAATGCGATGTATCCGACCCCACCACCCAAGACATTTTTCCATCCCCTCCCCTGTCTGCTTTCCGGAGAGACCACTCTCTCCGTGACTCCCTTGTTCGCTCCACACTGCCCTCCAACCCCACCACACCCGGCACCTTCCCCTGCAACCGCAGGAAATGCTACACTTGTCCCCACACCTCCTCCCTCACCCCCATCCCAGGCCCCAAGATGACATTCCGCATCAAGCAGAGGTTCACCTGCACATCTGCCAATGTGGTATACTGCATCCACTGTACCCGGTGCGGCTTCCTCTACATTGGGGAAACCAAGCGGAGGCTTGGGGACCGCTTTGCAGAACACCTCCGCTCAGTTCGCAACAAACAACTGCACCTCCCAGTCGCAAACCATTTCCACTCCCCCTCCCATTCTCTTGATGACATGTCCATCATGGGCCTCCTGCACTGCCACAATGATGCCACCCGAAGGTTGCAGGAACAGCAACTCATATTCCGCCTGGGAACCCTGCAGCCATATGGTATCAATGTGGACTTCACCAGTTTCAAAATCTCCCCTTCCCCTACTGCATCCCTAAACCAGCCCAGTTCATCCCCTCCCCCCACTGCACCATACAACCAGCCCAGCTCTTCCCCCCCCACCCACTGCATCCCAAAACCAGTCCAACCTGTCTCTGCCTCCCTAACCGGTTCTTCCTCTCACCCATCCCTTCCTCCCACCCCAAGCCGCACCCCCCGCTACCTACTAACCTCATCCCACCTCCTTGACCTGTCTGTCTTCCCTGGACTGACCTATCCCCTCCCTACCTCCCCACCGACACTCTCTCCACCTATCTTCTTTACTCTCCATCTTCAGTCCGCCTCCCCCTCTCTCCCTATTTATTCCAGTTCCCTCCCCCCATCCCCCTCTCTGATGAAGGGTCTAGGCCCGAAACGTCAGCTTTTGTGCTCCTGAGATGCTGCTTGGCCTGCTGTGTTCATCCAGCCTCATATTTTATTATCTCGGAATCTCCAGCATCTGCAGTTCCCATTATCAAAGGACTTTCTTACTTGTACAAGATTATATTTACATATACTTGAGGTATTGGGAAGGTCCAATGACTGAATGGACCCCCAATTAACTTCGGCAGGAAGACCTCAGACTGTGGTTTTTCTCCACTGGCCTTGGTGGTGGCTGCCCCAAGCTTTAGTGCGTCCCTCAGCACATAGTCCTGGACATTAGAATGTGCCAGTCTGTAACACTCATTGGAGGTCAACTCCTTGTTCTGGAAGAGCAACTAGCTTTGGGCAGACCAAAGAGAATCTTTCACCAAGTTGACGGTCCTCCAGGCGCATTCGATGTTTGTCTTTAATGCGCTGTAATCAAGGACGAGTCAGTTGTATGTCTCATCAATAAATATTTTCCCAAAGATCAAAGCACCTTGTTCAACTCAGTCTCAATGGGGTTTCCATTTCCGCTTTTCCCAAAACGGCAAAGTTGATCATTTAAGCTGGACCTTGAA
Organism: Stegostoma tigrinum; assembly: GCF_030684315.1. Lineage (NCBI taxonomy): Eukaryota > Metazoa > Chordata > Chondrichthyes > Orectolobiformes > Stegostomatidae > Stegostoma > Stegostoma tigrinum. The sequence goes on from NC_081386.1 coordinate 15,479,644, forward strand.
AAGGTGCAGGCGAGTGTTCTCTGGGGTTCTGGTTATCACTTATCCCTCAATCAACATCACAAAGAGCAATGTTCTGATCGTGATCACGTTATTGGTTGTGGGAGCCTGGTGCAAACAAATCAGCAGCTAGGTTTTCTAGTGTTCAAAAAAAGAAATTGACCGTAAAATGCTTTGAAACATCCTGCAGTCAGGAAAGATGCTATATAACTCAAAATCTGACAATCAGGTGAAGCTTGTTGCTCAGTGAATGGAAGTCAGAAAAGGAGCTTAAGTGATGTACATTGGCAGTATGGCTCAGTCAGGATTCATTTTGCATTGTGGGATTGTAACAATCCTTATTCATTTTAAAATTGTGTGAAATTAAAAACAATTCCACTTTATCGGAGAATCATTTAAAAGAAAACTAAAAAACAATTACCAGCTCACTTCAGTTGAATATAACCTACTGTGAAAAGGACTGACTAAGCGAGACTCTGCTGACCACATGTGTGCGTGCATTCATAGGTTCCCAGATTGGCTTCCATGGTAATGACCTATCACAGCAGGACCTCTGGTTGTTGATTTGGAAATCATTATGAGCTGATAAGAAAATTAATACTATACAACCTCAATGAATTGTCATGTTACAACTGTTCTCTCACACAAAGCCTACAGAACGAAGTAAATGCGTGGATTCAAATCAGCTGCAAACAGAAACATATACATTAAAAAACAGAAAACAAATTGGTGGGGGTGAGGTTTGGTGATTAAGAACATTGTATTTAGAGAGCAGTATGAATAGTCCATAGGGTTTCTCATCACCAGCATTACGACTGAGTACGTGTGTTTAAAAACAATAATGACTGTGTGTATCGCTCTGTACAAAATTAATCTTCAATAGGCACATCTACTTGTACGCTGCACATTTCCAGAGCTTAATGTCTACATCCAGTTTCTGTTACTCATTCCTGCATAAAATTACTCTCCTATTGTTGTATTCAGAATTGTGGGTCTTCTTTCCTTGCCCACATATTGTTTGACAGAATCTGCAGTGCACAATGAATAGCTAACTCCGTGCTTCAATCCTCAGAACATGCATCATCTGCTTCTTTCATTTTGTCCTTTTGTTCCCCCATTTGACACCCATGACCTTGTTTCTCCTTAATGTCTTATGTATTGCAGAATTTGTTTCTATTTTAAACATACGAAGATTTCTCTATACCTGCTTTCAATATGCTGTAGACAGATGTAGGCCATTCAGTGCCTCAAGACATCTTACTATTTATTCTAAGGGATTATGGCTGATTTACTACTGTCCTCAACTCTTCCTTTGTACCAACTATTCATGGATTTTTGAAATACTAATGAGTTGAGGTTACCTTTTTAAATATTTCAATGATATAGTCTCTGTAACTCACTGGGGTAGTGAACTCCATAGATTACTCTCCTCAAAGAAGAAATTCCTTCACATCAGTTTTAAGAGAGACTTCCCTTATTCTGTAACTGGCCCCTAGCTCAAGATATCTCCACCAGTGGGGATTTACCTTTCTTAAGATTTACCCTGTCAAACCCATCAGGATCTTGTATGTTCCAATAAAATCACCCCTCATTTTTCTGAACTCTAATAACCTATTTATCTGCTCTTGAAAAGTCAACCCCTTTATCTGAGAAATCTGCCTAGTAAATCACTTTTGAACTGCCTCCAATGCCAAAATGTTCCTTCCTAATTACAGGGAATAAAACTGCACACAGTCCTCCAAGGACCAGCCTCACCAACAGCCTGTATGATTCCAGCAAGAACTCCCGATATTTAAATTCCAACCTCCAAGCAGTAAAGGCCAACATTCCATCTGTCTTGCTGCACCTGCAGGCTCAATTTTTGTGTTTCTTGTGCAACTACACCCAGATCCCTCTGCACTGCACATTTATGGAGATTCCATCCATTTTCATAATAATCTTCCTTTTAATTGATTCTACTGGCCAAATTGCAGGACTGCACATTTTCCCACACCAAACTCCATCTGCCAAGTGTTTGTCCAATCACGCAACCTATCTATATCCTCTTGCAGATGATATCTTGACAAAACATGCCTCCCACTTGTTTTTGCATCATCCGTTTGCAAATTTAGGTACACTACGCTCTGCCCCCTTATCCAAGTCATTAGTATGGACAGTAAATAATTGAGGCCCTAGGACTGATCCTTGTGGCAGTCCACTAGTTACATCATTCCAACCTGAAAAAGGTTATCCCAACTCTGGCTTTTGTGCGTTAACCATTGTCAGTCCAGGCTAATACATTACTCCCAATACCGTCAACTCCTATCTTGTGCATTAACATTTTCAGTGGCACCTTATTGAATGCTTTCTGGAAATCCAAATTCAAATCTACCAGGTCTTCCTGATCAACTTTGATTTTTATATCTCAAAGAACTCTAGCAGATTTGTCAAACATGATTATTCTTTCACCAAACAATGTTGTCTCTGTTTGAATGCCCTACAATTCTTTTTGCCTAAAAAAGGACACCATAATTTTTCCAATGACAGTTGTTAGCCTAACTGGCCTATAGATTCCTGCTTTCTGTTTCGCTCCCTTAAAGGTGTTGCATTAATTTTCAATCCTAGCCTTCTCACATTTAGTTGGGAATTATAAATACTTGTTTATAACACGGAAGTTGGGTATTGCCAAAAAGATATTTTACCAAAGCTTTTTGTCTTGCACGCATTTGGATAATTCTCAAGAATACTAGTTCAAGTAGAAAAACCAACATTCATACAGCATGAGAGAAGATTGTAGACACAATCACAATGTGGGAAATCTCACAGCTAATTTGTCTACAGCAAGCACTCTCAAACAATATTGAGAAGATGGCCAGTTACCTGTTTTCCCTTTCATTCTGAGCAGCAGTGTAAGGATAATAGGTGGGTTCCACCGTTTACCCCTTATAAAGGGAAAGTATCTCCTCAGGTTAGGGAATCCAGGATTGGGCACAGCCTGAAAATCAGAGCCAGGTTAAGCAGTGAAGCTAGGAAACACATACACACACAAGAAGCACAAGGTCAGCACTCCCTTCTGCAAATGGCAAATCATGTTACTTCAATTTAAGTTTAAGATTGCTCAATTGCTAATCCAAAATCATTATTGGATATAGGGCAAAGGAAAGTACAAAGATGATCTCACAGAGTGGCAGAACAAGCTCGAGTGGCTAGCTGACCACCTCCTGTTTCAATACTGGGTGTGAATCTTCTTGTTGCCTTTCAGATTTATTTGACATGTGTCAAGTTCCTTCGTGGTGTTCAGAAGTAGATTTTCTACAGGTTTTAATGTCTAACCCAGAGGTTTATTCTGAAAACACCCAATCCTTCTATTCCCTTCTCCACCGTGTGCTAGTATTGTTTCCCATTAAATGCATCAGGGTAAAGGGGCTTTCCAGAAATTTTTACTGGGTTTTATCATTGACTATCTTAATTATAGTCCCCTAGCCTTTGACTCCCCCACACACAGAAACATCTCTGCGGCTACCCTGTAAAGCCTTTCCATTATTTGCAAGGCCTCAATTAGGTCAGCGCTCCTAATCTTTTCTAGAGATAAGAACTCCAGTCTGTTCAGACAGAGGATGGGAAAGGGAGTCAGAAATCACAGTATAATTAGTTTTACTGTCAGAGCAGATAAAGAAAAATTTGAATGGAAACCAATGCCACTGGACTGGAAAATAGCAATTCATTCAGGGAGATTTGGTTGAGAAAGGAATCGGGACCAGATTAATGTAAAAGTTGACAGATGAGGCATGAGATGACAATGGACTAAAAAATCCAAACTAGGCCAAAGCCAGAGTTTCAGTAATTTAAGGAAGAGATTTGTTACAACAAAAATGTCTAAGGAGATGTGCTAAAAATTAAAGCTAACAAAAAATTTAGAAGTACCACAATCAAAGAAGAGAAGCAAAATAGGGTGATTAGAATATCTGAGACAGAGTCACAAAGAAAGATTTCCAGCTAATAGAGAGAGTAACAGAAAGAAACTGTTACTGTTAAACTTAGTCAGAGTTCATGAACCGCTAGATTCGAACGGTCTACAATTCCAGAATATCTACCGGATGCTGCACGAGGCAGAGAATTTGGTCTGAACTAGCTAAAAATGGTTAAAAGTTAGTCGGTTTTGTTATGGTTTTTTTTGGTCAAGGTCTCTGGTTGGCTTCAAGCAGCTCAAGTGAACCAACATGAACAAGCATTTGTGTGTATAGGCCATCACCTCTACTCCCAGCACAGTGAGTGGTTGTATATGGAAACTGTACCAAGGAAGCATGGAGTGTAAACATTACACCTCTGTACGTAAAGGGCAAAGAACAAATTAAGGAGCCTTGTCAGATGAATAGAAAAATTTCCGAAGACCATTAAGTTTTACCAGTGCAGATTTGAACAAATATCAGCCAATAGATATATACTCAGGAGAATGTGATCTATTTTTGATGCTGCGGATGCCATTTATTTAATCATTTAAAAATCACCAATGTACCACACAAACAGCTTTTGGTTTACAGAAGAAAAGGGGAAATGATAATGAATCTAAGAGATTAGGACTAAAAGGGTTTCTTAAAATTGATAAGATACACCTAGTGACATCTCTCAAAGAATCCCTAGTTTTCCACCTATATGATTCAGATATAACATGAGGAAATTACTCTGAAATCTGCTGCTACAAGTAAATTAGGGCTAATAAGCTATGAGAAGGGTCATGGAAGATTGCACAGCAAGGTTAGGGGAGTAGGAAGATCTGTGGAAAATAAGCACAGTAGGTTTTGAGAATGTTCATTCTAGGTTGTTCTATTTCTACCAGATTTATTCCACATACAGCTTGTTTTCATGATCTCTCAACATGTCTGCTGGATTCAGCTCATGGCAGATCACCATTTCATCTGCTGTTATCCACTTTCACACTCTAGACATGTCTACCAGTGTGTGGTGTGCCTTTTGAAATTCTGCTCAGTCATAATGCCTTCCATTTCTGTCAAAGGCATTCTGAAAGTATCAGTTCAATTGTTTCCACAACAGATGTTGACTGACTTGCTGCGAGTTCCCAATGTCCACAGAATTGAGCATGTCATTTTGTTTTGCAATTGGTGTATTATTGATAGTACAAGAGCCTGAAAACTGGAAGAATAAATTCCAATCTCTCCGTTTTAAAGCTAATTGCCTGTTGATCTTATGGAGGCAGGTAGTTGCCAAGGTTTTGAAAAAAAACTTCAAAAAGTAGGGAATGTTTTTCATCACAGTCAAACTTATCTTTTGCATTTAAATCCCACACGTGACAAGTAGAACTACCAACAAATTTCATGCATTTTTGAATAAATTGTGGCATTTTCTCCAACGGAGAAATTACCTGTAATGCAGATCAACACAAATCAAGACAGCCCTAAGCTAAATCAGTGCGTTAAAAACATAATTACTTTAGATGACATCTAATATTGAAAATTTAAAGGTAGCAGATATTTTCAGATTGTTCTTAACCTCTTTGTAGGATTCCCTTAGCAGTCATCAGCCTCTAAGTTGTGGTGTATATTTTAGGTCTACCAAAGCTACACCAGTAGAGGAACGTAATGTGCAGAAATTATTTCAATTGTACAAAAATCCTCACAATAGAGTTCTGATCTCAGAGGAGATGCACATGCATTTGGTCAGTGCCTTCTGGACTCCTAGAAAGGCCAGACAAAAATGTAGTGGTGTTGGGAAGGCAGAGGAAAAGACTTTTTTTTCACCGGGAAAACATTAGTTTCAGTGTTTCCTGACCTACATGATCCTCTGTTCGGAGATTAAAATCTGGCCCTAAGTGTACAGAAAGTTAATAACATTATGTAGCCCCTTGAAGAGAATACCCAAAATATGAAGATTGATTCTTTTGACCATGACCTTTTGGAATGGAGGGGCTGGCTATTTTCATTTAAGGAGTATTCATTTCTTATATCGTCACACCAGAATCCTAGCATGTTTGACTTGTCAGACTCTGTTGTCTTAACATATTTATTATAAAGTGAAACACAAAATTGTACTCATTTTCCTACTATTGTCTTCTTAAGGCATTTGATATAGGATTAGAGGTGACAATGGTGAAAGATTACTGTTTCTGGTCAGCGATTTGGTAAAGGCGAGACACATTTTTGAGTTTTGCACGAGAGGTTTCAGGGAAGACTAGAGCCTTATTAATGTTGCAGAGAGTCACAGTTTAAGTCTAATTATCTCCTTATCTAAGATTATTGCTTGGTTAGTAGATTTATCACAAAAATCTCCAGTAATCAATCTCAATAATTAATATGGGTCAGGTCTGTGCCAGGTGATAATTGAATTGACCGCACAGTTTGTACATCCAGAAATAAACAACCAATGCTGGGTTGTATAGTACCTTAAAATTCCAGATGATGAAAGCAACAACTGAAGAGAAAAGGAATCTGAGGTGACACCATCTCTTTGATGAAGGAAAACATGTGACTGATGTTTGGGTTGAGTTGTCACTTCAGACAGAGACAATGGTGATGGTATAATGGGCTTTTAGTGAATCAAGAGATGTTGAATAAATTTGGTGACATGACAAAAATCACTGAAGTAAATCATTTTGAATAGGAACTGTATAGCAGATCAACTTAGAAGCAAAATATTGCCATGTCTACAGGTCACAAATATGGCATACTTTATATGATACAACAGAGTAAATGAAGCAAAAAGATTGGTTTAGCATTTGTGGAAGAAAATTCATGTAAGCAATTCAAACCTGCAACATTTCTTTTTGCATTGATGAAACTACAATTTATTATAAAAATCAGAGACAGCTATCTAATTTTTCATTTCTTTTTAAACATATGTTGCCCAGTAGACTTAATGAAACAATGTGAACATCTACATGCCAATTAGTTCTAAAGATCTAGCTGTTGTTCAAGTGTTAGTATCGGTCACATTATTGGAATCCTGTCCTTGATTGAGCACTTAAGTATAAATACTCACTCATATCCTTGTACATTGACACATCAAAGTAAGACATTGCTTAAGCTAAAATGCATTCAGAGATGGAAACACATCTCATCTTGGAAAATTGTCCAGCCTCTACTGAACCCAACATGATGTCAGCTGAAACCAGAAAAAAGGACTCCCCAATAGCTTTGGTCCCCTATCCTCTTAACAGCTGTGTACAAAAACAAGTGAAGGGCGTGTTTAATATGTCAATGCTTCCTTACTTTTTCAACTAATTTGCTACACTGATACACAGCAACTCTGTAGTAAAATATGTGAATGTCCTGAGATAATGGGAACTGCAGATGCTGGAGACTCCAAGACAATAAAATGTGAGGCTGGATGAACACAGCAGGCCAAGCAGCATCCCAGGAGCACAAAAGCTGACGCCTCGGGCCTAGACCCTTCATCAGATCTCTGATGAAGGGTCTAGGCCCGAGGCGTCAGCTTTTGTGCTCCTGGGATGCTGCTTGGCCTGCTGTGTTCATCCAGCCTCACATTTTATTGTCTTGAATGTCCTGACATTGGTTACTGGCGTGATAGAAACCCACTAAATCCACCAGGAAACAATCAGATCTGTCTATTCAAGTTGAAATTAATTTTGTACACTGTGATAAATTCTGTACTATCTGACTTTTACAAGTAGAGTTCATATTTCAATCATTTTTGGAGATTTTAAATAATTAAAACAGGTAGGATTGCAATTACCATCTGATGTCACAAAACACTTTACAGCCAATTAATTAGCAACCAATTTTCACACTGCAAGTTTCTACAGAGAAAAGACTAAAACATAGTTAACTATCTACCTCTCACTTAGTCCCCTATTTCCTCCTCTTGATTTTGCTTTCTGTCTGATACAGCTTTGAATTAAGTTCTAATTCACACTTGTTCAGAATCTTCATGTGTCAATGAGAATCATTCTATCTTATTAAGAAGTCTCACACTGCTTATTCTGTTCAAGATAAAAAAACCCTGCAGATGCTAGAATCAAAGGTACACAAACAAGAGGCTGGATGAACACAGCAAGCCAGGCAGTATCTGGAGGAAAGGAGCGAATCAACATTTCAGGTACTATCCTTCTTCAGTGCTTGCTGTGTTCTTCTAGCCTCCTGTTTGCTACCGCTTAGTCTGTTCACACACACTCAGGATGTTCTGCACATGAGACACACCAGTTTGGAATTCAATTAGAAGTTCCACTGCAAAAGCCTGAGGGTAAGCGTAAGGCTAATAAACAGTTAGCATCCTTCATCCAGAAAACAGGTCACTCAACCCAAAACATTAACGCTGATTTCTTTCTGCAGATGCTATCAAACTTGCTGAGTTTTTCCAGCAATTTCTATTTTACAGCAGCCACAGTTCTTTTGGTTTTTATCCTTCATCTACTGTTGATCACAGACTGTGGGCCAATCATTTTAAGCATGTGGTAATATTAAAAGTGTTGGGGTGATCACGTTCTCTAATGATGTCCAACATTGCACAGTACTGGATTATTCATAGTGTCAGTGATATTTAGTAACTAGATTTTTTTAAAATTAAGAAACAAAAGAAACTCACCAGTAGGGAACACTGGAAATTGTTGAAACATTTCAATTACTGATCTTAAGCAACTCAGCAAATTGCTCACATAGGTAGTGTTTTTGGTCCAGCTCAACAGGCTCCCATTTCAATAATGCAATCCCCTTAGGTCCAAGAGAAAATTCAGTTGCAGTCGAACTGCTTGCTGTCATTCAGTTCTATCTATGAAAGTTGCTTTGAAACAATAAACCAGTTCTGGACAGAAATCATTGATTTCCACATTTGTTTTAGGTAGTCCCAATTAAAATCAAACCTGCTACAATTAAATCTACTCGAAAACTGCTTTCATAGGCACTCTTGTGGTACAGTGTAGTGTCCCTGCCCCTGGACCATAGAGGCCAAAGTTCAAATCCCATTTGATCCAGAGGTGTGTAATAATATCTCCGAACAGGTTAATTAGAAAAATAGGTTAATTTAGAAAAAAAAGGCTAAAATAGACCCCATGGGCTTTGCTTGTAAAAAGAAAATGGCTTTCAGTAAACTTCTACAGGGTCCTCTTGTGGCGCAATGGTAGTGTCCCTACCCCTGGACCAAGAGTTCCATGCTCAAGTCCCACTGGCTCCAGAGATCGTGTAATAACATCTCCGAACAGGTTGCTTAGAGAAACAGGTCAATCTTCTCCCAAGTATTCAATTGAATAAAAGACAAGCTTATTAGCACATTAACTGGAAAGGGTCTGTTTGGTACTTAGCTGATCGAAGTTATGTAAGAATTGGGCTCCTTAACAATCTGATGGTTTAATTCATGAGAATTTCACTCCTAGTTGCTATCCAAGTATTTTTGATAGGATTGTCAAGTGAATCAGGTAAGAACATGTGTTGCTGTCAGTGAGTACTATATGAACTACAGGCACTCAATTCAAGTACCATGGGACACCTGTGGAACAGCATCTTTGCATAGTCAGTGTCCTTCAGGCCATAAGACCAAATGATATGGGAACAAAATTAGGCCATTTGACTCATCATGTCTGCTCAGCCATTCGATTGTGGCTGATATGTTTCTTAACCCCTTTCTCCTGCTGTCTTCCTTGATTCCCTTACTAATCAATAAACTATATCTGTCTCTAAAAGAGACTCAAGTACTTGGCCTTCATGTCCTTCCACAAGTTCCACAGATTAACCACCATCTGGCTAAAGAAATTCCTCATCTCAGTTCTAAAGGGTCATCCTCTCACTGAGACCGCACCCTCAGGTCCTAATCTCTCCTACTAGTGAAAATATCTTCTCCACATCCATTTTAACCATGCATCTCTATATTCTACAACAGGTCTAGCAGCATCTGTGAAGAAAGTAATCAGAGTTAACATTTTGGGTCCGGGGACCCTTCCTCAGAACTCACTGGACTCAAAAGGTTAACAGCACTTTTCTTCAAAGATGCTGCCAAACCTGCTGAGCTTTTCCAGCAACTTCTGTTTTTGTTCCTGATATACAGCATCTGTAGATTTTTCCGTTTTTAATCTCCAAATTCTATATGTTTCAATGAGATCCCCAGAGTTCTGAAAGAGGTAGCTGAGGAGGCACTGGTGGTGATCTTTCAGGAATCACTGCAGTCAGGGAGGATACTAGAGGCCTAGAAAATGTCTAACGCAACACCTGCTACATTAACACTAGTCAAGGTCCTTTTTCCTTTGCAGATCCTTTATTCTCTCAGATTCTAAAAACTTCTGACTATATATTCATTTTTGCTTTTGATTTAATTTCACGTCTTACTAATAAGGCAAATCTGCTCTCTCTGTCCATCTGCCTGTCCTTTCAACAGAACATGAATCTTTGGATATTTAGTTCCCAGACTTGATCCCCTTGCAGCAATGTCTGTGATACCCACACTATCATACCTACCTATTTCAATCTGGGCTACAACAGCATTTACTTTGTTTCACTTATTGCATGCATTTAACTACAACACCCTCAATCCTGCTTTGACTGCCCACCTCCCCCAAAATATAGCTAGCCCTTGTCTGTTTTGGCTAGAGTTAGATTCCTTAGCTCCCTCCTTCCCTAGTACCGGTGCTAATGTCATGAAGGGAAGGCTTAGAGGCAACATGGCAGAGAGACAAAAGATTTAAATTTAAACTGAGTTGATGCCTTGAAATGTAGAAGATTTAAGTCCCAGAGATGATGATCACTTGAGAACTGTTAATGGATTTGACTATCTTGAATTATTTGCAGAAGTATTGTTTAACATTAAATGCATTACAATACATTTTTATGGAAAATCTTTATTTAAACTGTGCAATTGTTCAAAATTCAGACTATATTACAACAGTTTTAAAACATTTTGGCTTTTAGACTAGTTATATTTTTGGCATGACTTAGCAAAATTACAGATCAGGCACCTGAATTCTAGGCAGCATTCACTGTAATGCTATTATAAAATAGGAAAACACAGTTTCTCAGTAAAAGTAGTTAAAGACATAAATGAAGTACATTCACAAATCAAGGCAAACGTTCATTGTCCTGCAGCAATGGATTCAAAGTGGAGCTGATCCCCTGAGACAAATAAAATTTGATATAATCCAGGTCCACCATCCAGTGGCAGGATCACAAACGCGGCCTTTACAAGACAATTGGCAACTGAAGACAGAAGGTTCAGAACACCTGAGATACATTAGACTGGACCTTCCACTTCTTCCCTTTAGTTCACATCTTAACATTATGCTCTAAATCAAAAGAAAAACTAACATATTATTGTTGTTCTCTCAAAGAAAAAATACAATAGCAACGCAAAGGCGGTATACAGTTTTGTTTTTCCGCTCTGCCAGACTGATGTAATATGTCCTTATGTGACACACTTCAGTACTACTACATCACCTTCATAACAAGTGGATGTAGTTAAATGTCATCTAAGCACCAACTACAGCAGTCCCATAACTTAAACAAGTCAAAATGAAAATACAAATTCAGACAGTTTAACACACAATTCCAGATCAATGAGCATCAGCAAATACTTTACAGCATGGCAGTAGTTTTGTTGCTTGTATTTAAGTGACACTTCAAATTTCAAGGTCTCAGCAAAATGTCATCACCAGGCCAGTATATTTATCAGACTCTGCCTTTACTGAACTAATGGATAGGATTATCTCCCAAAATTGTGCTAGCCTTTTCTAACTGGTTGATATCAGTAGCATCAGATTTATCAGAGACAAATCACCATAATAAACCCAAAAAAGGCAGTTGCACTAATTAACATGTTTAGTCCAAAGAACTTAACACTTGATGCACCTGTGGATGCAGGCCAATGCAACAGAGTTTACGGACAAGACGAAGTTAAACAAGGATATGGTTTGTTGAATTCTCAATACCATATAATTACATTCAGTAAACCAGTTTCTAACTACAGAATATCTGAACCATTTGAAAAATGGCAAAATATGCTGGTAGCTCTTAGCAGTTCAGTTTTGAAGTACTCTACATTACATTTCAGAAAGGTATTGCATCACAAATATATTTCTACTGACTGGCTATTTCTTGATTTCTATCAAAAAGACTTACCTTGGTACCACAATAACGAGTCCTACTAATGACCAAGATTTACAAAATATTTTCTGGATATGTTAGTAACAGCAAGGGTCATGTCATGGATTGTGGGAGTGGGCTTTGCCTTGATTGGTGCTCACCTGAAACTGAATGACTATTTTTCAAATACAAAGCTGAACAGAAGTGGGTTGAGGGTGCATAAGGAATACTGCGGTGGTCCAAAATTTTAGACTTGCTCTGATGAAATGAATTGGAAATTCTAAACAGTTAATGGCAATTCCACATCATGACCAAATGGGATTTTGGGTTTAAAACAAAAATTCTGTGAACAGTTAAGTTTAAAATTTCCAACAGCACCATCAAAACCAAGAAAAATCGACGTTTAGATGCAGTGTTCAGCAGTGACAATTTCATCATTCATGCACTGAACCACATATAGCACCTCAGGGAATGATAACACAGGGAAGCAGGTAAGGCTTTTAAAAAAAATCACAAATGATGGCTGTCAGGTTTATTCTGTACGCTGCAATTTTAATGTATAAAGTACTTCAAAAATGACTGCTATATGTAATGTGAAGACGCTGGTTTTGATTCAGGATGTTTACGTGGACATTTTTGCTGCATTAAAATAAAACAAATGGTTAAACAACATCATTTAAGAGAAGACAATCTATTTCTGAGTGAAGAGCTAAACTCCTACTTTTGATACACAAAGGTGAATAAAAAATCTTTGGTTTTTATGGGCAGCTGATCTAACTGTATTTGACACTGAAAATATTAACACTGAATTTAATGATTAAGGAGGAAACAGTTTTAATTTACTCTCCTCCTTCTTGTGGAACTTAACTGGCAAGAGACAAAACCTTCTTATTGCTCAACAATGGTTAACAGATTCTTTTTTAAAGCTATTAAAAGGCCCTTTTCTTTCCCCTCTCATACTCCAGAACTGCCAGTTTATTTTATATATATATATATGTTGTAAATAGCCGCCTCAAATATCACAACCACTAAAATATAGAATCACCTTTACAGAAGACCTCAGTAAATTTCATGGTTGCTATTCAACTGAACTGTGCAAGAAGTTACTGAGTGTTACAGGCAGCTGGAGTATTTCACTTTGGTTTGCGCAAGAGAAATTTGGTACTTCTTTGGAAGCAACATTTTAAAGTAAATCCTAGGCTAAATCAGGGCAAGAAAATATTTTCTTCTTTTTAAAATGTTAAACAATTAGTGATGCCAGAAGCATCCAATAAAGCTTCATAGTTAGAGAAACAGGGAATCATCTTGTATCCAGTGATATTAAACAACTTATGGCAATATTGAGGAGCAATACACATTTATAAATTACACTTGGAACTACAAGGAAATTCTCTCTCTCTCATTCATGAACTTGTGTAGGTTAGATGAAAAGTGACACAGTTCTTAGGTCTTGAATCCAGATACTGTATAGACACAGTGCCCTGTCAAGATATATTTAAAAAGGTCCAACAAGGAAAGTAAATCTTTGGAAACAGTTACACAACACTTACCCTGGTATACTGCCTTGATTCCTAATACTATGGATGACACTAATCTGAAAGACAAGTGCTAAACTGACTATTACTCTAATTCTGATCTACGCTATAAAGAGCAGAGTGCAGTTAACCAGAAGTAGTACTCAGTAGACAGTACTAAAGATCTTTCAATGAGCTGACAGAGGAAATTAACTCAAACATCAAAACATTAACTCAAACATCCTTTACACTTGAATAGATTTGAATTTGCTTGTAACTAATTCCGGACATAAAAGTATTGGAAATCTATTCAATGTAATTCTATACTTTTTTAGTAAAGGATGAACTTGGGAGTTTACACATCAATATAGTTTCTTCCTCAAATCAGTTTTCCAATTAAAGGCGGAATATGGTTAGAAAATCAATTTCTATTCAAACACATACAAGTCACTACTTCTGATTGATTAGTAACTATCATAAAATCAAGAGATTTAATTGTAATTAAATGGCCTAAAAAGACATTTCACGAGGGGGAAAAAAAGTCTATGTACATTTTCTTTGGTAAGCTTGATTTAAAATAGCTTTGATATATCAGCAACACATTGGTGTGAACATTTACTGGCACATATTTCTAGTGATCTGTTCTAACTCTTAAAAGCTACACAGTAACTACTTCAAAATCAAAAAAAAATCAAGATACCCTGTCAGTACACCACACATTTCAGTGTGGCAGTTCAAATGTAATTATTTGATCCCTGAGGTTAGATAAAGAATAACACTAAAATAGGTTTTTAAAAGAGGTAGTATCAAACTGGAGATGCAAGGTTAAAGCACATGAGAGTAGCAGCTTCTATTCCCTATGAACATTTTTTTGGTATCATAAAGCTCTGTTTTATGCAAGTAATTCTAAAAACACACAGTGAGGCACCAAATCAGTGTCTTTGGATTGCAACTCTTCAAGTGAGTTACAGGTTATAATACCCTTAGGCTGAAGTTGTGTTTATTAGGGGATGAAAAATTCTCAACGGAATTGTAGTAGAGTTCTGTTTACAAACAGGAATACAGTAATTGAACACCACTCTCTCTCTCAGTCCACAGTACAGCCAATTAAAGCTTATCATTTTATTTTAACAGTTGTAGTAGTAACTCAGTGCCCCACACAATCAGATATTAAAATTAAATTTAGGTTATATGAAGCAGCAATGCTAAAATAACTTAATCCTAGAAACAAAAAGGCAGAATTCTGCTAACTTAAATTAAAAATCTTAATTAAATGAAATTGTTGAGTTATTTCTCACAGTTACAATCATACAGTTACTACTGTTTTTTGCTTTTGGCAGGTTGTTGAAATAAAATAAATCCATACACATATGGGGAACAGAGTTAAGTATTTTGTGCTATAACTATGGAATACTGACTTTTTTTGGGGAGGTGGGAAGATAAAAAATAGCTTTTTTTGTTTTCAAACTCCAGTTATTAATCCTGTGTTCAAATAATCAATAGATTATTTATTGGTGTAAATGAAGTTATCTAGTGGAAAGAATTCTACATGTTTCTCCCTTTAAGTCTAGCAGCATCAATAAGCATTTCTAGTTCATTTTTTTTCTATTTGTGAAGCTTGTCATAATTGTTTCAGGACATCAGTTTGAGGAAATAATCCACTTGAAATGGTCCTGAGAAGCAAAACTAGAAATCAACATGCCAATTAAATATATTGCTACATCATAGAGAATTTCCCTTGGAACAATTATTTTATTTGCATAAAAATTCAGTTTAATCTCTTAAAAGGTGACATTCTTAGATATCACCACGATAAAAGGGAGGGAATTTTAAATTCATGTAAACTATAAAGGTTGTCCAAAAATAAATGATTTGGAAATAGATGTGATTCAGTATACACACGAATGTGGTGCACACACTGGAATGGGCACTTACCATATATAATTAGTTCTAAGAGTATTTAATATAATGCATTAAATCAGAATTCAACAAGGACAGGCAGGCAATGGATACAAGTCACTGCAAAAGCTATTTCTCTCCCGCTGCACTGTACTCTCCACTTTCTAGGAATAGGAAGCATCTCAGTAATCATCCTCATTTATCCTAGCCTGCTTCACTTTGGCTGTTGCACTTCCTAACAGATATTCAGTAAAACTGAAATGAACCGAAACATTTGGGCTCAGATTGGGTAAAAATTCATTCATTCTGTTTGTTGAGCATCACTTCATAGTTTAGATGCCTTTCAAATTAGCTGCACAGGCAAAGTTACTCAGCACATGGATGTTATACTGCATAGATGTTCATCTCTTCTGTTCCAAATCATTCAAATGACAGCATTTCCTCTTCCTTTTGATCAAACATACTTTACACTTCTCACAGCTCTATGTAAATCTGTATTATGCGCAAACAGCTGTGAAAAGCGATCATATTAAGTTTCATAGATTGGGACTGTGATTTAAATATGCTCAAACATATGACTGGACCATTTCTTTACCTTATATACAGAAATAATTAAAGGACATGTGAATCAAGACAACTTCAGCTCGAAAAGGTGCTGCATTTGGGGCTCATTTAGAATGATACTTATTCACGTAAACAGAGCTTTAGTTAAACACTCTCATGGCAATGCCCTTACAACCCCTAAATCACAGCAGAACATCAACAAACATTTCTTTCAGCAAAAAGACATATTTTAAAGGAAGTATCAGCTATTAGATGATGGAATCAAATATCTGTTAAATACTGGAGTTTACCATCAGGTACATTGAGGTAGATTTTTTTTAAGCAGAAAGCCTGAAATATTGTTTCTGCTCCAGTGATATACCTTTCAATATAAAATCAAAAGAAATGCAACGATCCTTTTCACATTTTTGACATACAGACATTCATGGTGGGTACACAAAAAAATGTAACATTCATAAAACAAAAACATGTAAGAACCTGGAGTGATTTAAAAACAACCCAGATTTCCAATCCAGAATGTTCTTTGGCTCACTGCACATTGTCCATAGTACAGATAAATTACAGTCAAACTGGATCGGCTAATTCAAACTGGAAACTCACTGTCAGTATTTTCCTTGACAGTTTTTGAAGGTGGTATTTGACATACTTCAGGTGATGCCAATAGGTCTGAGGTAGCAGAAGGAGAACCAATCAACAGGCATTGAGCTTCCTCGGAGGTAGACGGGACAGGAACATTGGCCGTTTCTGCCTGGATAAATGGTCCCAAGAAGGTAGGTGTAGTACATGTGACAGAAGAAAGGTGAGCCATTTCCATTTCCTCCCTAGAATCATGCGAGTATCTGCCCGAATCTCCAGTTTCATGACTTCCATCACTGTTATGAGAATATTCTGCATCTCCTGCAGTGCCGAACACAGCCCGCAATGATGTCGGTGGAGCGAGTATTGAGGCACCCGATTCTTCGCAGATCAAGCCAGTCAGCTGGTAAGAACTAATGCCTCGTCCATGTCTTCTTACTGGCTGCTAGTAAAAGAATGGCATCAGTTACATTAAGCAAGTACTTACAACTCCTATGATAGGCAATGTAAGCTGATTTTACGAGGACTGTTGATGAAAAGAGTGTTATGTTGGGGCAATATACATACACCTAAATCTCAACAATTGCATTAGAAAACTGATTAATTCAAAAGAAATGCAGAAGGTTAAAAGCCAAGTTTGGAGAGAGGGAAAGCATGTAATATATTTAAAACAATTATAAGGTAAGTGTTGTGTATTACACCAGGATGACTGATACACCTTCAACTGCAGGCAGCCATTATTGGACTATTTATAACTTTTTCAACAGATGCTTAATTAGGAGTGATTGAAAATTATCATCCCTAGAGTATACAAATGCAGGATATTTGCTAAATCAGGTCAAGCCTTCAATTCTCACCTACTGAACTCTGATTTTAATACGATGGTAAACTGTCAAGCTCAAGAAATTCCAAGACTGCTTCAGGTAGCATCAGTGAACTCAACTGTTTGAACTGCATGAATAATCAGCTGAAGAGTATCTCCATTTAAAAAGCATGCGTATTCCACACCACAAATGATTAGACAAGATGTTCATGGAGAAGCACATCAACCATTGCCAACATTCTAAACACATATCTACGGCCCCCTCCAATAAGCATGAATTTCAATTCCTTTCTCTGTTGTGTGTCTACCTAATTGATGCTTTTAAAAAGGAAGCTAGGGTCATTTCAAGAGTTCGGTTCCAAACTTCACCTGCTTCTCTGTGTGCATCTTCACTGATTTTCTCGTCGACCCGAAAAATGACCATTTTTTCACTTTTTTGTTCATGTGAGTAGAACTCCGAATAATCATATCAGATCCACCCTGTTTGATATAATAGAATACATTCAGAGGATATACTTTTTGCGTAATCACAGCTACCATAGAGAAACAGTCCGAGTTACATTTACTTCTGTGGATCCAAATTCCAGAAAGGATAGCCGCTCTAACCCATCTGACCATATGAAGCTAACCAATTTCATTCAGTTCCAATGAAAAGGTTGGAAGAACATGAAATTAATGCTGACTGAGCTTTTGTTAGTTTTTAACGATATGATATTCTGATCAAAGTTTCCCTGATTTTAATTTCTGCCCTATCCCAATATTTTCATTCATTTCTGGAGGTGTAAACACAAGTAGAGCTGATACCACAAATGCACCAGAAGAAAAAGATAACAAAATACTTCCACATTATATACTCGAAAAACACATGATAAAACAAGGGATAAACATTTTTTGAGGCAAGAAGTTAAGGGTTGCAATTCATATATTTACTCTCAACTTACTTCCCATCTCCTACATGTATTGTGCCTATTTCCTTTCCTTTTACATTGTTCTGCTAGCCACTTCCACTCCTTACATGTAATTTGCCACCCAGTCTTCTGATCTGCCCTTGCTAAAACGTCCACTTGCTGCTGCTCCAAGGGTTAGGGAACATTTGAGCCAAGGAGGGTTCATTCTGAACAGAAGCTGGCATAAACAGCAAAACAGCAAAGTTCCAGATCTAACCTCCAGTCCAGGCTGAATTAGCTGACCTATGTTACAAGTAGAAATGACTGCACTTTGAAAGTATTTCACTGGACATAAATCGCAGATTGTATACAACATTATAGAAATGCAATTCTTTAACAGCAATAAGAAAAACAAATGCTGGGTTCCTGTTCCCGATAGCTATTCTCTAACCCCAATTGGAAAGTGCACGTATGTGTATGATTGAATAACGACATTATTGAGCATGACTGCAATGTCTCCCATCATTGATCAGTCCAATGTCGTTGGAGGTAACTGCTGTTCACATGTGACCTACGTGGAGATAGCAGAGGTGGACCCTGAGTACCAAATAGTAGTCCTGAAAATATCAAAAGCTCTAAAATAAAGATCTCATCCTTGACTGGAATTCTACAATTTCCATTTCAGAGTTTTTTAAGAAGTTCTGATGACTGAGGAAGCAGTTGTAAATCAGCATCAAGGAATACAATCCATTCCAACAGTTTCAGATGATGCAGTATAAATGGCAGTGATGCACCAGGAATGAATCTCAGGTCAGAAAGGGAGCATGTGGGCAATTGCCTGACCTGGGTGACCACAGTTGGAGTTTAGGAAATGAAACATGTGATAGCTCTCAGCTTCAATTCAAAGGAACATGCACTGGCATTAAAACTTTTGATGGGCTTCCTCATTCAGCTCAAGAGAGGGCTACTATCAAATGCAAGAGTTGGGGAAGGTAGAAATTAATGTACATATAATGTTTATTACCTTGGTATCCAAAAAGATATTTTCAGGCATCATTGGCATTAAGGTTTCCACAGTTTCCTGCTCAGTCTGACTCTTAATAATATGAGTCGTGTTAACCAGTGGTCTTGTCACACGTGCCATCTGTACATTTCCTTGTTGCTCAGCCTTGATTGCAGAAGATTTCCTGGGTAAATAAAAGGTGACTATGAAAATTTAAGTTGTCAAATATGTGATATTTAATAATGACATCTACTGATAAGTATTCAATACTGAATATAATATATTCAAATAGTCCCCAATTCAAATGATAACTGGATGAGTCAAGTTAAATATAGGCTATTGCAGAAGAGGAAAAAACCTAATATACTAATTGATAACCAGTCCTATATATGCAATTTGGATCATTAATATTAAGTGCACTGGCATCACTTTGTCTTTGCTTTATGGGTGATCCAACTGCAACTGTTAAATTAAAGCAGAGAGTGTACAAATTATATTTTAACATCATCATGCTGTATGATCAATGATAGGAATTGCAAGATTTGAGGAACAAGGCCAAAATTTTACTGAACAATCTAGTTTCCGATGCAATTAGATTAAATACTTTGACAATAAATCTAATACAATCATTGCTCTTTAATGATAATACTTTGTATAGTGGCCTAAACAGTGTGCTTTCAAACGATACCTTGCTTTGCTTCGATAAAGGAGGATAAGAACGCAGATGATGATACAAGTTAGGGCTATGCAAACTCCAACGATAATTCCAGTCATTGACTTTTGGTCCAAGTGGTAAAATACATCAGAGTTTACTTCAGTAGAAAAAGATAATAGACATTAGAACAATTAAACTTAAAAAGTGCCTCAAATATCTTCAGTTATAGCTGTCATTTTATCTCAATTCTACTGCTGATTTCAATGGCAAAAATCAAATAGATTCATCCAGATGTGACAAGATATCTCACTGTTACCACCATACAATTATATCATTGATTATATCAACATCAACTTGAGAACAGAAGGCTCAAATACAAAACAATTAAATGTCAGACCTTTATGACAAAAGCATTTTGCATATTTAAATAAGAATGGATAATTTTCAGAAAAGGTTTCTGCTCTCACCAGTACTGACGGGTATCTAGACAGAAATGAATAACTAATTCTTGGAGAGTGTTAAACCATCCAGATTACTGTATACAGCAAGGTGATTGTGGTGGCACAGAATTCAAACATTGAGGCTTTGCCACAAGGTTTCCGACTAGCTTTTACTAACACAAGGTCCCAGACAGATTGCATTCAGATCATTTCAATGCTGCTTTATTTGCCTCCATCACTGATGTGCAATCATGACAAAGGGTGGAGGTTTACTTCTACACGGTGAGAATAAAATTTTACAATTAAAGCTATTACACAAGCAAAAGCTCTCGAGCATAACAATTATGCATAGTTGTTCATTTCCAGTGGGATAATATGAAGTCCAACCTGATTTAGACTGTTGGTTTAGATTCTTTGTAACTCATTCTAACAACATTTCATTGACAACTAGGCCCACTGAGTCTACTTTTAAGAGAGATCATCAGAAAGGCCTAATCCATTACATTAGTAACACACATGCCTAATGGCAGCAAACTGTTTACTGACCTTTGGCATCTCCACTGTTGCGAGAGTCAGACCACTTAGGTCCCTGGCTGAAGTATATGGTTTCCTTCACAGGGATTGCTAGCTCTATAGCGTTTGAAAAGGGTCCTTGTCCTACTTCATTAGATGCAGATATTTGAATGAGATAGACATTTCCTGGAAGGAGGTTCTCCAGCAAAGCCATAGTAATTGTTCCTAAAAACAAAGATGACAATAATAGATCAAGTGCAGTGAATGCAGAATCAGCGCATAGCATGGCAAATAACATAGTATCACCCTTATCTTAATTTCAGTTTCAAATAGTATCAATTTGCAAGTTCTGCACCTAATACAAATGTGCTGCACCATCCAGAACAAGGAAATGTATCTAAAGCAAGAGTCCTGGAGAATATTATTTGTTTTTCTTATAGAATCCCTACAGTGTGGAAACAGGCCATTTTGCCCAACAGGTCCACACCAACTCTCTGAAGAGAATGCGACGAGGTCAGAGTCATACAGTGAATGGTAAGTTCTGAGGAGTATTGTGGGACAGAGACACTGAGGAGTACAAGTACATAGTTGGTTGAATGCAGCATCACAGGTAGACAGGGTGGTGAAGAAAGCATTTAGCATGCCAGCCTTCTTCGGTTGAGGCAGTGCATACAGGAGTTGGGACATTAAAGATGTACAAGTCATTGGTGAGGTCACACTTGCAGTATGGTGTACAGTTTTGGTCACCCTGTTACAGGAAAGGCATAGTTAAACTGGAAAATGTGCAAAGAGGAGTTACAAGGATGTTGCTAGGAATAGTAGGCCTGAATTCTGAGGAGAGGTTGGCCAGGATTGGGCTTTATTCCTTGGAATGTAGGAGAATGAGCAGTGACCTTACTGAGGTGGATAAAATCATGAGGGGCTTAGATAGGAAGAATGCACGTAGTCTTTTTCCCAGGGATGGGGAATGGAAAACTAGAGTGTACAGATTTAAGGTGAGAGGGGGCAGATTTAAGGAGGATGTGAGGAGCAACTTCTTCACATAGAGAGTGGTGCATATTTGGAATGGGCTGCCAGAGAAAGTGGTTGAGACAGGCACAAAAACAATGATTAAAAAAACATTTGGGCAGGTACATGGATGGAAAGTGTTTGGAGGGGGACATGGACCAAATGCAGGCAATTAGAACTTGTTGAGTGGGCACCATAGTCAGCACGGACCAGTTTGGGCCAAAGGGCCTGTTTCCATGCTGTATTACACTCTGACTTTAAACACCCGGACTCACCATCCCTATAAGCCTGCACTTTCCCCATTGCTAATCCGTTTAATCTACACATTCCTGGACACTATGGGCAATTAAGCATGGCTAATCCACCTAACCTGCACATCGTTGGAGTGCGGGTGGCGGGGAGAACTGGAGCACCCAGCGGAAACCCAAACAGACACGGGGAGAATGTGAAAACTCCACATAGATAGTCATCTGAGGGTGGAATTGAATCCAGGTCCCTGGTGCTGTAAGGCAGCAATGCTACCCACTGAGCCACCGTGTTGCCCTGTGACCGTATGCAACAGCCCTCTTAGTAGAGGCCCAAGGGTATCTGACTCGGACAGATGTGAATACAATAATTAACGTAATTTAGCTATGAAAATATAATATGGATCTCTGCATTCAAGTCCATGTCATAGATCAAGCACATTATGGTCTCTGGCACTAAGCCATTTTGCACTCCACTGAGCATACACACCATGCCATCCAAGGTCACTGTCCTAACACATTCCTATAGCTTTTTTATCAGTCAGTTTGATTTTTCCACCTGAGTTGCAACTTATTGATAAAATAGGACAGGGGACACAGTCAATCTAGGAAGATGAAAATTTAGGTATAATATCTGAAAGTTTGTCCTCATATAAATAGTGATCAGAAAATGGACTGGATCATGGAGGTCAAAATTTTGTAATGAAAATCCACCCAGAAAGGTACTAGCAGCCCAACACTGGCAGTGTTGTAGGGCCTTATGAACTAGATTGGGCCTATAGGCCTTCCTCATCAGTAATTACCCTCGTATCAACTTCACTGTCCACTTGGGAGTGGAAATTCCCAAAAAAATTACAGGTTCACCTAGCAAGGTCTTCTCTTAGAACCATATTAGATATATTTTAATAAGTAGTCCTCACACAAGTAGTCCTGCTAATTATTAAAATAATGAAACTGATGATTCAGTAGTTTCCACATTTGGATGTATGCAGGTAAAATAAATTTATGTATGCTAAGTAAAGCTCACCTTCCCTATGAAGCATTTGCCACTCGCCAGCAATCCAGGCCTTTCTAGAAGCATAAAGGATGGTGTAACGGGTGATAGCAGTGTTGGTATCTTCCGGGGGTTTCCAAGAAATTAGAGCAGTTCCTTCTTCTATTAATGTGACTTTTACACTTGAAGGTGGATTGACCGGAGCTGTGGCAGAAATAGTTCATAAACTACTAAAGAACTGGTTTTAAATTCTGTAAAACTTCTTACAGAATCCTTGAAATGATGATCACAATACAGATAGATTTTGTGCAAAAACTAGAACTTATGGGAATGGAGATTGGCAGGCTGTTAACTTTTAACAAATTTAGTATTAACTGCAGCTATCAGAATGACATAGCTTAAGATCTTCAATAAACTTCATGAACTATGAAGCCTGGTTGGTTAAATATTTCCTTTGGATGGGGTTATAACCATGCATCTGAAAAATTACAATTGTGACAAGTTACTGCTATTTCCAGTAAATTTCCCGATATTCTCAGGTATCAATGATGAATTAATACTTTGTTGATTTCTTAAATCTTAAACATTGTTAAACAGAAACACAAAAATGAATCCTTTCAATACAGCACTGATCACAATGAAAAGGTACGTGAATTGAGGCAGCAGACCAAGAGGTTGTCATCTGTCGTGAGTCTCAGGCAAGGCAGGTAGACTTTTGTGCATTCTGGAAACATTGTTTTAATACACAGGAGCCTGCTTTACTTAGGCAAAACAAACTTATAAACTCATTGCATTTCTCTCATTGGGAAAGGAGGCACATTGACAACTAATCTCTGCTGCATTCCTATTGCAGCATCCTAACCAATCAACATCTCCTGCCTGAGCTTTGACTTCATGATCTTTGCAGCAATGTTTAAATTCTGTACTATCAAGCAATTACTTACTTAGCAAAGTTATGCACTGCACTGTGTACAGTCAAAAGAAGGCAACAATTTGCTTTTAAGTAATGTGCTATTGGGTTATTTCAACTTCTGGAAGACTAAAGAGGTTTGACGCTGTCTTTACCTTCTGGCAATGTAAGCTGATAAACCACAGGGCTCCAGGGGCTGGAGAGTTGGTCTACATGAAGACGCACAGCAAACTCATACTTGGTGAATGGTTGTAGACCATGAACTAGCATGTGTGTTTCTGATCTATTTGAATTGAAATAAAATGCAGTAATTAATCTATTGGAATGGAGAAAGTTTGATTTTTAGAAGGCTGTTCTGACTGTATTTATGAATGCCAAACAAGTCGCGAAAAATCAAGCTTAAAATCAGCTCATAAGCATTTAGAATTTATTGTACAATTCTAGTGTTGTGGAGATATCTAACCAACGGTAGACAAATATCATTCAATCATCAATTCAAATGAATCAAAATAAGGTACAATTCATTCAAGTGACATTCAAAATGGTTGATGGTGAAATCTGATAGCTCATTGTTGCTATACATTTTTTAAAAAAGGATTTAAGTGTTAAGATTGGAGGTTAAAATCCTCTCCAATGGAATTAAATGTAAAGCAGTTTGGAGCATTGTAATTCTACGCTTTGATAGGACAATACTTATCTTTCTATTTATATTTATTTATTATAACCCATTATTCTACTTAATTTTGGAAGAGGCTGGGCAGGGTAATGTTGCATTAATGCAAAGAGATTTATTCAGGGTTGTATCAAATGAACAGGACAGCAAGTTTTAAAAAAATAAACTTGAAAATGCTAGTTGTGGTCAGTCTGTGGCTGCTGTATAGCTGCCAAGTTCCAATATGCCAATCCAAATTTTTTGAGTCTCATGTTAAAAAGATTTTTATTTGAAATCAATGGTCTCCTTCAGTGTATCCAGCACATGACAACACTATGTTAGCTTTCATCTATGGTAGACTACAAAACAGTGCTTCAAAAAGGAAGAGTAATATTCTTTTGACAGTATAGGTACCTCTTTTTAAAACAGCTAAGGATGTAAACGATGAGTTGAAAGAAGGAAATACTGTTTTTGTTTTCATGTATCCTTTTGTCAGTTTTAAGTGTCTGACAAATGCAAAATAGCCTTTTAGGATCTGAATCATTCACTAGACATTTTAGACTGGTGGGATTGGTAATATTGTAATAGTACGAAAGCAAAGAAATGTGAAAAGACACTCAACTCCAATGCTTCAAAGAGAATAGTAAAAAGACATGAGGAAGAGAAAAAAGGAAAAGTTGACTGACTCTCCCAAGGAAGCCAGAAACACAGCAAATTGCTAACAAAGTAAGTATCCCATTTGTAACAAAGATAAATTCAGAACTGTTTAAACAAAAGCTGCTTTAGAACTAGATGTTAAAAAGAGAATTGGAAATGAAAGTTTACAGTGCTTGTCTTTAACAGTTCTATTTAATTAAAAGCTGCATTGATACTTGCTGGTTGAAACTTCCATACTTTTGTAGTGTAAACAACTATGTGGTATCATGCCACAGGGACCCAATCCTCTTCTTGTAATTGCTAGACAATAAGGAGGTAACACTTTGGGGACTAGACTTTTTGTTGTTTACTGTCTGATTAGACTGGAGAATTGGAGATTGATACTGAACAGCACTATCTAGAATCACCTTGGGCAGACGTGGACAAATGCAAGGCATAACAAATGCACATGCTTGCAAAGCCTAAAGGCGATCATATAATATACACAGCGTAAACCTAAACAATTTTCTTTAACAACTCCATTTCGACTCCAAGTAGTTTATATTCAGAAGTGAAAACACTCTCGATTTAGAGGGCAGAGAGACAGAGTCTGAATTAAATGCAAGGTTTGATGCAAAATGTGACGTAACTGACAATTTCAGAAAGCAACAGAATTTCTTTAAGGCAGTCATAGCGGCAGAGCTCAGATGTGTCTGTGAAAGAACTCAGTTACACATTGCTTCAAAAAGTTAAGTACAGCAGATGCTGGAAATCTTACAAAAGAGAAACAGATGCAAATATTCACCAAGTCAGGCAGCAACTGTGGAGATGATCTTTTAGGTCAATGACTTTCCATCAGAACAGAGTCTGAAGGAAGTTCAAGCAGGCTATTGATCTGAAACATTAACTATTTCTCTCCTCAGATGCTGCCTGATCTGGTGAGAATTTCCAGCAGAACTGATTTTAATGACACGTCCTGCTACATGGGAAGATGCTGCCATTCTACTGTACTATTAACAACTCCAAATTCTAACTGTTACTGAGCTAAATTTCTTTGCAGTGTTAGATATGCAGTGGGTGCCACTTACGTCTGAAGGTACATGACAAGAGAAGCATTCTGCAGTCCCACAGGGTTGCAGCGGACAGTATAGTTGATCATTGCTGCAGCAGTAAAAGCTGGCTTTCCCCATTGTAAGAAGATGGAAGATGAACTGTTGGCTTTTGCATATAGGTGATGAGGCGGAGGTGGAGGAGGCACCATGCGATCCCGAACAGCTATCAAATAAAAACATAGCTTATTCATGTTTTGGGCTTTAAAAACCATATTTAAATACTGGCAATATTTAATTAAATCAGACAAGTAGTTTGAGTTTGAGTTCTCTCTTGCCAGGAAAAGTGTATTTATCAATTTGAAAAAAGAACAGTTGCATGCAAATTCTGTGCGCAAGGGACAAGATGATATCAACCCGCTCAAACCGCCAAAAAGAGTTCACTCAGAACAGTCTTCAAATTATTAATGTTATCTGAACTGGAACAAAACATAGACTTTGGTTAAAAACTAAATTTTTTTTCCAGACATACTGAAGGAAAACCTGTTGAACAAAAGGGTTTGTACTTCAATGCTACAGAAAAACCAATAAAAGTTATTCACCCCAACACTTCCTTTCGAAAAAGGAAATAAATTTAGAAAATTCTGAAGATTTTCCCAGCCTAAACAGTAGCAGCGCTCTTGTAACTTGAAGACATATAAAAAGCACAAACAGTAAAGGTTTAATGACTAAAAGAATCTTCAATTTACTGAATTACTGTGTCCTCAGCATACTGTTCTATTGCTAACAACCTGAATTTGGAGTTTTGTAACACGTTACACATCTGAACAGCTTGAGAATTGGAACTCTAGCCTATTTTTCTTCATAAATAAAGGCATTTTTCCCCTTTGACTTAGCCAAAATTAAAATCTTATTTATAACAATATAAAACCAGGGCTCCAGATACCTCTAAATCAGAAGTGATTGATGGGAGCTGGTGACTCCAGGATAACTTACTGGCTGCCTTACGTGTGATTAACAGGAGGTCTTTGTTTACAAATAGCACTAATGACAAGAATTCTCATTTGACATTTAGCTATCCGGATTAAACATCTAAGGGGTGGGGATAGTATGCCAGCAAGGCTTGCTTAAAATAAAGCTTTTTTAAAATTAAGTTCAGCAACTCACTGTTCAATACCCTGTACCAATCTAAGTGGAGAATTAAAATCAAAACACTTACACACACATCCTGGGGTGCTTACAGTTTGGTCTGCCTGGTAGCCTTCACCCATATAGTTGTATGCCAGCAAACGCATATGATATTTTCTGCGAGGATCTAAAGTTTGAAAAACAGAACTACTTTGAACTACTTTATTAAAAACTTACATATTTCCCCTTTGTTGGTTACCATATATTTTTGTACATTGTCAAGCATCTCCTTGCATTGAAGCTTTATCCAACTGTCAATAGTAACTAAGAATAAATCAGCATAAATTAGTCAATAGATTTTTGAAAAAAAATCATTTACATTAATGTTTAATCTACAAATGGGACGGCATGGTGGCACAGTGGTTAACTGCCTCACAGTGCCAGGGACTTGGGTTCGATTCCAGCCCTGGGCAACTGTCTGTGTGGAGCTTGCATGTTCTCCCCATGTCGGCGTGGGTTTCCTCTGGGTGCTCCGGTTTCCTCCCACAGTCCAAAGACATGCTGGATAGGTGGACTGGCCATGCTAAATTGCCCATACTGTTCAGGGATGTGTAGATTAGGTGGGTTATACGGGGATGGGTCTGGGTGAAATGCTTGGAGGGTTGGTGTGGACTTGTTAGGCCAAATGGCCTGTTTCCACACTGTAGGGATTCTGTGATTCTATGATGAAATGTAATGCAATTTAAAAAGGGTTAAAGAATAATTTCTAGACAAGAAACAATTCCAGACACCATGGCATTTATAATAATGTAAACATGGGCAATAAGGAGGTAAAAATATCAAAGACAAGGTTCCCATGGTCCTAAAATTAACATGTTTTGCCACATAAAGTGCTACTTTATGCTTTCAGAGTCAAGCTATCCTCCCCTTTAGTTTAGTTTAGCTCTCAACTATCTTAATCTGAATTGGTCACGGAGCTCTAGAACACAGATGATGCTTGTGCATACCCTCACTCAGAGCTGCAGGTCACTTAACTCCTGCAAAGCATATGACACCCTGGAAAGCTAGCTATTTCAAACACTTGGGGAAATTATGATCCTCTCTCAACCAGCTCCCACAGCATAACACCTCCCCTGGAGATCCTGGAAAACATGACCCACTTGCTGTACCTTTGCAGCCAACTCCTGATGAAGGCAGACACTGGAGGTAGTAATGAAATTTGTCACCAATGTGACTGAGGAAAATAGTACTTGAGGACCAGCTCCTCAAGCCCAAGGTTAACCATGGATTACCAGGTTGCAATCATCCCCCTCACTCTATCTTTTTGAGGCTTGGATGATCTACAATAGGCAGTGCAAAGCACTTGAGAATTACTAAATATGGTGCCTTTAACAAGGCCCTCCAAATCAAATGGAAAGAAAGGCAGTCCAACAGCAATATCCTCTCTGATGCTGGGCAAGTTGGCATAGAAGTGCCATTGTTGATTCACTGGAGGGAGGTCAGAAGAAATTTACCAGGATATTGCCAGGAAGAGGCTGGACAGGCCGGGACTTTTTCCACTGCGGTATAGGAGATTGAGGGGTGGCTGTAGAGAGGTTTATAAAATCATGAGTGGTGTAGACAAGTTGAATGGCAGGTGCCTTTTCCCTAGGTGGGGAATTTCACCTAGGGGCATTTTAAGGTAGAGGAGAAAGATTTAAAAGACATGAGTGGTTCATGTGTGGCATGAACTCCCAGAGGAAGGTGGTGGATGTGGGTACAGGCACAATGTTTAAAAGACATTTAGCGAAGTACCTGAAAAGGAAAGGTTTGGAGGGATATGGGCCAAGTCCAGGCATGTGGGACTAGTTTAGTTTGGGATTATGGATGGCATGGACTGATTGGACTGAAGGGTCTCTTTTCGTGCTCTATAACCTTTTAACACTTGTATGCCTGATACCAAATTCCTGAAGCAAGGGTTCAACTCATAATTTGGTCATGGCAGGAGACTCCCAGGAGGACAGTGGGTGTTCTCAAAGCAATCCTAAAATAAGTCAAATATATCCACTGACTTATGGGAAACCCTAGCTTACAAGTGTCTAAAATGAAGGATCAGAACCACACCAAAGGGACTTCTGCATTAATGTGCCAAGTTAAATCAAAACCAAGGGAGTGCATTAATCTTGAACCAACTACCTAATTGTTCAAGCACATGAGACAGTTTGTGGATGATGCATTGGACAGTCAGCCAATTCAGTATCCACTCCAACGGACTGGCAGCAACTGATCCAGAGGAACTGCCCAAGGAAGATGATATTGTATCTTGCTTACATGCAACAGTTTTTTTAAAAATTCATTCATGAGGGTATTGCTGCTTAGGCCAGCATCTCATGCCTATCCCTAAATGCTCAGGGTCAACGACATTGCTGTGGGTCTGGAGTCATATGTAGGTCAGACCAGGTAAGGACGGCAATGAACCGGATATTTTTTACAAAAAAGATTCATGATCATTATACTCTTAATTCCAGATAAAAATTAAGGTAAAAATTCCAGATATTTTATTGAATTCAAAATTTCACTATCTGTCTTGCAGAGTTTGAACCCAGATCCCCAGATCATAACCTGGGTCGTAGGATTAACAGCCCAGTGATAATACCACTAGGCTATTGCCTCCCCCAGCACAGGATTCTATTCAGCTGCCAGTGTTATAAAGCACAAGTGTAAGATGTGGATGAAGATGCAAGGAGTGGCAAGGTGGAAAAGTAAGAGTAGCTTTATGAACACAAGACCTACACATCAGGAAAACAGGCAACTCTAGGACACGGAGACAACAGGTAGTCAGGCAGGAACCACTATCTCTTTCTGCCGAAGGCACCTTGAAGGAGACAGTCAAGATGGTGCAGCAGGCCACAAGGGGCTTGGAAGCAAAGAAATAAAATGATGACAGGGAAGGATAGAACGGATGGGAGGGAAGGAGATAGTGAGGAGGGTGGCAAAGGGTAAGAGTGAGGTGATTGGCAAAGAAAGAGTGGGAGAGATTGCAAATTAAGGTGGTAAAGGACAAAGTATGCATGTGTGCAAAACCTGAGACTGAGTGAGATGAACCCATATGCTTTCCTATCTCTTTCTCTGTAAAATCCTGGCCAGAAAGAAGGCGGTAAAGGAGAAAATCCCACATTGAAAGGCAACCTGCTTCTAAATCACAATTTCATACAAATTCTACTGAGGCTTTCTGGGCGTGTCTGCCATCTGAGGTGAACCATGGTTGGTGTTAGTTAAATCCAACTCCTTAGGTTGGTACCAGTCCCACTTTCTTCTCTAGTGACCAGGATCTGGGGCCTAGTCCATCTCTCTCTAGCTTTGCTTTTCAACAAAAAATGCAATAAAAGAGGTTTTAGTTAGTTTTACTGCCTGGCACTAAGGCCATTTTCATTACTCATTTAAAAACTGATCTACTGCTTTGGAATGGTTTTTCTGAAATTCATGTTTAAATGTTGTGCCAAACCTGATCTCTGAAATTTACACACCATGTTCAAATACAATACACTTTCAAGATGGTTTATTCAATTGTAAAGAAAATTAACTTGAATATACATTCAAAAATGAAAGTGAAATTTTGCTGTAAATGTGATCATTTGTTGCTAAGTTGTTGTGCATCTGTGCATTCGACCATAGTTCTCTGTATTAAAAGCCAAAAATATTGTTCTCAAAAGTATGAAATAAAAAAAGCCAAGAAAAAGGTAACAAAGTCACAAACCATTCTACAAAATAAGTAATCTACAAGGGATCCCTGCTGACTTGTTGCATTCCAAAGGGTGGCCCCATGAACAATTTATCATAATGTCAAATAGCTTAAAATGTCTGCTGGCCTCCAGAGTGGTCATCCAGAACCGGTCACTGTTCCATTAAATGGATACAACTGAAGCTCTAATGTTAACACTGAATTGTCCTTCCTCAGACAGAGATAGTGCTCACTGCAATAGTTTATACAATGCAACTTAAGATACGAGGCCTGTTGTCGTAAATGCAACCAATCCATCACCTCACAGCTCTATAAAATTTAAGATTTTCTTCTCTAAGATTGCAAAGCACTAGTATTTATCATTTTGATGACCTTTAACATGCTGTACATGGACATATTTGTACAAACCTAAACCTATTCAGTGCCGAATTTGAATAGTACGTCCTTTAGAAAATTCAACATGGGTAAGGAATCAATTTATTAACAGGCTGGAACTGAAAACACAAGTAATTATCAAACATAGCTTTTTGATATTTCAGGCTTGCTTAATGAATTCTAATATAATCAGCAAGATGTAGATTAAAACTATTGATATTTTTTAAAGACGGTTGTCCTATAAAACTTTTAACTTAAATGGTTTTAAAATGAAGGTTGACTGAACAAAATGATTTCCTCTTTTCTGCTTCCCTCACCCAAAATTTTATTCTCTTTTCATCTGACCTCAGCAACAATCACTAGGGCACAGTTCCATCAGTGTCGGCAGCCTTCTGGCACCTCCACAAAGCAAGACTTGAGAATCAATGTCAATAGGTTATTTGATCATGAGAATATCCATGCCAGAGCACTTTCCAGCAGAGGTCACTAGATAGCAATCAGGAGAACAAATCAAGCTGATATTTCTCCTCCTTAGCCGGAGGCACTGTGGATAATTGTAGCACCACCACTAACACTCTTACCAAGATAAGCTAAGAGCAGTCTGTGTAGGTCAGCAACACATGATAAGCCACAGGATTAGAACTGTGCTTTAATTTCTGTAACGTATCTATTAATTACACTATACAATTTATCATGTTCATAATGTCTGACCGTATTAATCAATTTATCATGCAGTTAATCTTAAGTGAATGCTGAAATTCAGATTTTTGTAACTTCTTTCCTTGCAAAGATCTTCAATTACAAATTGAAGATCTTTGCAAGGAAAGTGATTATTACAGCAGTTCTAAATGGAGAGACGTGCAGATTCATTCCTGGCACTCAATGATAATCTAGGTAATCTAGTCAGAAAACTAACTGGAGCAGGAATAACTGAGCTGCCAATCCAGTGTGTCTTGACTTATAGTTTCAAAAGGATTAAACAGGGCAAATACCGGGGGAAAATCTGAACGCGCATGACTATTCAAATTCTTTGCACTGAAAAAGATTAATTATATTGACAAATTATAGACTCCACAATGTAAAGCAACTCCACTTAGTAACACATTGTTTTACTTAAAAGCTAAGAAGATATAGTTATTGGCATGAGAGATGGATAAGCACACTATAGCACATTTAAATTGTCATTGGGAGGGAGAAAATCAAAATAAGGTTATCAAAACAGAAACAACACTGCAGGAATTTTAAGTCAGTAAAGCACCTTATAGAATAATGGAAGGATTTTCACAGTAGCTTTGATACAAAAGTCAAAAAACTCTGCTTTTCCCTTTCAGGTCTTTTAGCACAATATAAAAAAATACTGAAACACCCAATAAAAATCAGCTGAAGTAAATAAACGTGTGAATAAATGGCAAAGTCACTCCTCTAACTTGGATATACAGTGCTCTCATTACATGGCATTACTTTTGCTGCTGCTGTTAATGGATCATCTAAAACAAAAGCACAGCTTTTGCTGTTTAATGGTTTCTGGAAACCAGATAACCTACAGGAGGGCTTAGATGCAGAACACTTGTAGCGTATTCAAATAATCCTCATAAAACCTGAGAGCCACCACTTATCAGGAGATCTACTACAGACCCATTATTTATTATACACCATCTTTGTTAGAAGTTCAAACAGTGGTAACAGTGGAAACCTTTACGTTAAGATAACACACTGTCTTAGTAAAAGGACTATAGAGAGTTAATGTTGCACTGTTATTGTCTCCACCATTCCTAAAATGACCTTTGTTATGACCCTCTGTCCTCTTGTAGCTTTAACTTCAAAATTGCGACTAGAACTCCGAAGGAATGAAAATTTCTTGCAACCGCTGCAAATAATCCAACATACAGCTACTTAACACTAGGCAGCCACTGGAATTTCTATTGCGCTTCTAAACTAAAAGGCATAGGAAAAAAGTCAAGTGACATTGGGACTCAAGAGCAAATTTAGAGTTTATTTTTCAGAAAATGCTGTGAAGTCACAGTATTTTTTAATGATCATTTAATCATTGTGCATTTCAAACTGGAGTGTTTGATAGAAACGACTTGTGCAGTGGTATATTGTTACATTGATGTAATTTGTACTGTGGGATTCAATACATGGTGCAACTTTACATATACTTTCTGTGCCAAAGTTTCTTGGGCAGTGAAGACTGTGCAAGAGGGTGGAGGACCGCAGTTGGGTGGGAAAAGCTCAGTTCAAATGGGCATGGACTGGAAGGTCAGCAAAAAAAAATTATAAACATGAAAAGATAGGAGTGTCATTAAAATTAGATTCAAGAATTTTGAAGGTCATGGAATAGCAATAGTGAGAAGTAGGACCCACAACAAACTGTGCAACAATAAAGGAGGGAGGAGGAATAGTGGATGGGCAGCTGTAACCAAAAGAAAAGTTAGTGCAGTGGATTTATTAGGAATCTGAAACAATTAAACTGTTCTGTGCTGTTATAATTCTGCCTTTGCCTTTATTTCCTGAAGGTGAAGATACATATTGGGGTACTGTTCTGGAAGGATTACCAACTCACATTCTTTAATCAATAAGTGTTTTCACGTACGAGTCCAACAACAAGTCTTGGCATACTGGTCACCTGTAAGGGAATTATAGATGAACAGACTCCTGTTCTCATTTGATATCCAACAGACAATTCCAGCCGTGTTCCTGAGTTCTATACAGTGACAATGTTATTCCTCCTAATTTTGTCCTGAAGACATGAACCAATTAATAGAGCAGTGTTAACCAAAAAATCACCTTGAATTATTTTATTCACATCTATCCCTAAAGAGACACATAGTAAATACATACTAACAAGAAACCAAGAAAATTGTCCAAGAAACTTCATTAATGAAACATTTTGCTATCAGGTCCCAAACAGTTATTTTCTCAGACAGTAAAGGAGATTGAGTGAAAAGTCTAAAGATCCACAAGTTGTCGTTTATAT
Organism: Stegostoma tigrinum; assembly: GCF_030684315.1. Taxonomy (NCBI): domain Eukaryota; kingdom Metazoa; phylum Chordata; class Chondrichthyes; order Orectolobiformes; family Stegostomatidae; genus Stegostoma; species Stegostoma tigrinum. The sequence goes on from NC_081386.1 coordinate 15,514,221, forward strand.
GAAGAAGAAAGAATATCATCTACTTAAACTATTAATTTAAAAAGTAGTCAACTTCAGAGCCAGCTGGGCTGCTGCAACAAATCACCACATGGCTCAGCATCCTGCTATGAGTGTATTAAAACCCAGAATAAAGCCATCACTGAAGATCCTATTGATCTTTCCAACAGCTGCAGAATTTACAGAACTTTTCTATCATCAAGTACAAATGGCATAATCCCAGATCAGAGCAATAATCTCACAACTCAGAACTACATATTCAATGGCCATACAATGCACAAACTTACTACAGTAGAACACATTAGTTGAGTCATTTTAAATGTAATAAAAACACTTTATATTTCAAGACCAGCAGCAAACTTTGGATCTTGATTTACAGGTGGTATTTACTTCCATAATGCTGCTTACTGAATTCCAAATTAGTCAAACTTTCTTTTCAATTGTTTAGATTTTAGATCTGGTTAAAACAGATAGGAAACTCACTTGAAAAAAAATGGAATACTGGAATTTAAATAAAGCAACTAAATATGTACAACAGAGAACCAAGAACAAATGTTAAATCTACAGAAAATAATCTGGAGACATGTTCTAGAATTGCAGATTGAAATTGCTTGCTTCCTTGCTCCAGAGACTTCAAAAGAATCTGTTGAACCTCTAAAACTAATGAGACACCATCTCAAAGGATTTTTAAGTCTTGAATATTTTAAAGCATGTCAGAGTTCATTAGACACAACCTTCTGCATCAACTGAGATACTCAGATGCAATCTACGGTATCAATGCAAAGATAAAATGTTAGTGCATGTCCAATTTAAGTGAAACAATTAAAGAACTACTAATGTTTCCAGGCAACTTAATGTGATCTGATGACCTTCGGGTAATCTGTTTAACTATTTCACCTTAGTACTCTTTAGAAGAAATTTAAGCCCAAAACTCACACATTGCATTTAATGCAAACTAGAATGAAAATATTAAATATTCATTTGAGGATCTTGTCACAAAAATTTATTCCAAAAGGTTAATTTGATCCACTGTGCCCATGCTCTGGTGACTCCACAACAGAGTTAACTATTGCAATTTTCCCTCCCCCTATACATTAGATAATCACTTAAGAAAAAAAATGCCCAATGTCCCTTTAAACAATTTAATCAAGTTGGTTTCAATGGTCACTTGTGATTACGCAATGAATGTTCTAATAACATTTCCTATTTTTTTTTAAAGCCTCTCCTTTCATGCTTCAAGTGCTAATGTTAAATGTTCACTTCATACTAATCACTGGCCAGTGAAAATAATCATGTACCAACTACCATCTCAAACACCAACATTTCATTTCTCCAATTACACTAATATCCTTTTCATAATGGGTTACCCCAACTGCACAAAATATGCAACTAAGGTTTAAATAACAGTCCTGTGAAAAAAAAATTGATTATTCTCTCCTGGATTTTGTATTTACTATGTTCAAACATAGTGCCAGAATCCCACTTGTTTATGGCTTTCTCAACCTGTTAAGTCTGCTTTTAAAGACTGTGTAGTTGTAGGAATACAGTTGTCAGATCTTCTTTATGAAGATCTATTTTACTACTCCTTTAGTGTCCTTTCCCAAAATATATCATTCATATTAGCTACACAGCTGCTTACTTTTGAATGAACTAAATGGGAAAAGGTATTTTTCTTATGAAAAAAATCAATTTAATGTTTTAAAAGAAAAAAATTGTAAAAATGAACTCATTACCCATTTTTGTCAAACAGAAAAAGTTGGAATTTATTAGAAGTAATCAAGTTAACAGAGGATGAAAACTGACTTTGCAAGTCTCCATGTGGTTCTTTAATTTCCTACTGGGTACAATAATTGAAAACCCTGAATTTTGCAGCACAATACTTTATCCAATAGCTTCCAGCATTACCTTGCAGCATATTGATACATATTTAGTCAGGATAATATTTACCCTTATTTAGTTTTGAGATTGCTGATTATACCAAAGTAACAAAGTAGGAATCAGAGAATCATATCAAGTCACACAAGTGCTACATCCCTTGCTCAGTTCTGGTTACTTGTTTGCTACTTCTCACATCTTAACTAGCCCACACCTCAGACGACCATACAACAGGTATAGCACCTTCACTATGCCATCCTTTTTTAAGAAGTGACTTAGTTGCTGCCTTTAGCACCTTCCCAGATTTAGTATAGAAGCTTGTATTGTTCCCCCACAAAGTCAATATATTAAGTGGCTGTGTTAGTGGAACTTGTAGATTCCTCTTGGGTGCAAGAAGAGAGTTCGATAACTGGATAAGTGGAAAAGTTACAATGCATTCCAGTTCCCATAAAGTAAAAGGAAAACAAATGTTCCTTTAGAACACCAAAAGCTGGAATTACTTTATAAAAAAATTACATTTTCACATGGTATAGGTTTGCTTGAGCTGCATTATGACATGTTATATTTTAATACCAAATAATACCGTTGGGGTGAGTCCTTATGATCCTTACAATATTCCATAGCAAAATTTTACTGCACTGTCTGAATGGTTCATGGTTTCTGGCATCAACCTTCCAGATTAGCAGGCTAGATGAACACTTTTTTTAAAAAAGACCATTTAGACAAATTCAATTTTAAACTCTCTCAAGGTTCAGTAGGAAAAAGCTATCACCCAGATAGAATGACTTTTTACAACAAAGAAAAAGGCTCTTCAGTGATCATCAAGCACCTTTCTAATTCCATTTTCCAGCACTAGACCCATAGCCATGTATGCTATGGTACTTCCAACAAATAGTTTGTAAATGTCTAAGAGTTCCTGCCTCTACCCACCTGTTAAGCAGCGAGTTCCAGAACTCACCATTCAATTCCACTCTAAACCAGCTGCGCCATACCTTAATACTGCATCCTCTGGTTATTGACCCTTCAACTAAAAGAGAGAGTTTCTCCCGTTATCTTAAATCTCTATGCGCACCATAACTTTGTACATCTCAATCAAATCCTCCCTCAACTACATCTGCTCTGAGAAATACAACCTGAAAATCAACCCAATATTAATCAAAGCAATACAGACCCAAAAGATCAATATTTGAATATGCTGAACTCCTGATTTCAATTAGGGCACAAGCTGCAACAGTACATTGAGCCAAGCGACTCTCAGCCAGGTAGGGGAAGTCATAACGTCACAAATTTCTTAGAGAACCCAATACTAATTGGCACAATAACAAAGTGTGAAGCTGGATGAACACAGCAGGCCTAATTAGCATGAGATCACTTATGCCTGATACTTCAGATGCAAATTTTGTTAAACAGGAGCAGCAAATATTGGCCTACAGTATCTCTGTATTCATGTTGCCAAATGAAGAATGGTAAATTTAGCATGGCAAAGCTTCCTGGTAGCCAAGAACTAGATCTCAGGCTTTGAGGAACTTTCCATTAGTGGTGAACACATTTTTTCACATCCAATGTGGTGCACATACACAGTTAAACATGATCCCAACTGGACCATGACGTGCCTAAATTGTTAGTTGCAGTTTCTGTAGGTTGTATCATATCCCATAGTTTCCCCAGAAGTTGTATTGCATCCATGGAAGAGACAAAACAGAGGGAGGTAATGGCTTCGTAGTATTATCACTTCACTATTAATCCAGAAACCGAGGTAAGATTCTGGGGTATATAAGAGGTGTAGAGCTGGATGAACACAGCAGGCCAAGCAGCATCAGAGGAGCAGGAAGGCTGATGTTTCGGGCCTAGACCCTTCTTTAGAAATTCATTTCTGAAGAAGGGTCTAGGCCCGAGATGTCAGCCTTCCTGCTCCTCTGATGATGCATGGCCTGCAGTGTTCATCCAGCTCTACACCTTGTATATCTCAGATTCTCCAGCTGCAGTTCCTACTAAGTCTAAGGTTCTGGGGACTGGTTTCAAATCCCACCATAGCAGATGGAGGAATTTGAATTCAATAAAAGAGTAATCTGGGATTGAGAGTCCAACAATGACCATGAAACATTGTTGACTGACGGGGAAAAAGCCCACCTGGTTCACTAATGTCCTTTAGGAAAGGAAATCTGATACCCTTACATCATCTGATCTATGTGACTTCAGAACTGATGGGCAAAAAATTCTGGTCTGGCCAGTGATGTCTACAGTCCCTGAATGAATTTTTTTAAAAAAAGTTTTCCAGATAAAAGCAAAACATTATGACTACTGGAAGTTTGAAATTAAATGAGAAAGTGGTAGAGAAACTCAGCAAGTCCGGCAGCCTCTGTGGCGAGAGAAGCAGCGATAACATCTAGTATAAATTGGGCTCTGAAGAATCAAAATTGGACTTGAAATGTTGACTCTGCTTCTCTCTCCACAGATGCTGCCAGGCCTGCTGAGTTTCTCCAGCATTTGGTTTTCACACCAGTTCGCTGGAATCTTGTGCAAGGGTATATAATTCAGTGCATATCTCAACAGGGCATATTGTTGGGATCCAACACACTAAGGCCATAGTGTCAGGTATCCACACAATTTTACAGCAGTAAAATCAAAAGGAGGAACTTGGGCTTGCATTCCTCAACTAAAAGCCATTGAAGCCAACTAGTTTATTCATACGTCTTGTTTTGTGCAGGCAAATGTGATTGTTCACTATTCTCAAATCTCAACCAGATATGTAGCAACTGCCTTTTATTTTATGGCATAAAACTTGATACTTCATTATCAAAGATCTAGAATGGTGGAATGATGTAAATTAAGTCAGTGTCTTTTAACTTTTCACTTTTGGTATTACACTGCAGTCTTGAAAATTGATAACTGTAACTACTTATTTAAAAAGTTACATCAACATATCAGCAAAGTATTTTTGATGACTTGCGAAATGCATCATCGCCAGCAAATTTTGGCTAACCATTCACTACCAATGACAAGCTGTAAATAGCTTTGTTTCAAAAAGGTGATTCCTTGTCTGTCAGAAATATTTGTGAATCTCAAAAGATCTGTCAAAAAAAAGGCTAACAGGTCACTGATAAAGGGGCAGGAAAAAAAGATAAATCTGGGGTCAAAGCCGGGGAGAATTTTTTTTCCTGAAGGGCGATTCCACCCACACAAACCTTCATTTTGTGGTGATAAAGACAAAGACAAACCCCTGAAAAACCAGACCTCTCCACTTCTAAAAAGGCCCCCTCTGGGACCAAGCAACAGATAAGAGCTGGCTAGACAAGACAAAAACAGTGCCCGGACACAAGATTTACAACTGTTTTTCTTTAAAAAAAACTCTGATTACTTAATACAAGACCCAGATTTATCAGAGTACACATACATAATCTTTGCCTGTGATCCAAGTTAAAATTTTGACCACAAGCAAAAGAAGTGGTTGCATGGTTCTCAGTGAGCTTGCAGTATATTGTCCTACAGCAGTCCAGTGGGGCTAGGCTGCTGGAGTGAATACAGTGCCCCAAGCCCATTCTTAGAACACAATAAAGCTGCAGCAATTATGCAGGAAAGAATCCAACCATGTTAGATGGTGACATCTGGGGCCATGCCCTTTGACATTCTTAGAATCTGCCTTGACTAAAGTCTGCTTTTGAAGCAATGAGAGACTGAAGTCTGGGGGACTGCAAAGGGAGTAGTGACACAACAAAGCCAAAAGTAAGCTCGTATGATGTTACGGAAATGTCCAGAAAAAGGTTAGTTTTTCCTATTCAGAACAACTAGACTTCAGATATTGCAGCATTCAAATATATAAAAATCAGCGCAAGTATATCTCGGTATTATTCATAAAAGTAATGATGAATCTGTTTATAAAATGCTTTTAAATAATTCCAAAATTTGCAGCTCAGTGAACTTTCACAGCACACATTAATAAATTTAAACCATACTAGGCTACATACAGTCCATTCATGTTCCAGTGATTCAAACCAAGTATGTCTATTCCTCAGATTTTTACTGCTGCCTTCATTCAATATGAAATAATCAGTTTAACACATACTATATTTACATTTGCTAGAGAAAGGAGACAAATATGTGCATAGTGAGCAGTTCTGATTGTAAAATGTCTCTGATCTGGCAACAACAGCCAAAGTTAGTTTATTGCCCAGATCAAACTCGAGAGTGAAAAATTCCTCCCTGTCTGCAATCAAACCACTTACTATGGATAGGGAAAATCAAATTTGCAATTGTAGAGTAAACCAGGTTTGAGATTTAATTGCTGCTCCCATTGTAAATCCTCCACTTCTTCATGGTCACCTGATGTTTATGATTTATTTGTGTAATCCTGCCTATCTTAAGCCTTTGTTCTGCCCCCTTTGAAGGCCTTCGGGTCAAATACTCTTACTCCTCCACCCCACCCCCAACTCCAAAATAAATGGTTCCTTTTCTGCTGGGCAGTGTCGTTTAGAGGTGAAAAACCTTAATCAAGGAAACACCAAAAAAATTAAAAACTCAGTAAAACGATGATATAAAAATTGTCGCATTTACAGCATTAAAAATAATTCATTCTATAGGGTAATTGAGGTCTAGCTGATATTTGAGTCAGTAACATTAATGATTGTAAATTGCAGTGTTATGACACTGCAAAAGGGAAATATCTGTTTTGCTCCAAAATGTGCCCTCAGGCCTAGAAATACATTTTCTTCTAGAATCAGCATGGCTCTATTAGTTTTTCAAGGGTTAACTACCATTGTGACCTTGCAACAGAATGAAAACTTACATTTATCAAACTGGTTAAATTAAGACAACAAAGCTTGTGCCTGAAACAAAGAACAGAACTATACGATACAAGTATTTGAATTTAACTGCACAGCGTTGCTGCATGCAATAACCTTGTCAACAATACTTTGCCTCTCTACAGCTGTGACCTGTTCAGTAGCTCAACTCTAAGATCTGATAGAACATAAGGGTCTGCAACTTTACTCAAACTGTTAAATGGAAATTTGTGGTTCTCAATGTAGTTTGTACAAATTACCTCACTGAGAAGGGATTAAAGTTACACAAAAAGTGAAAAATACTCAATCTCAAGATTTTTTAAAAAAACATGTTGACTCAATGTCTCATTTTAATTAAAGTCAATTTAGACTTAAATAGTTGTCATCAGTACCCTCTCAAGTAACTGCAACATCAGTAAAATAGTCTTTTAACCTTTCATGCTACAGTTGGGAGTTGGATCTAATTCCAGCTGTACAAAGACTTGGTTCAAATGAGTCAAGCAAGGGCCATTAATGATATTGGTGAAAGCAAATCTTTCCTCCTGATACACTGGCAACACTGGCAGAAGGGTGGGACATCTCTTCAATCACTTATAGTCAGAGGTGCCCAGTCTGTATCAGCTTCCCCAGCAACCAAAAGGATGAACAGTGTCATTGATATTTCCTGAGCTCAGGGAGGAATACTCACCATTCTTAAGGGCAGCACCACCAAGGCACAGAAAGGCTACCATATAAAAAGTGTTTCTGCACAAGTATAACTAGGTTCTGTTCAGTTGTTAGACCCTCTTGGTGCCTCAAAATGAACATAACTTTTTTCCTGTGTAAGTAGAAAATGCCTTTTTTTTGCAACTGTAGAGAAACTCAATAAATATCAAAATCCCAATGCTTTGTTTGTTTTTGTTTCTCTGCAAAGACTGCACAGATTTGATTTAAAACATCTGTATGTACTTGTAGATGACTTTTATGAATAAACTACATTTTTGATTTAAAAAGATTTGTAACTTGTTACTGCATTTGGCTTTGTAGATATCTGATTAAGGGGCAAGATATCAGCAGTAATAGCTCGGTCCCCCACAAAAATATTGAGTGCATGGTTATACGTTTGTGAATTCTGGATAATTAGCAATTCTTATCGTTCAGCTGAATATCTTTTAAAGGAACATGAAACTTTTCAGAGAGCATTAAAATTGCCAACATTATTCAAATCCCTCAAGCCAAGGAGACTTTCTTGCCCTTTTAGTATAATGGCAAGGAAGCATTATGGGAATATTTATTAAAATAACCTAACCAAAACTTCTTCCTCCTATATTCTACTAAATTGACTGTATAAACAAGTTATAGAGCTGAAAAAGTTAGAATTGATTGATGTGGAGACACCATCTTAGACCAAGCAAAACAAGTCAAACTGCCACAATGAGGCTGCTTTACTACAAGATGCTGGTCAATTAATTACGCACCATGAATGATATTTTGGGGAGTGGAAAATTAATCACAATAAAGGAAAAAAAAACAGTATTTCCAGCTCTCCAAAATGGATTAAATGCTTCCTAAAGATTAATTTTAAAATTGCAATTAATCAATAGGAAATTTTACGTCAAGGCTTTTCTCTGAAGTTCTTTGAACTTGGGGCAAAGTCTCAATAGCACATGTAAAATTTCTATAGCAGGCAGTAATAATTACAGAATGTGAAAACTTCAAACATAGAACAAGGAATTTCATACCTCACACCTAAAAACAAAGTAATGCCAAAAACTAATAGATAGTAAGTACTACAGATGTTGGAGTCAGAGATAACTTGTGTGGATCTGGAGGAACACAGCAGGCCAGGCAGCATATATATGTCAGGACCCTTCTTCAAAAAGGGTCCTGGCCTAAAACATTGACTTTCCTGCTCCTCTGATGTTGCCTGGCCTGCTATGTTCCTCCAGCTCCACACCGTTACCTCCAAAAACTAACATTAGTGTTCAAACCACAGTCCAAAGTAGACACTTTCTACGGTCCAGAGTTAATGTGAAGATGGGAAATGCAATTGAGGAAAGTGATCTTGTGTTTAGGTAGGGTTCCAACCCAAATTGAGCACTCACTCAATTTAAAAAGCTAAAAACTTAAAAGGCTTGTTATCTGTTTCACACTCCCAAAAATGAGTATTCGAATTAAGGTATATACCTAAAATGTTTTCTCTTTCGAAACACTGTCCCTTTAACTTCCTCAGAATAACCCGAAGCACTTCACATTCCAAAACCACTTTATTGACAGTGATCACTAGTGTTATGGTGGCAAATGAAACCAATTTGGCAACAGCAAGGTTCCAAAAACAAGATTAATGTGGGCCGAAAGAGGATAGATCAGGGTATTTTCAAGATGGCTTGAAGTTAAATTCAGTGACATCTGAAGACGATGGAACACTTTGCCTGCAACAGTAGTAGACTCACCAATTTTAAGTACATTTAAGTCGTCATTGGATAAGCACATGGATGTACATGGAATAGTGTAGGTTAGATGGGCTTGAGATTGGTATGACAGGTCAGCACAACATCGAGGGCCGAAGGGCCTGTACTGTGCTGTAATGTTCTAAATTCTAAAAATCTAAACCTGGGGGTTCAAGGTACATAGCTCTTTAAAGTGACACAAACAGATTCAGAAAATAATTGGGACAGCTAAAGGAAAGCTGGCCTTTATATTCAGACGATTGAAGTATAAAAGATGGAGAAGCTATGAGGCAGTATAAAACCCTGGTTAGGCATCAATTTTACTACAGAGGGCAGATCTCGGCACCACACCGAAGGAAATATATACTGGCCTGAGGAAAAGTACAACATAGGCGTACAAGAATGATATCTGGACTTCAATAGGTGAAGTAACAAAGAGAGATTATACAAATTAGGCTTGTTTGCTCTACAATTTAAAGGTTAGGGGATGATCTGAATGAAAATCTTCAACATATTAAAAAGGAAAAAACAGGTTAGATAAATACAACCGCTCTACTGGTTGGGGATTCTAGAATGAGGGGGCATACTCTAAATGTTAGAGTCATACAGTCATACAGTAATACAGCAGGGAAACAGGCCCCTCAGTCCAAACTGGTCGATGGTTCCTTATTCCTGTAAACCCTTCCCATCCATGTACCTCTCCAAATGATTTTTAAATGTTGCTATGGTACCTGCCTCAACCACTTTCTGGCAGCACCTTCCATATATGCGTCACTCTGCAAGTTGCCCTTCAGATCGTTCCTAAATCTTTCTCCTCTCACCCTAAACATATACCCTCTAATTTTCAATTCCCCACACCTGGCAAAAAGACTATATGCATTCATCCTATCTATGACCTTCATGATTTTATACACCTCAAAAAAGTCACTTCTCATTCTCTTATGTTCCAAGGAATAAAGTCCTGTCCTGGCCAATCTCTCCCTATAATTCAGGTCTACTAGTCCTGGCAACATCCTCGTAAGTCTTCTTTGCATACTTTCCAGTTTAACTATATCTTTTCTATAACAGGGTGACCAAAACTGTACACAACTGTACACAACTCCAAATGCGGCCTCACCAATGACTTATACAACCGTAACATCATTTCCCAACTCCTGTACCCAATGTCTCGACCGATGAAGGCCAACATGCCAAATGCCTTCTTCACCATCCCGTCTACCTGTGATGCCGCTTTCAACGAACTAGATACTTGTACTCCTAGGTCCCTCTTTTCCACAACACTCCTCAGGATCTTACCATTTACTGTACAAGTCCTACCTTGGTTTGACATTCCAAAGTGCAACACCTCACAATTATTTGTATTGAATTACATTTGCTAATCCTCAGCCCACTTCCCCCTGATCAAGATCCCTCTGTAACTTTTGATAACCTTCACTATCAAATATACCTCCTAATTTTGTATCATTTGCAAACTTATTAATCTTGCCTTGTACATTCACATCCAGATCATTTATGTAAATAATAACAAAGGTCCCAGCCAAAGAGCTAAATAATTCAGATGAGATGTTAGGAAGCACTTCTACACAAAGGGTGGTAGACATTTGGATAATGATGAGAGTGGATGCTGGATCAGTTTTAGTTTAAATCAGACAGATTTTTTTTTTTAAACAAAGATATTAAAGGATATGGGCCAAAAGGCATGTAGCCACACATCAGCTGTGATCTCACTGAATGGCAGAACAGGTTCAAGGGGCTGAATGGCCTACTCCTGTTCTTATGTTCCTAACATGGCAACACATTATTCCACGATTCTGTGAATGGCTAATTTATGAACAGAAAATGTTGGGGGTGTTCAATACATTAGGCAGGATAATGAGAACTCTAAACTTTACACCTTATGAAGTGACTTTTTAAAAAGAAAAGTCTGCCTAGGAAAATAGCAGAGATGTCAAAAAAAGCCTAAGGATAACTTGAATAGCAAGGCTTCTTGCACTGTGTTTACAGCCTCCTGCCAATAACTGCAGTCTAGTGCCTCTGTGTTGCATTTACCAGCTGTTTTCAAATTAAATGATGTAAAATGGCAGGTAACAAGGTATAGAGCTGGATGAACAAAGCAGGCCAAGCAGCATCAGAGGAGCAGGAAGGCTCACGTTTCGGGCCTAGACCCTTCTTCAGAAATGGGGGAGGGGAAGGAGGTTCTGAAATAAATACGGAGGGGGGAGGCGGATAGAAGAGGGATAGAGGAGAAGATAGGTGAAGACAGGTCAAAGAGGCGGGGATGGAGCCAGTAAAGGTGAGTGTAGGTGGGGAGTTAGAGAGGAGATGTGTCAGTCCAGGGAGGGTGTACAGGTCAAAGGGGCAGGATGAGGTTGGTAGGTAGGTGATGGGGGTGGGGCTTAAGGTGGGAGGAAGGGACAAGTGGAAGGAAGGATAAGTTAGGAGGCAGGAATGAGCTGGGCTGGTTTTGGGATGCGACAGAATGGCTTTGATTTTTCTTCCCACCTCAGTTTTATTCACTTAATTGTATTTCCGTATGTATTTGTTTCTATGTACTGAGCAGGGAAAAGCACAAGGAAGAGGCGCGCATCCAGGTACCAATATATAAAAAAGTTCAAGTATTTAAAGCTGAAACAAACTTTCTTAATTTCAAATAATATCTCCTGGATCTCCAAATCCCACTCTCATCATCTGGCCACCAGACCAAGTCTCTTATCAAGAAAAATATGAACTTTTTTCAGAATTTTGACCTTGGGATTTGTGGATAGGTCAGAATATTCATTTTTATGGATAAGGTTGATGACTGATAAATCATTGATTAAAATTTGAGATAATGTCAAGATCTGTAGCCAGAGTTGCATAAATATCCCTTCTTAACATGTTTTGGGAGTTGGGGGAGGAATAGGACACTATTTGAAATGGAGGAGGAGGAGGAGACTGGGACAAGCTGTCTGTCTCCACTTGGCATACAAAAGCCTTAAAAGCACATGCTAAGATGGTTTTTACTAGCAGAAAGCAAACGTTTATTAAATGTTATAGGCTCAAATCATACTGAACAAAGGAAGCAGCACTGGTTGGCAGCTTCAGTGCCAACTTGGACAAAATTAGGTTCATGGGGGAGAAACCTGTTTGCGTACTGCTGCTATGCAGACTTGTATCAATTTCTTGCAGATAGGTTGTCTGCACAGTTGCTTCAATGATATCAATGAACACTACTGTGTTGGCCACCCAGGTAGTACTGCATGGTGCTGTTTTCCCAATTTTTTCCCCTCATATGTTTAACACTCTTGCTAATTGATTCATGAAACTCGGATTCAAATTTTTAACAGGTGCTACTGCACATATTTTGAAAAAGTATATTTTTTCCATGACTGTTCAATGTAAAAAGTGTGAATGAGTTGCCTTTAAAGAAATACATTTTATTTTAGAAAACATTCTGCTATGACTTCAAAAGCATTTAAATGTAGCATATGAAAGAGCTCTGCAAGTTGAAGTATTTTTTCAAAGCTCAGACTTACTTGAACCCTATATGATAATCTCACACATCTAAGAGCTTCTCATTCTTCTGAGAATAAATCAGAGAGACATCTTGCCTTACAATGTGATTATGAGGGGAAGTCAATGCTAGCTTCACTTTAGATTACCTTATACATTTCTTAATAGGTGAAAGCAATTTAGTTTTAAAAGTTGCTCACAAGCTCTTTAAAACTGTTCTATGCACTTTGTAACATTGGGTTTCTTACTGGAGAAATTCTTCAGTAGGCAACTTTCCACTCAAACGTGTTCTTTGTTCCAATTATCTATCATAATATTGTATACATCATACTCAACTATGAGCAAACATGGGTTTGCACAGATGTGCTTTAAAGCGATAACAGAATTGCTTCATTAGTAGAACTGTTGGGAAAATTTGATTATTCAATACATCTATTCAATGTATAGATTTTCATTAATGATGCAACACAAAATGAATAAGGAACAGGCCATTTCTAAAGGTTGAATAATTGTCAGAACACTTGCAGATGGATAATATCATACCATACCATTTAGGTCACTCCAAAGAAAAGTGTAATATGTTAATGATTCATGAAAGATAAATACAGCTAGCTATTTATACTGTTTACAAGTCATTCTAATATTTGCTTATATCATTACTTGCTCATCCACGAATCTTATCTTTTATTTATTCAAACAGGATCTTACAGTCTTGCTGATAATTAATCAGATAAAATTAGGCTGTTTTTGATCTCACAGCACTGTGAAAGTCTAATGCCATAAATTAGGTGTAATGTTTTGAAGATGTCCCTTCATCAACTAATTGTGACCTTTGGATTTCTGACAAACATATGGCCTCACTTCTGAAGCAAAGAGCAACAGCTGCTTTGATGCTGCACTCGTTTTCTCCTACAAAGTGCCCTCTCGTCTACAATGGTAGCAAATCTCGCAAAAAAGTGTGGACACAATTTGCTGAAGTTTAGCCACATTTCCTCTACTATTGTTTGAACACAGCTATCCTTCCTAGGTTAAACGTGGAAAAAGAACTTTGATAGAGCATTTCTTGTAACTGGTTCATATCCCAAAGCATTGTGCAGCCAATGCAGTACATACTACTGCTGTGTATATACTTTTGTAAAATAAGGAACATGGAAGTCAATTTACAAGATCCATTAAGAGCAATGTGACACTGACTGAACAATTAGCTTATTAATGTGGGATTAATGCTGGTCAAGATACCAGGGAAAACTCCCTTACTTGTCTTCAAATACTATCATGCAATCTTTTACACCAACCCGAGAATAGGCAGGACCTTAGTTTAACCATCATCTGAAAGATGGCATCTCCAACAGTGCAGTATTCCTCCTAATGCACTGAGGTATCAAATTTAATTAAGTATTCAGTCTCACAGGGACTTGGGGGCTACATTCTCGATCTTGACTCAGAAGGCCAATGGCCACGGCACCAAACCTGACACCTTGACTGCACTAGATCTACCAAAAATAGCACTTTCAGTATTTTAGACAAAATATAAAACCAACAGAACAGTCTAGGGGTGCAATAGTTAAATACTAAACCCATTCACATTTATTGAAAAAAACAGACAGCTTGAATTCCCTAAGTTCCTTCAATGATTTAGGAAATCCTAACATGTGTTGTTAGAATGTGGATAACATATCACAACTGAGTAAATAAGATTTCATTTAAAATAGAAAACTATCATTCTTTTGAAAACATCTGAAACTCGGGAGATGAAGTCTGACAGTCTGATTTAAATTTCAACATTCATATCAAAAACTGCTTACATTTCTCTTCAATTATTGAACAGTATAGATGGCAGCGTGTACAATTATTATAAGAATCTAGGTGTCAGTGTTTAAGTTTAATTCATGTAAAAACAATGAAAGTAAACCCAAGGTATAAAGCGACATAGAAAAAAATCTTGATTATAATCGATAAAGTAATATTTTCATTCTTTATTCATTCACAGGATGAGGGCATCACTGGCCAAGCAGCATTTATTGCCCATTCATAACTGCCCAGGAGGCAGTTAAGAGTCAACCACATTGCTGTGGGCCTGGAGTGACATGTAGGCCAAACCAGGTAAAAGATGGCAGTTTCCTTCCCGAAAGAACATTTGTGAACTAGATGGGTTTCCCTGACAATTGATTATGGATTCATGATTATCATTAGACTCTTAATTCCAGATTTTTATTGAATTCAAATTCCACCATCTGCATTTGAACACAGGTCCCCAGGAAGGGGGGGGGGCGGGGCGGGTGGTGTCTCTGGGTTAACAGTCCCCTGATAACACCACTAGGCCATTGCCTCCCCTCCCTGCAGGATGAATAAAACAAGCTGCCTTAATAAAACATCCCAAATAATAATACTTACCTTAAATCATAGAACATTCACTGCATAAAAATGCTCTTTGGTCCACAATATCTGAACCATCTCTAAGAACAATTAATCTCATTCGCTTGCCTTACCCATAGTACTACTAATCTTTTCAGATTATTAGCCAATTTCCTTCTTGAATGCCGTGGTCAAATCTCCCTCCCTGATACACTCACACTGAACTACAGGTTATAACCATTTACTGTCAAGTTTTTCTTCGCATCATCTTAAACTAGTGTCCTTTCTTTCTCAACCCTTCTGCCAACGGGAACAGCTTCTTTCCAGCTGGTCAGTCCAGAACCCCCTCAACTTTGAAAGCTATCAAATCTCTTCTCAACCTTCTCTTCTCCAAAAAGACCACCTTAGTTTCTCCAATCTGACCACAAAACAGAGTCTCTCATCCCTTGAACCACGTTTGTAAATCTTTTCGACATCTCTGCTAAAAGATGGTGTTCAGAATTAGATACAATACTTCAGCTGAGTTCAAACCAATGTTATACAAAAAATTACTTAAGTTCTTTGCTTGTAGACTCCATGCCTTTATAAACCCATGACTTAGCATGCCTTACGAACAGAGAAGCCAAGTCAATGGTCTAGGGACACAGGCCTACATCCCACAATGACAGCTGGTGGAACTGAATGCAATTATCAGTTGTGGTCAAGAAATTATCATTGTCAAAAATCCATCTAGTTCATTGATGTCCTTTAGAGAAGGAAATGTGACATTCCTTCCTGTTTGGCCTACCATGACTCGAGACCCACAGCAATGCTGTTGACCTTTAGCTGCTCGCTGAAATGGCTTAGAGCTCACTCGATTCAATGGCACTGGAGTGCCATGCTGGCCTTGCTAGCCATGCTCACATGCTCAAAGAATAACGAATGTTGTTTTCTTAGCCTGCTGTGCTACTTCCAACAATTTATGTATGTTTACTCTTGCATCCCACTGCTCCTGCACCCACTTTAAAATGGAATCCTTGACGTTATGTTGCCTTTCCTTGTTCATACTAAAAGTACATTTCTTGGCATTAACTTATATCATCCACACATCCATCTATTTCACCTGCCTGTTTTCTCGTTAAGACCAACACACTACCTTCCTCTCAGTTGCAATACTTCAAAAGTTCTGTACCATCTGCAGATTTCAAAAAATTGTGCTCTCTACACTCAAGAGGAGATCATTAACAGATTTTTTAAAAAGTAGTTGATCTAATACTGGCACATATCTCCCATGGTATTCCTTTCTCCAATCCAAACCACAATCATTTTTAACTGCTCTCTTCTGTCACTGACAAATTCATGCAGCCACTTGTTCAAAAGCTTGATCAACACTTTAACAAATAACTTTTAGAAATCTATAACAACTACATCAACTACATAACCATCATCCCTCACTATTACCTCAACAAAACTTGCTTGAAGTTACGCTCAGCTTATGAACAAACAATGTTGGCTTTCCTGAATTCATTCAAATCTGAGTAAAGGTCAACTGAGCTTGTCCTAATTCTTACTTAAAGTGTTCCCACCTCCAGGTAAAAGGTAAAGTCACCATAGTTTCAGAGGACTACTAGGCTGCTCTTTCAGACAGTGATGACTGGTGCTTTAACCAGAAGGTCACCACATCTCAGACGAGGGAAGAGGTAGAAAAAGGAGAGTCCTTCTTGGAACCAGTGCTGGGATTAACCCATGCTGTTGCGTCACTCTGCATTGCAAATGAGCCTTCCAGCTAACCAGAGTCATAGATATACAGCA
Organism: Stegostoma tigrinum; assembly: GCF_030684315.1. Classification (NCBI taxonomy): domain Eukaryota; kingdom Metazoa; phylum Chordata; class Chondrichthyes; order Orectolobiformes; family Stegostomatidae; genus Stegostoma; species Stegostoma tigrinum. The sequence continues at coordinate 15,530,938 of NC_081386.1, forward strand.
CGGAAACAGACCCTTCAGTCCAACTCATCCGTGTTGGCCAGGTTTCTATCTAAACTCCTCCTAATTACATACACATCCAGATGCCTTTTAACTGTTGTTATTGTACCAGCCTCCACCACTTCCTCCGGCAGCTCGTACATGCACCACCTTCTTTCTGAAAAAGTTGCCCCTTGGGTCCCTTTTGAATCTTTTCCCCCCCTCACTTTAAACCTATGCTATCTAGTTTTGGACTCCCCCACCCCAGGAGAAATGACCTTGCCCGTTGACCCTATCCATGCCTTATGATTTTATAAATTGCCAACACTCCAGGGAAAACAGCCGCCAGCCTATTCAGCCTCCGTCTATTGCTTAAACGTCCAACTCTTGCAACATCCTTGTAAATCTTTTCTGAACCCTCTCAAGTTTCACAACATTCTTCCTATAGCAGAGAGAGTAGAATTGCACACAGTATTCCAAACGTGGCTGAACCAATATCCTGTATAACTGCAACATGATCTCTCAACTCTTAGTCAATGCACTGGCCGATAAAGGCAAGCATACCACTTTTCACTATCCAATCTACTTGTGGCTCCACTTCCAAGGAACTATGAACCTGCACTCCAAGGTCTTTGTTCAGCAACACTTCCGAGGACCTTAACATGAAGTGTTTAAGTCCTGCCCTGATTTGCTTTTCCAAAAGGCAGCACCTCAAATTTATCTGAATTAAACTCCATCTTGAGATATCTGTATCACAGGTGAGGTGCTAGAAGGCTGGACGTTGGCTAACGTGGTGCCACTATTTAAGAAAGGTGGTAAGGAAAAGCCACAAAACTACAGACTGGTGAGCCTGACATCACTGGTGGGCAAAATACTGGAGTGAATCCTAAGAGACAGGATTTACATATATTTGGAAAGGCAAGGACTGAGTAGGGATAGTCAACATAGCTTTGTGCATTGGAAATCATGTCTCACTAACATGATTGAGTTTTTTGAAGTAATAAAGATTGATGAGGGCAGAGCGGTGGATGTGATCTATATCGACTTCAGTAAGGAGTTAGATGAGATTCTTCATGGTAGACTGATTATCAAGGTTAGATCACATGGAATACAGGGAGAATTAACGATCTGGATACAGAATTCGCCGGAAGGTAGAAGATAGAGGGTGATGGAAGAGGGTTGCTTTTCAGACTGGAGCCCTGTGACCAGCAGGGTGCCACAAGGATAGGTGCTGGGTCCACTGTTTTTCATCATTAATATAAATGATCTTGATATGAACATAGGAGTTATGGTTAGTAAGTTTGCAGATGACACCAAAATTGGAGGTGTGGTGGAGAGTGAAGAAGGTTGCCTCAGAGCACAATGGGATCTTGATCAGATGGGCCAATCGGCTGAGGAGTGGCAGAAATCCCCAAACTAATTAACTGGCCTGTAGTTATAGGTCTTATCCTTACATCTATTTAAAATGTCTTCTTAAACCTATAGAAGAGCCTTAGATTTCTTTTCAATAGATCTTTAATGCATGTTAGAGCTAAAAATCATTAGGAACAGAAACTGGAACAAACTAAGCAGTATCATCTAGTGTTAATAACAGTTTACAGGCAGTATCCAACTCTCTTGGAGTCAAAATACATAAGCAAATTCCAGCATAATGGATTCACTGATTCAACGACTTCATTGACACCTAAGCTTCATAATTAATTACCTCGTAAAATTAACTAACCTTTTGAATGGACATTGAGTAAGATTTAATTCCAATAGATTTACAAAGTCCTCAGCAAAATGTAAAACAACAAGAGAATCACATACAACTTTCATGAGTTTCAAACGTTCCAAATCTTATGTTGTTAAGCTCACAGCAGAGCAGACATCATGTTCATCATGTTCTATTCCTCTTTAGCCTCAACCTTCCAGCTCACGGCCTGACGATAACCCACTGTATTTAAGATTGTTCATTCCATTATGAATTTAGTGGTCCCCTGAGAAAGGGGGCTTCAGTTATATCATTGAACTCTTCATCTATAAACAGAATAGTAGGTCTACTCAGTAAACACTGTTAAAGTCAATAAATAGGTCAGTCCATCCCTTTTAAATTCTATAACGTGCAGTAAGATTTTCTGCATATTAGTGCTGTCACACAAAAATCATTAACATATATGCAATGCATCCCTTTATAACATTCTTATTTCAGACCTATCATTTCTTATGCTCTTCAAATAGTGGGCAAATAATTGTCATCACCAGTGTCTCTGTCCAAGACAGTTATTTCTAATATGAAGATGAGCATCATTCTTGCAAAACAAAACTCTGCTAAAAGGAAAGGCCAGGAAACTTTGGTCCATGAAAATCACGTGGCTGGGAATAAAGCAAATGCTGCTTCATTACCAACACAGGGTCAGAGAATTTTATTTTGCAGGTGAATTAGTTAAAAATTGGGTTGTTTTGTACTAAATATTTACAGATTCTAATGTACTTTCCTAAAGCATTTTTGCAGCTTTAGCCTGAGGCATTTTGTGTTTCATACTTGGGAATCCCACGCACAAGAACTACACGTTAATTCCTCAATGCCCTCCCCAACAAATTACAATAATGCAACCCAATAACTGTAATAATGTATTACAGTAATGTAATAATGTCCATGGAATGGAAAAGCATTCGGTGATGGTATAACACGCAAGTCACAATAAAGAGAAGGCAATGGGAAGTATAGTAACAAATACTGGATTTTGTTTGAGGTGGGGGCATAATTTCAAACTTCTAAAATAAAAATGGTTCAGTAAAAGACATACAGTTGATTATGACAACATGTTAAGAAATAGATAATTACAACTTTAGTTATCCTTTGTAATATCATGTAAAACATCTAACATTTTGGCCTAGATGCAAGGTGGGCTTCCCCTCAGAATATTAAGGCCCATAAATTATCAAGACATTTGCATATACATTTGCAGATAGGGTCTTGATAACTACCACAAGTTAACTTCTTGCATTCTGTATCATGAAACAGTTCAGGTTAATAAAAGCATGAAATAGAAGAATGAAGTAAAAGCACTAAAAGCAGTTCAGTTGTTCAGTCACCTTCATGTGATTACTAGACATCTTTCAACAAATCTTTTAAGTACATTTTGAAAACAACTTGATTAAATCTTTATGTTGGAACTATTCAAAGATTAGTGCACAACCTGAAGTTATGAGCAACTGTTCAAATTGAGCTTTCAGAAGGATAAAAAAGGGTTGTCTCTCATTGTAAAATGGCACACTTCCATACAGGTGTTCTTAACTTTATTACATTTTCACACCTTGTTAACTCACAGCAACTATTTAAACACAAACAGCTAGTAAAAGACTCCATTTCCTACCAATTTGCCTCCCCTTTTCGTAGTGCTTAGCTCAATTTGTGTTGTCTTTCAGGTCCACCCTGGCCTGTATAACTTTATTGCACCCTGGGAGGCCATCATTAAAGCAGGCGTCTAGTGGATAAGCTGAAATTACAGAAAGAATATAGGCTCCACCTCAACATGTATATCCAGCTCCTTTTACTAAATCATATTCCGCTGAAAACCAAAAAAGACTGAAAATCTTGCTTTACACCAAAAAAAACAAGAGCCTAAATTTAATATCCCACTCAAAAAAACTAATTAATGAAAGCATGGCTCAATACTGTGTTGCACTTTTCTAAATATAGCTCTCTGTATCTTTTTTCCTTAGCCACAGGAATTGGTTCTCACAGGGGAAGGTTCACAATTGCTAGGCATTTGTATTCAAGTAACCATTTCTCAGGTACAAGTCTAGAAACCTATCTGTTCTGAAAAAGAGCCATTACTTGATTTGAAATGTTAACATTATTTCTTCACCTACACATGCTGCCAGATCTGCTGAAATTCTCCACTTTTTTTATTTCTAGAAACTGGGTTTTGTTTCACTATTCAAGCATGAAGTATCAAAGCAGAATCCAATCCCAAATTTATGTGCTGTCTACACATTACATGTGCTTTCCAGTTGAGGTTATCAGATACCAAATCAGTCAGAAGTGGCAATGTTGGAACATTTCTTTATTCTCCTCCTAATGTTAAGGCCCCCTCAGCATAGAAGCCCTTGCAACTCAATAACTAATCATAACTCAGCTGGGATCAGTCAAGCAATGTCCAGGGATCAGAACATTCAACTTTTTGACCCGGACAGTTTATTACTATGGTCACTTTCCACTCCGTTACTGTTTTTTAAGACAGGGCATTTAACGTACTATCCAGTAGGACAAGATAAATTCTTTTAACCCTGGAAATCTAATGCTTGAAGCCCTAGGTACCTCTTGTTTGCACTGTATAGTATGTAATCTAGTGACTTGCCCTGTGAGGATCATGAGTCAGAAAAGTCATTCTTAGCAATGCTATCCAATTGGTAAAGTAAATTAATCAGACCATCACAATACGCAAATGAACAGGTCAATTCTTAAACATCACCTTCCACCAGTACATATTGTTCTTACCTACACAGGTTCAGAGAAAAAGGTTGGTGACCAATGGTTTAAGCAGCAGGTATATGAAAAACAAATTTTGCTGGAACATATAAATTGTTCTTTTCTCAAATATTGCCTTGTAAATTAGCAATTAGGACTTTAGTCTCACAATTGCACATTGCACTTTTAAGTTTACAGTGAGACACATTTAAAAATAAAAAAAGAACAGAATCTACCACATTCAAACTCACTGTAAAAATGCACCTTAACATTTCTGACAAGAAAAAACCTGACAGATAAAAAACTAAATGTAACTGACCATACTGGTAAATTTTCTTCACGGTCAGTACTGAAGAATGTTTATTTTAAACCTTAAACCTTTTGATTGAGGTTTATTTTGAAGTTCAGTTTACCATTACATAACAAATTTCCCATGGTTTAAACCTGAATCTCCAAATTTATAAGTCTGCTTAAAAAGTACAGTTTAGTGGGGAAGACCAGTTATGCATAAATAAGCACTGTCATCCAAATGCCACAGCAAGTGGCTCAGGTTTTCACGACCTTAAGAAAAGAAATTGTTTACAATTTTAATGCTCATTATTGAACTGATTTAGAATCATACAATTCCTACAGTGTGGGCAGAGGCTATTTGGGCCATTGTGTCCGCACTAAGCCTTCAAAGAACTTTCTACTCAGAACCATCACCCCCAAACATATCCCAATAACCCCACATTTACCATGGTTAATCCAACCAGCCTGCACAATCCCTGGATACTACAAGACAATTTGGCATGGCCAATCCACCTAACCTGCATATCTTCGGATTGTGGGAGGAAACAGGAACGTCTGACAGAAACCCTCACAAACGTGGGAAGAACATGCAAACTCCAGTCACCCAAGGATAGAATTGAACCTGGGTCCCTGGCACAGGGAGGCAGCAGTGCTAACTGCTGAGCCACCATAATTAAACCTTTCCAGTAGGGTTCCTAATGTAAAAATCCACAAACCTAAGTGTTTAAACATCTAGGACTTTATGAAGTAGTATTCACCCTTTCGATGCAGATTTCTTTTTATTAAAATCAACCTGTTCAGAGATGTTATTACACACCTCTGGAGCATTTGGGACTTGAACTCCGGCCTCCAGGCTCTCATTTCCTCAGTGCTGAATTAAAGAAAGTACAGTCAAGACAGAATCCAAAAATAGTTTTCATTCTGTAGTACCATCTGTTGTCAATAAGTGTTGCCATGGGAATTTCTTTTTAATTTAAAAAGATTTTGAAATGGTAATGCTAAATTTGTATTTCAAAAAACTATTCAACAAAGCCTTTTTCTTCTTCATAGTTGTTGCAGGCCTGAGTTATCCATTGGTAAACAAAATAGCTCTACCTTTTCCATGTGAAACACAAGTTCACATTTTCTGATTCAATTATAATTTACTATGGTAAATATGTTGGTAATATGCTCTTGTTGCCGGATGAGGCAGCAATCAAACCCATACAAAATTTTCTTGGTATCACTTCAAGTCTTGACTGATTAAAAATTTTATTCCTAAAGTGGGCCAGGGTGGCAATAGGGTCACATTTATAAATTGTGAGTGTCTGTCAGAGTAGAGACAGAGCTTTATCTTTGTTCACAGCGAAGAGATAAAATCATGGGCTTCAAGAGGTCAAAAGGCAGTGACTGGGACAAGTGCCTTAAGCAAACCATTCCATCTAAAACCTCCTGTTGGAACTTTGTGAACAGGCTTAAGAAATAAATAAATGGAACCAGTTTACTTTTTGGAAACAAAGACTTGCACTCAGTAAAACCATACTATCTATCCTGAGAGAGTCTAACTGTCCAACTGGTTATACAGAGATAAAATGCCAAAAATAAAGATAAAACCAAACTTGAAATAAAAGAAACAGTAAATATACAGATGCCTTTGGGTTCAACATGTTTCCTAACTCCAGTGACTTGTTCGAATGAAAAGCTAACAAAGATAATCTTTCTTGAGCTGCATCTTTGAGGTGAAGAGGAACGTGGAGAAAATGTTAGGTTTTTCTTTAAACACTTGCTTACCATCTCCAGTTAGTTTTTAATTCCATGCTTTTCTGACAGAAATGTTTACAAATATGGTTGTATACTATACTTCAGAATTGAGCCATTACACTCAAATTTATCCTCCAAATATACTTTAGAAAGCATGGTCAGAGAGGCTGGTTCAAGTGAAGTGCAACTCAATTTGCTGTTTTTAAAATTAGGCAACTTTTAAAGACTACTGTTTAAGCTTGAATGGATACCTTTCAGGAAGTGTTTTGTTGTGAAACTGAAAAGCCTAAACATTAACTAGAATAAATGGGGCAATAAAAAAAGGGCAGGGGAATGAAAATGAGTGTCTCTATAAAGTTAATTCTTCTTGGTTTGTAATAGGTCAGTCTAATTTGACTTCTTAAAGCCAGAATAGCTACATCGAGAAGGATAAATAACAAGCAAAAAAGACTAAAATAGGAACAGAATCTAATCAATGATTTGGTTTTGTTCTACTCTCTTGGTTCATTGTCCTGAACAGTTTTTTGCCTGGTTAAATGGTCAGCTGCCAGCCACCTGCGATGGCTGGAATGGCCACAGATGGTCAGTTGTCCAGTTAGTAGTTAAGAATGTCCTGTTGTTCCCACATCACACAGAGACTGAGGCCCTTGACAGGGATCCTTGAATCTAAGCTCATCACCAAGCAACAGTCAAGGGCCACAGCCAAACAGTGACTGAGGTCAGACTTAATAATACCGCAATAATTTACACTAATAGATCAGTCAGAGGAAGGATTTCAAATGTAATAACATTCAGATATCACTGTTCCTTTTCCTTTCTGAAGAATCATAACTGCAAATCGTAACCACATTGCTTAAATTGTAACAGTAGCAGTCCCAATAATACACTAAAATATTCAGAACTCTTACAATTGAAAGTACTATGCAAAAAATCAAACAGATAATTAGAATCTTAATTATAACATAACATCCTCTAGTAACTATGTATTGAAGACAAACTAAAGGTAACATAGTGTTTACTATCATACAAGTTTAAAGCTTTACAGCATGTGAAAAATTTTGTGCGCGCAAAAAAAAACTTATATGCTCACTGTATTTTGGTTCAGCATAAACCTTAGTCCTAGCATATATTGATAAATGTTTGGAATAGTTACATGGCACTGCAGCAACTAGATTTCAGATCATTTCAGGTGGTCTGGAAACAGAAAAAAAATGCAGAACAACTGTGAAGGATTGTGTTGACAGAAAAGGTTGTGTAAATAATTCACACAACCAAAAAAAAGTCGCTTCAGGAAGGGCTGAGGTGTAAAATGATACTATGTAATACTAAACCCTTTGTTTTCTAAGTTGCATTATATTAAGAAAAAGCTTATTATTTCTGCCACAACACTAAAAATAAGATGTGATGAAGCATTTAACAGGAGCATTCAAGTGTTCAGAAACGGTATTTTTCCAATGGAGGGTGGGCAATTTTGCAATTTTTGAAATGGTAAGTTCTTCTTTCAGAGGAATGAACAGATTGTGATGACTCAAACTTTAGTGGAGCCAAGGGATAGAAAGAATTAAAATATACTATTCAAGTTAATTAACAAATCCAATAATACGCTTTGAAAAAGGAGGTACAGCATCCAGAGTTTGAATTTTTACTCAGTGATTTTACTTAGTTATACAATAGCAGTAGGCACTGCGCTAGCTGGATAGATTTTTTTCAAATTACATCTTCACAGCACAGATGAGAGTTGAGTTTGTTACTGGGATATCCAAGAAAACATCTCTGTAAAAGTTCCATTTCAGTATAGATTTTGGTTCCAAGTTTCTACCCATTGGCTGAATATAAAGTTCAATTTTCCATTTTCCTGTACAAAAAATGGGGATATTTTTCTCAGACATTTCTGTACGCAGTGTCAAGCAACTTGTTTGTTGTTCATAAACTTTACTGCGGAGCTGATCCAGAGGGAAAATTAAATTTCACCCTTTCCCCACCCTTGGGGAATTCCAGCACAACTGAAGCCGACAATAAGGAAACAAAATGAACTATGAGCAAGATAATGGGGTGTATGATGAGGAAAGAAAAGGTTGAAAAACTTTCCAAAGTAAGTAAAACACAAGCACAACAAACAGTGATAACCAAATACATTTTGAATGAAAGCATTTTGAACAAATCTATTCAGATGACAAATAAAGAAACCGTTAACATGAAGTGCAAAGATGTGCATGTTAGGTGGATTGGCCATGCTAAATTGCCCATTGTATATGTTAGGGGCATTAGCCACGGGAAATGCAGGGTTACAGGGATGGGGATGGGGGTGGGGGATGCTGTTCGGAGGATCAGTGTGGATTTGTTGGGTCTTCAATGGCCTACTTTCACACTGCGGAGATTCGATTTTATTCTACTGGTGATAAAGTCTCTATAAAAATTAAGGCTAAGTGGAAGATTTGAACATTACATACCTAGTCCACTGATGGTGTAATGAGAATCTTGTATGCCAAGTGCAATGGGCCCAGTTTCCTGTTGACTTTCCTCCCTGTAAAACAGTCTGTATCCCTGGATGTGCACACTATTCTCCTTGGCTTGCCTCCAGCTTACTGTAATAGTTGTACAGTTCAACGGCTCTAATCGCAGCTCTGGGGCCAAGGGGACTATGGAAATAAGACATGGGAAACATAATTCATGCCTTTTCTGTTACATTAGATGTTTCCTAGAGTTGCACAACAAATTGCAAGTATGTTTCATCATTGTTTTCAATATATTGAGAAACCAACTCAGTTACTTCTAAGATAGTAGGAAGTGCAGATGCTGGAGAAACTGACATAACAAGGTGTAGAACTGGATGAGCACAGCAGGTCAAGCAGCATCTGAGGAGCAGGAAAACTGACATTTTGGACTTAGACCCTTCTTCAAAAGCCTGTACACCTGGTTATCTCAGTTATTTCTATACAGCTGGAGTGAGTAAAATGCTTACACTCAATGCAAACACCATTGTGACAAAAGATTAATTGATTCAAAGTGCACCAGAGCACTTGCATAGTTCTCAGAACACTACTTATGCCTACCACAACCTAAACGCTACTGACGCCATCTTATTTTGCTGTTATTAGAAAGCTTTCATTCCATAAACAAATGTTTATTTTTACAGCGCTCAAAACTGAAGGGAAACTTGAAAACTAATGGCTGGCGAATTTAGGCAGCACTCCCACTGTGTCTACTTTGAAAAAACTGAAATACAGTTAAGTTGGATATTCAAATCTCAGTCACTAAACCTACTACAAAGTATTCAAATAGTATCTATTTCTTTCAAACAACCAAACTTGTCCCTTACACCAACATTAAAATTGGAAAACCAACTCCCAGGATTTGAAAAAAAAGCTCGCGCATTTTTGTTTTTTTAGAAAATGAAATACTGCTTTAGGTCATAGTTACCACACCAATCACGATTTGTGCTGAGTAGTCTCAAAGTAGGGCCATTTTTAAAAAAAAGTTACAGAAAAGAAGAAGTCAAGGGATGACAGACAGGAGGCTACACGAAGGGAACAGAAAAAAAATAGCACACGTGTAAGTAGAACTCAGGATGAGCCTTTTCAAGTCTTGCTTTTCTTCTTTTAAGGGAAGGAATGCTGTCCATCCTGCTGCTTACTCCCCTAATCTGATGAAAACAACAGGCCTGGAGCCCCACAGGGATATGTCCTGCTCTAGGCCTGACAGCTCCAAGATTGATGGCTTAAGATAGCAGGCACCAGAATGAAATACTGGCGCTTTGACTGTTTATTTGGAAGTATCAGCACACATAAACACACCATCTCTTTGTCTGTGCCCAAACTGAATTATTCTTGGATGAATACCACTTACCAAAATCAAAAGGTAAACACAAGCTATCTTCTCCTCCCACAATTGTGAATCAGTTACTATTAAGCACAGACTCATCTTTACTTTTGGGGCTAGCAGACCATTGCAAACATTCGTGATCCATTGATCGGAGGCCCATCCTGATGTTACTGGCACAAGGGCAAAGGTTACTAGGGTAACTGCAGCAACATCTTAACAAGATTATTGCAACAATCTCTTATGAACAACAAGCAGATCACCATATGCTCTCTCTCAGGATGGAAGGTTTTAATTTTCCATCCCCAAACTCATAACTGCTTTATATTGCATCTCAGTTACCAAAATACATTCAGAATTAAACCTCATATTTGCTTTTTATAATTTTAGTTGCAATCTCATACATTGGACAATTCATTGTGTAAAGAGCATGCAGATCTATTTTTCTGAAATAACAGAATCTACTGTGCACAGTTTACCATTTTAAAATTATTTTAATGGACTTATTAGCTGCATTACTACAATAAAACTGCACTTCAGGAGACATGATTTAGTCATCACGTGGCTCATCTTGCAAATCCACAGTATTTCTCTTGGCAGAGTGTGGAAAAAATAAAGATAACTTATTGCATGTTGAAAAGGTGTTCAGTGGCTCTTGTTAATTCCAATGCCCAACTTAGACCAGGCAAAAGCAAACAGAGGTATTAATGCGCCAAATAAGCCTTCAGATTGAAACTGACTCAATTTTATTGCTCTGATTTTAACTCGTGGATTTTGATTTGCAGAGGAAGCCCACAAGACAGTTGGTGAGGGGCTCAGGCCTCATGAGCAGGTATAAGGCAAAGCTCTTGCCTGGGCCTGGTAAGCATGACAAGATGGCTGACAGACTTCATAAGGTAGGCGGTCACTATCAGCTGCACAAGAACAGATCTCAGTAATAAAGGTGATTGAAAGAACAGATCTGGAGGTGATAAAATAATTTAACTTTTGAAGGTTATGTATGGAACTTTATTTTACCTACAAGTGCTACAGGAGAAAGTCTCTTTGGGACCTGATTCTCCTTCACTACCTTGAATCGAACAGCAGTACTTTTAGATGTGCTGATAATTATTTACTTAGAGACCAACCAACTAAGCTACTCAGAAAAATGTATTTCAGGCCTCCCACACATCAAATTGTTTCAGTAGCTGACTTCCAAACCCAGTATGATTAACCCAGTACAAGTCATTTGACCTTAGTTTACTCAGTTGAAAAGTGCGTCAATTCTCAGTAAAATCAGGCTGGAATAGAGTGTTGCAAAGCACTCAATTACACAAAGACAAGTTGACAGAACCAAAATTGCTTATGTCCAAAGATTATAATGGCAGAGATGGATCATGGAGAAATGTATGGCATGGCCGGCTACCTCCAGATTTATCTACAATCAATGAAATGCACTGTGTCCACAAGAAAAAAGGGCACAGGCGAAGTTAAAATGTAGCTTTGCTATACATTTAATCAAGAGGGGCAATGGTTAGCATTTTATTGCGGCTTAAAATTGGAAGCTTATGTGAATGCAAATTGCATGTACTACTTCACTGTGAAGGCAGAAATAAACTGGGATGCGATGCTTAGCAACTTCCCAAATAATTGTATTTGTAAAGCTTTACATCCAGCTTATCCATTGATCATTGTCTTATAAAAAGGCGCATGTATACAATCCAGCCATTGACAATGGTTAGAAATCAGGAACTGCAAACCTGAAATTTTCTTCATCTTAGGTGGAAATATGAATGATACTTTTAACGCCCTTGACAGAGCTGTAGTTAAAATTAGGTAACAGAATTAAATACACAGCCTTCCATTGTGCATCACTAAAAGTACAGGCTGAGCTACTACAGTAAGTCTTTATGTTCCCGTCGAAACTAAATGGAGTGGAGTTAGAGTAGCGGAAGCATTTTGTGAAGATGTACCATTGTACTGCAAGTTTTAAATTACTTATGAATAAAAGGACAAGAGTGGTCCTTGGGTGAAAGTATTAAATCGGGGGATGGCTAACTACCACAATATTAGGTAGGAACTGAGGAATGTAGATTAGGGTGACTGTTCAAGGGTAAATCCACATCTGGCACAGGAATCTTTTAAAGACCTAAGAGTTCAGGACCAGCATGTTCCGGTGAAAATGAAGGATAAGGATGGCAACATTTGGAAACCTTGCATGTCAAGAAAAATTAAGAGGGCTTAGTTAAAAAGAAAAAGGAGGCATATATAAAGTTTAGGAAACCGTATTCTTTGAGGGTTCTATCTGTTTTCAATGATAGCTGGAAAGAACTCAAACAAGGAATTAGGAGGGTTCAAAGGGGCCATGAAATGTCTTGGATTTAAGGATTAAGGAAAATCCCAAGGTGTTTTATACCTATATAAGAAGCAAGAGGGTAGTTGGGGAAAGGGAGGTCCGCCCAAGGATAAAGAGGGAAGTTATGAATGCAGAGAAAGTGGGTGGAGGTCCTTAAATGAATACTTTTTATTGGTATTTGCCAAGAAGGAGAAGGACATGGTGGATCCTGAGGCTCGAAGAGTATGCTGATATTCTACGGCATGTCAATATGAACAATGGGTGTTTTGAAAAGCATTAAAGTAGACAAGTCCCCTAGACCTGACAATTCTATCCCAAAATGTCAAGTGAGGCGAGGGAGGAATTTTAAATGATTTGGAGGATAATGCAGGTGGCCTGATTAGTAAGTTTGCAGATGACACAAAGATTGGGGGAGCTGCAGATCATGAGGATTGTGAGGTTACGACAAGATATAGGTTGGCTGGAGGCTTGGGCAAAGGGAGTTCAGACAGATTTTAATCCAGACAAATGTGAGGTGATGCATTTTGAGAGATGCAATGCAGGAGTGATGTTCACAGTAAATGGCAGAGCTCTTAGCAGCAGAAAGAGAGATATCTAGGCACACATGTCCATTGTTCCCTGACAATGGCAACACAGGGGGATAAAGTGATCAAGGCAGCATATGGTGTCTTCGCCTTCATTGGTCAGGTCATACAGTATAAAAACTGGTGAGTCATGTTGCACAGAATTTTAGTTAGGAAACATTTGGAATACTGTGTAGAGTTCTGATCGCCACACTACCAGAAAGTATTAGGGTTTTGGACAGAGTACAGAAACAGTTTACCAGAATGTTGCTTGGCTTGATGGTGACATTTGGTATGCTTGGTCAGTGCACTGAGTTTAGGAGTTGGGAGGTCATTTTGCAGCTGTACAGGACATTGGTTCAGACACTATTCAAGTATTTCATCCAGTTCTGGTCTCCCTCCTTTAGGAAGGATGTTGTGAAACTAGAAAGGGTTCAGAAAAGATTTCCAAGGATGCCAGCGTTTGAGCTATATGGAGAGGCTGAAAAGACTGGGCTATCTTCCCTGGACCCTCAGGAGGTTGAGGGGTGACCTATCAAGGTTTACAAAATCATGAAGGGCACGGCAACAGTCAACATGGTGGGGGTATCCAAAACTAGACAGCATAAATTTAGGGTGAGAAAGGCAACATTTAAAAAGGGACCCAAGGGGCAACATTTTCAAAAACAGGGTAGACATGTATGGAATGAGTTGCCAGAGGTGGTGGTGGTGGCTGGTATAAATACAACATTTAAAGGGCATCTGGATGGGTATATGAATAGGAAGGGTTTAGATGGATATGGGCCAAATGCTGGCAAATGGGACTAGATTTATTTAGGAAATCTAGATGGCTGGACAAGTTGGACTGAAGGGTCTGTTTCCATGCTGTATATTTCTAGGACTTCACGGAAGATATTAGCTATGAGGAGGAGAGATTTGACAAACTTGGTTTGTTTTCACGTGAATCTCAAAAGGAAGAGGGTGAACCTGACAGAAGTTAACAAAGATTATGACAGGCATAGATAGAATGGAAAGTCTGAGTCTTTACTCCAGAGTAGAAATGTCAATTGCTAGGGGACATTGGCTTAAAGGTAAAAGGGGCTAAGTTTAAAGGAGACAGAGGCCTTTTAAAAAGAAAGAGGGTGGTAAGTGCCTGGAATGTGCGACCAGAGATGGTGGAGGAGGTGGATGAGATGGCAATGTTTAAGAGACATCTTGACAGATATATGAATAGGCAGGGAATAGAAAGTGTACATATTGACAGCAAAAAGGCTTTTAGTTTAGAAATGCATCATGTGTTGGTACAGTCTTGGTGGGCCAAAGCACCTGCTCCTGTGCTGTAGTGTTCTTTGTTCTGCATTACAAATAATACTGTTCACTACAATGCTAATAAACAAGACACCAACATCTAGCTAGACAACAAAGTGCTATCAGGTCTTGCTCTTCTCTTCCAAATCTGCTCGTCCTGTTAGAAAGGCCAACACCTAGCTTCTTGTCTCTTCAACAAATCCTCTTAAACATGTGCAGTAATCTCCTGCATCCTCCCTTCCAAATGAAAGGAATGCACAGTTTTCGATCAGCTGCCTTCCTCTTTCTCCAAGCCCACCAGGCCAAACTCTAAGATTTCACCCCATCATCACCTCCCCACCATCCCTAGCCTTTAATGTGCATCTTTCTCTCGTCTTTTTCCTAACTCAAGTTGGATTTGGAGGGCAAAAGTTGTCTACAACAGGTCCACCAGCTTCTTCCTCCAAAATGCTGACCACAGTGCATTCTTTCTTGACTCTTGGGTTAGCTCAGGAACTGAAACTTCAACCATGAACTTCCTGAGTATCAGAGTATGCTCCAGAGGCCAAATGGCCAATGCCTGCTCCTAATTCATATATTTGTATAATACTGTAAATGGTCCATTTTTCTCAGGTATTGTCCCTCTCTTTTTCTAACCTTCCATTGTCTCTCCTCTTCTTGAATAAAATTATTGATGCTTTAGTCTCAACCTCTTCCGTCTCTAAAGCCTTTGAACAAGCTGTTGCCTTTTTCATTTGAGTCATCTTTTCTGGAACACAGTATTTGTATCCTTCAATTAGGTTGCCATTCTTGCCACAGCACCAGAATTTTTCTCAACAAAAATCACTGAATGACATTCTGTCCGACTGTAATAAAAGGCAAAACTTTCTACTATTCTCTTTGGCCTGGTTGATCAAATTATTTTCCTTCAGTCTCCACTTGACTGGTTCCTTCTTGTTTACACAGTCACAAGACACAAAGCGACCTGCATTAGCTTCTCTTCTCAGCCCTGTACTCTGGTGGCCCCACTCAAATATCTAACCTTAACCCCCTCCTACTTTGTTCCATCTGCATCTTATCCCTGGTTGTCAATATCTGTTTTCATAAGCAAACTAACAAACAACTATGACCTCATCTGCCATCCCCCTTGTGTTTTTAAACTATCAGCCTGCTTGAGCATCATTCAGTGCTGGATCGGCAGAAATTTAGTCCAAACAAATACTCATTGGACCAAACCCATTGATTTCAGTCCCTGCCATCTACTTCATCCCTTTCCCTAGCAATGTCCTAATGCTGAATCTGTTTGTTTGCACACATTTGTCATACTTGACCCAATGATGGGTTTTTGGCTAATTATCTGTTCCATCACCATAACACCTCCTAACTCCTCTAGTCATTCTGCTCATCTGTGGAAATCCTTATCCATATCTTTATCACACCTCTAGTCCTAACAAAATGCTCCCCTAGACAGCCTCAATTATTCTAACTTCTGTAAGCATCAAATCACACAAATCTCTGCCAGTGACTCATGCCAAGTTCCAACCATCACTCCTAGTAGTTGAACTACACAGCATCCAGCTTAAGCAAACCTCACCAAATTTCTTATCCTTGTTTTTAAAAGTCTTTCATGGCTTCAATGGTTTCTATCTCTGTAAACTTCCTCAGCCTTGCAGTTCTCAGTCATACGCCCTCCTCTGAACCAGTGAATGTGCCTTCAGCTGCCAACATTCCAAATTCTGGAATTCCTTCCCTAAAAAAAACTTTTCCCCTGACGATTCATCTTTTTCATATTTCAAGATGCTCCTTAAAAGCTACCCTCTTGATCAACCTTTCAGCCATTGACATAATATATTATTATGTAGACTGGTGCCTTTTTATACCTTCTGTGAAGAGAATTGGAATATTTGACCATGCCAAAGATGAAGACAACCAGCAAGTGCAATTTCATACTTCTCAGAGGTAGGTGACAGTAATACTGCAATGTGTTCAGCACAACACCCAGACCAATGTTTGAACATTGAGATTGTGAAGGTATACACAATTTTGTAGAGCTGAAACTAGGCTTCCTAAAAGCAAAACTAAGGTAGACATGTAGCTTTACATGGCCTATTAAAATTGGATACATTTATGTCCTCCATGTGTGGGGGCAGTAACTAGCAGCCGTGGGGCAGGAGGGAAACACCAATAGATATGATGCATTTGGAATTTCAGAATTTCCATAGAGTCACACACAAGAGGTTGGTAAACAAAATTAGAAAAGGTGGGATTAGGGTTAATTAGAAAAAAAATACAGAGGGTACACTATTTAGTACTTTCACAACTGATCTTAGGCTTCAGCTCCAACTTCCTGCCACATCCAAATATCCCTCAATTTCCAGAGTTATGGCAAAAAGTCCCAAGCCACTTCAGTTAAAAAAAAACACAATCACAGCTCACACCAAACTACGCAACACAACTGAAACCATGATCCAAGGGGAGAAGGGCGGGATATTTTCTTCTGCCCGGCCTTAAATGCATTCGGTGATGGAATACCCACAACTCTCTGGGGTATAGAATTTCGTGCCTTTTGAGTGAAGCAAAGTTCTCATCTCAAACTGAATGACTGACCCCTTATCTTGAGGCTGTGCCCATGTTTCACTAGAATGGATAGAGAATTGATTAATGGGCAGAAAAACAAAAATAAGCTAGTTCTGGTCAGGTTGACAGGCTGTGACTACAGAATATCATAACAAGACTGTGCCTGGGCCTCAGCCATTCATAAACCAACTCAAAGATTTGGATTTAGTAATAAAATGGAAATTTTCTAATTCGCTGCTGACATAAAATTAAGTTGGAACATGATTTCTCTGGAGGCTACAAAACGGCTTCAAGGGGATTTAAAAGGCCAAAACGCGTGGGCAAGAACATAGCAAATGGAATATAATGCAGAAAAACGTGAAGTTATCCACTTTGGTAGGATAAGTAAAGACAATTATTTCTTAAATGGTGAGAGACTGGGAAGTGTTGATGTCCAAAGGAATCTGGCTTATTTTGTTCATGAGTCACTGAAAACCAACATACAGATGCAGAAAGCAATTAAGAATGTAAATGACACACTGGCGTTTATTGCAAGCAGATTTGAGAACAGGAGTAAAGATGTCTTCCTACAATCTTTTGTGAGACCTCACCCAATTTGTGTATAATTTTAAGTTTCCTTAAGTGGCCCTGGAACCAGGGAACACAATGTCTCCGAATAAAGGGGAGCCAATGCTATTTAAGATTGAGAGGAGGAATTTCTTCAGAGGGTGCCAAGTCTTTGGATTTGTCTACCTCATTGGACTGTGGAAGTTCAAGTACTGAGCATATTCAGACATATTAAAGACGTCAAGAGATAGGCGGATAGTGTGGGAAAATTGCGTTGAGGCAGATGAGCCATGATCCAGTTGAATGGTGGAGCAACTTGACAAGCCTCAACATCCCACTCTTGCTTCTGTTTCTACATTCTATGCTCCCTTATACATTTTCACAAACACAATATACCAAGTATTATTTTAATTACGTTTAAACATATGCTTGCTGCTCTAGAAGCAGGCATCCCAATCCTAAATATATGATTATCTCACATCTGACAGACCCTGTGGTCAATTACAATTGATCATAAATGGTGGAATCAGAGACCAATGACCAAACTTATAAGGTCAGATTCTGTAATTCCACAATATGAAGATTGATATTTACCAACATAATGCATTACCTTTCACACTCGTAGCTTTTGGGGTTCTGTGGGATGTCCAGATTGAAGATTCACCCCACCCCACCCTGGTCGCTGCAGAAATGCGTACAAGATAGGTATTGTCAGGCTCCACATCTTCAAGTAGATGTTCTGATATGGTTCCTGGAAGCTCCACAAGGTGGACAGCACTTTCTGTGCTTTTACGGTAATAAATGCGATATGCAATAATACGCCCTCTTCTGAATTTGACTGGAATGGGAAGCCATGAAATCAGGATGTTGGTTGGGCTGCGACTGGTCAAGCTGATTTCTGGCACTCTCAAAGGCACTGAATAAGGAGAATTGAAAAGAAGTGTTAAATTAATCCCAGTAATCTTACTTTTCAACAACGGCAAAATTAGTAACAAGAGGACATAACTTCTTCTCACAGGAATATTCTGCATAATGTGCATCAAAATTGTACATAATACTGCCAACTATGAGATTAAACACTTATTTTATCAATGTGGATGGCACACCATTTAATGTATGGCTTCTGAAGTGGTTTCTTCATTTTGTATATATATTTATCTGTTACAGAGAAGTCAACTCAAAATTCAAGAAGCCATATACATAGCAGCTGATGAGCAAACCATTCTGAAGTGTTACACGTCAATTAAGTCGGTAGGATAAGACTCACCAAGATGTAGCTAAAAATTAATATTCACAGCGAAATACTGAGCAGCTGGTGTATGTATTTCACAGCTGGTTTCAGAAAACCTGAGAAAAACTGATTGGGAATGAAGAAAATAACTTGCACATTTTTCCAACTGTGGTTGGAAAATAAATATGAATAGTATGGAACAGAATTGTTGTCTAAATTGGGAGGAGGAGGTACGACTGATGCATATAGAAAGCAGGTGATTTACATGAAAACTAAAAAAAAACACCATCTGCAACACCAATTCTCAAACACTAATTTATCAGGTGATTCATTTAGTATAGTTACAGCTGCATTTATGCAACGGCAATGATACTAAAAGTAGAAATTTTTCAAATTTATAACAAACAAAGGTATTTAGGCACTTTCCGAAGGTGGTAAGGCCAAAGGAATTCGACAGTTAAAAACACTTTCCCAGTAACCTAGTGGAGAAACAAACTGGGGGCACAACTTGAACAAATGTTTCACATGTAGGAATGCTCATGAACTAATTATTGGCATTACACAATTTCTGCATCAAAGCCAATGTTTAAATGCCACATCTGAGAGTTGCCTTTCCTACCGTCTTCCAAAGTGCGCTGAATAACATGCTCCGACATTCGACTAGCTCCCATGGGCATGTATGCCACAATATAAAATGTATAATTGCTGGCTGGTTCTAAATCATCAATAATGTAACGAGTTGTGTCATTCCCAATAACCACCTGATATTCTTCATTATTTAAACCTGGGGAAAGAAAAATCCTTTCTCAATACGTAAACTTGGGATAATGGTTGCATTTCTTTAGAAGGTAGGCATGTAATGGAAAAGTAACAAAATATTTGAACATTTAGACTTGCAATCTCTTTTTGGGGTAAACAAACGTTTTCTTCCATATCCATTGTGAAAGCAGTCACATAATTCATACTAAAAAGTTGGTCTTCCCATCATGAATTTTACCAGTAATTTTTTCCTTCAGCAAAACACTGCATTTTAAATCCTAGCCAAAAGCAAAATTATTCCCAATTGCATTTTCCCACATTCATGAATAAGCTTGATCACCACTTAATTGCAAAACCTAAGAGGCCCATACACAAGTAGTAATTACCAGCTAATAAGGTATTTCGAAAGTCCTGATTTCTGACCTAGAAAACAAAATCCTTGATGGAAAATTAAAGAGTCTTGTTACCCTGCTGAATACTCCAACAGAACTCATGCTGGGGCTTAATGAAATAACTATAATGGAATACAAAGCAACCATTCGACTGCAATCTGCACTGCACAGCCAAAACGTTAATACCTTCAGAAAACTGGTGGTGCTGCCTGTGCACACTTCACCACACACTTTAATTATACCTTCACGCATTTCTATACTCTCCGTTCTATGAACTCATAATAAACACCTTTCCCTTGAGAAGGTAAAACGTCTACCCAATTTTAATCATCTCAACAGATCACATTGTTTGTACAGAGAAGGCTGCTTTTCCCATTTCATTAGAGAGGCTATTCTGTCTTTGTGACCTCTGCCCAACAACAGAATATTAAGAACAGATGGTCAACTTCTCACATTCCAGTTAGACGTTGGGAATGGAGAATGTCTAAACCCAGGCAACAACAAAAAAAAAGGATGATACTTGCAGATTAGTTTTAAAACAAGCTGCTTCATTTACATTTAAACAGTTGCTCCTTTAAAGGTTATAGCAAAGATGCACCATGTAGGTTTACTGCATTAAAGATAGTCTCCCAGTCTCCATAAAGCTGTCTTTAAGATGAACAATTCGAGCTACCTGACTGATGATAAAACATATTTCAGCAGCACAGGCTTGAACTGTACAAGTAAAATTCAGGACTCACCTTCAGCTTTCATGTAATGGACCGAGTACGCAATTACTTTATCAGAATTGTACATGGGTCTTTCCCAAGACAGGAGAATCCCTGAACTGGACACAGTTTCAGCCTGGATATTTCTCGGTGCACTAGGCCTGTCCTCAGACATAATAACAATCAGCCTAGCCACTGAAAGAACAGATCCTTGTTGATTTTCAGCCACACACTGGTAAATTGCATCATCTTCTGGAATGATCTGGTTTATCACCAATTTGCTTCAAAAAACAAACAAATTTGACTAATGACTTCAATCTAAGCACAAAACTATTGATTAATAAATACGTGCAATTCTTTAATAGAATAACCTTTTCATTGGTAAATGCAAAAATTTATAAAGGGGACAATACTTTGTACATTTAATAAACTGAAAAATTCTGTCGGCAAGTTCTAACAATGTTAATTTGTGAGAAAGTACCTCAAAACTGCTTACAACATAAATCTTTCTACATAAAATAAAAAGGTAATTCCAAAAGTTAATCTAGATCAACTCAAATGCAGGAGGGACCCAGAAACCTCCAAGACTAAAGTCATCTCATGCAGGTATTCATGCAGTCAGTCACAATTTTTTGTTAGTTTGCACTGGTTTAATGCAGCGTAAACAAAAGTTCAAAGGGATAATTGCATACTTCTTGTTGTGTCATTAATCTACAGGTAACAGAGTGATGTCCCATTGTTATACTGTACAGAAAAGTGTCTGCATCTAAAGTTTTAGGATTACTGTCAGTTGCAACTACCGCATTAGCCAGACAAGTTTGGATAGCCCTTATGGAGGCCATTATTAATGCTTAAACCTGAATGAATGGCATGCTGCTTTAGAGTACTGTTCAGTAGTTTCTACTACCATAGATACTTAAGCTCCACATCCAACAAAACAGTGAAGACGCTTGTAACATGCCAACATTACAAATGCAGTTCAAGGCTGTAAATGATCTTGCAATACAGAAACTACAAAGTGGAGCCCCATTATCGTCTACCTCCCATCATTTGAGAGCAAATGAGTTTGAGGCACTCAAATGTAACTTTTTAAAGCTTTTTTTAAAAATAAAACTCAAGTACATAGGAGATTACATTTGTTTTGAATTAATTTGTGATGTGTTATTCACTGGACAATAAAAATTTAAATCAGGCTGTGAAAGCTATGCTTCAAAAAAGGTTGCTCTCCTCCCATCCCCCACTTGAAAGTAATTCAAGTCAGCAGCGTAACCCAACTTTTGTAGTTGATCCAGTCCTCACCCATCAGAACGGCACTTCCAAAAACAAAAGCAGGAAGCCTGGCCTATTCAGCATCCCCTATTCCAGACCTCTGAGGTCAGCCCCACCCAGGAGACTTGAGTGATCAATCCTGCACTCTTCCCAATATCCATGAGTCTGTATACACAATGCAGCATATTAGCTAAGCAAGGCATCTCCAAGTTTAAATTTAAAACATCACACCCTGTACAGTTGTACCAAGTCACCTTGAAATTATTTTAAAAAGTTATTCAAATCAACTTGCATTTAGGCTAAATAAATTTGAAAATGCACCTTTAACATAAAATCTGGAATCCCTACAATGCAGCAAGAGAACATTTGGCCCATCTAATCTGCGCCAACCCTCCAAAGAACTTCCCAGCCTATTCCCAAAACCCCACATTTACCATGGATAATCTACCTGTCTTGCACATCCCCGGACACACTACGGGTCAATTCCACACGACTAATCCACCTAACCTGCACATCTTTGGCCTCTCTAACTGCAAAAAAAGTGAAATCAGTGAAAAGGAAGCTGAAAATTTGCAATTCAAGTATAATGAACAAGGCACTATGGCCTACAAGACCATTTGTTTCAAAGGCAAACTGAAAGTGCTGCTGAGGCAGGGTCACGGAACACGAACACTAACTCTGTTTTCTCCTTCACAGATGCTGCCAGACCTGCTGAGCTTTCGCAGCAGCTTTGTTTTTGTTCCTGATTTATAGCATATATCTATAAGAGATTTATATAAGACTGGGCAAAAACCTGCACTTAACGTCACAATCTAAATTAAACATACTTTAGAAAATATTTACAACTTCTTCATGCTCATTTCTACAAATAGGAAACTTTCAAAACAGAACTAAGAAGTGTACCTGCTATACTGGACTTTGATGCGTCCATTGGAGTGAATCCTTTGTCCATTCTTCAGCCAGCTAATTTTAGGTGTAGGAATACCTTCTGCCTGACACATAAACCTGGCTGTACCAGCACGTGGCCGTGTCAGGCTTTCAGGCCACTCAACAAAGGAAGGTGGGGCTAGATTGGAACATCGGAAAAGACCTAGTAAGGTTTTATTCTCGTTTCACACTCTTCAAAAAGGTTCATACTTCTTGCCTAATAAAAAAAGCTGAACTTAAACAAGAATAATCCACAAAAAAAAAGAGAAAAGAATCCACATTGTGAAGTGCACCCTCAGTGGCAAAGCCAAGCATACCTTCAGTGGAAGTCCAACGTCCTATAGTGAAAGAACTTCTCAGGTCATAGAGAACGAAAAATTATATTTTAAAAAAACTGAAGGCAATATACAGTTTCAATTCATTTGAAGCAGCTGTGTTGTCTACTTTCGGTGAGAGGGGGCAATGCTGATATTAACTCTGCCATTACAAGTGATTTTGTGCATCATGATGGATGAGCTGCTGCAAGACACAGTGATAGCTTCAGAACAATGTTTATACACACAAACACTAACTTCTCTGGCCCTCTAAAAAGGCATGTTAATTAAAACAAATGACTGTCATCTTATTAAAAATTCAAAGCACCAAGAGTTTTTCAACATTCTTTGCCTTGGGAGTATAAACAAGGCCAGCCCTAAGGAATGGAATAAAACTTTCCTGACTGCCTCTGCATCATTATTAAAGACTTTGGCACTCAGTACAGTTCTTAACAAATATGGTCGCCCACGAGAACTCGTTTTAAGTGGGCAATTGTCAGTTGTATAACCCAGTGGCCACAGGACGACTGGTGCAAAGAATGAAAATCTTACACGAATGCAACAGGGATGCTCTTTAGTCTAAAAAATGTGTCAGCCCTGACCTACGTATAGATTAACCTTATGGTGTATCTGATGATCTTTTACTAAATCTGGAAGCACTGATGCTATTTTCCTAAATGTCATCTTGCAGCACTAAGAACCCCTCACATTAATAATAGTCATTAGTCAAATAAAGCTGAAAATTGTTTAAGCTTGTCCATTTACATCTTGCAAATTAGACACACAAGATGAGCAACAGGGGATAAAAAGGAATCCCTAAATGCAGCCCAACTCATCCCTGCCTCCCTAACCTGTTTTTGCTCTCACCTATCCCCTCCTCCCACCTCAAGCCGCACCTCCATTTCCTACCTCCTAACCTCATCCCGTCTCCTTGACCTGTCTGTCCTCCCCAGCCTGACCTATCCCCTCCTGACCTCCCCACCTATACACTTCTCTCCACCAATTTTTTCCTCTATCCATCTTCGGTCCGCCTCCCCCTCTCTCCCTATTTATTTCAGAACCCTCTCCCCATCCCCCTCTGTGATGAAGGGTCTAGGCCTGAAATGTCAGCTTTTGTGCTCCTGAGATGCTGCTTGGCCTGCTGTGTTCATCCAGCTTCATACTTTGTTATCCCTAAATGCAGACCTGTGTTCAATTCAAGAGAAAAATCAGATATGGAGTCTGTTTAAAATATGTATTTCTGTTCTTTTTTCTTTGTTGTTTTATAAAGAAAATTACTTTGATTACTAACTAAACCTTTCACAAGAACCAAAGTAAGTCAGTATATTCAATTAGCTGTTTTCCCATTGCTCACCTATCTCTTACAGAAAATCTAGTATGTTCATTTACATTCTTTTGGCTGATTAACTTTAAAACTTTCACTCTTCACATAAATTAGTGAGAACAAAATCTCAGTTATTTGTCAGTTAGTTTGGCAACACCTGAAGTTGTCAACCTGACCATATAATCTAGGCATTACGACCAAAAAGAGAGCAAGTGCGAGAACACATGACAGAGGAATAATTCTTCAGGTTTTCTAATGGATGCTAAAATGTGCCTTTGCAAAGGAAGTCTAGAGGAACTGGTTTGTGTCAAGGTTTGTCCCAAGTAGCTACGTGACACAGGACTCTGCTGTACAGCTGTTCCCCAGGACGCACACTATGACAAACATCAATTGCATCTGGATGACCAGTTAGTCAATAAAAGACACTCTTTGATTTGCCTGAAACTTGTTGGTCTTCTAGAACAAGAAGTTAACCCCAAGTGGGTTGCAGACTGGCACATTCTAAAGTCCAGGACTACGTACTGAGGAATGCACTAAAGCTTGGGGCAGCTGTTGCCAAGGCACAGTAAGGAAAGACTGCTGTCTGAGGTCTTCCTGCTGAAGGTAAATGGGAGTCCATTCAGTTATCAGGCATTCCTAGTACCTCATATATATATTAGTTTGTATGTGTAAGAGATGCCTGTAGTCTTTTAGATAGGGTCAAAGTCCAATGTTTTATTTATTTACTTGATATGCAACTGCAGAGAACCAAACCACTTTTGTGACGATGTACAAAGAGATTTATGAATAAAGTATATTACTGAAATTAAAAAAATTTGAAGAATGATTCCTCTGCTGTGCGTTCTTGCATTTGCTCTCTTTTTAGTAGTAATGCCTATATTATATAGTCAGGTTGACAACTTCAGGTATTGCCAACTTAACTGACAAATAACTGAGATTTTGTTCTCACTAATTTATGTGAAGAGTGCAAGTTTTAGAAGTTAATCAGCCAAAAGAATGTAAACGAACATACTAGAGTTTCTGTAAGAGATAGGTGAGCAATGGGAAATGGCTAATTGAATATACTGACATACCTTGGTTCTTGTAAAAGGTTTAGTTGGTAATCACTTTTTGATTTAAAAAATTCCATGGTGCCATTCAAAGGATACAGTACACCATTCTTGGTCATCACTCCTTCCTCAAAAGGAGGACACTGAAATTGAGCGATTAAGTGAACATGCATCCGTAATAGTCATTAGGTAAATAACGCCAAAAATTGTTTAAGCTTGTCTAGTTACACCTTGTAAGTCAGACAGACAAGGTGAGCAACAGGGAGTGAAATGGAATTCGTATGCACTTCTGTTCTTTTAAGAAGAGCATTATTCCGATTACAAACTAAACCTTTTACAAGAACCTAGCTACATCAGTATATTCAATTAACGATTGTCTATACTTGGATATTCTTGTGTTCACCATCTTCCACCTCCAATACTGCAATGTCTTTACATAGTAAGTCCTATACAGTAAAATTCCAAGATTTATAGGACTGCCAGTAAGAATTAATACCAGGGCACAAGGAAATAGAGGACCAAAATGTAATATCAAAGATGAAATGGAAGGAGACAGGCAGACAAATTTAATGAGGAAATCCAAAGTGTTTAGGGCCTTGGCAGCTGAAAGCATGGAAAGCAAGCCAGGATGGAGAAATCAAAAAGGCCACAAAAACAGTAGTACAAATATTTCAGAGGGTAGGAGATTAGAGTCAGGGAGGGGGTCAAGGCCATTGCATAATTTCAAAACTGGAGTTAAAGTGTTTTATATCATTATGCACTTCTCTAAGAGCCAATTAGGTCAGCAAGTATAGAAATGATAAGTGAAAGGATTTAGTAATAATGGCAGCATTTCAAAAAAAATTTCACTGTGTACCAAGCACTTGGGCTATTTCTGAAAGACATGTTGAATGCTATACAATATCTTTATAACTTGATTTTACTTACATAAAGCATCAACAAACTGAAATAACATTTCATTAAGATACTTGCATCCGAAGATACTGCACATACGGGCAGCACAGATGGAAGAACTTGGTCAGGCAATGCACCTGTCCACAACTTCTGTTACTGAAGTTGATGGCTCCAAGGAGCCAAACTGTACTCGCTACTGTGATTGCACATTGATTCTGGTTAGCTTACCCAATACAGTAAGCATCGCTGTGGCTACAGTGTAATTGCGCGTGCCCGGTGTGGTGGCCCGACAAACATATATTCCAGCATGCTCCACCTTCACATCAGATATCATCAAATTCCCATTCCCCAGAACTCGCGTATTGAAGACATCAATAGATTGGTGATCTGTTTGGAAAAAGATATTTATATCAAATCACTAAAACCAGGTCAATATCGGAGAAATTAATTCAAGCTGTTAAATGGGGTAAATGTTGTAACATATTTCTTCATAAAATGCTTGGCATTAAAGAAAAATGAAACATTTATCATTTAATAATGCTGAGAATAATATTTCTTAATAGGTAGAACATAGAACATTACAGTACAGGACAGGCCCTTCGGCCCTCGATGTTGTGCCGAACTGTCATACCAATCTGAAGCCCATCTAACCTACATTATTCCATGTACGTCCATATGGTTGTCCAATGATGTCTTAAATGTACTTAAAGTTGGCCAATCTACTACCATTACAGGCAAAGCGTTCCATTCCCTTACTACTCTGAGTAAAGAAACTACCTCTAACATCTGTCCTATATCTTTCACCCCTCAATTTAAAGCTATGCCCCCTCGTGCTTGCCGTCACCATCCTAGGAAACAAATCCTAGATAGACAAGAACGTTGCAGTATTTAAAATTGTCTGCTATGTTGAACTAAGTATCAAAACTGCAAAGAATAGTAAGAGGATCCAAAAGAAGTGTACAGCTCACCTAACCGACTCCAGGAAACAAGAGGCTTTGGTGAACCAATGGCTACACATTCCAGCATGGCAGTGTGATGCACAGGTACTGAGAGATTTTGGGGACCTGCTACAATCACTGGCTTCTGCAATGTTTTTGGCTTCCAAGCTACTAAAGGAAAACAAATTGTCAGTGGAAATAATTGATAAGTGAAGGCTATTACAATATGGTTCAATATAGCATGAACTCTTTAATGATGCAGAGATCCTCAGTTCAGATATATATCTTCATTTTACAAGTTAGGATAGGATAATTAATTTTATTTAATTATATGGTCTAATGGTGACCCAGTTTTAGTTTTGGACCCCAACATCTGTGTTTATAATGGTCCTCCACTGTAAATAGTGTAGAACACAAAAAATAAGTCTAACAACTAACAAAACCAAACAAGAATGAAACTGAAGTGTTAAGATAATAAAGTGTGAAGCTGGATGAACACAGCGGGCCAAGCAGCTTCTCAGGAGCACAAAAGCCTTCATCAACCCTTCATCAGAGTGGGATGGGATGAGGGTTCTGGAATAAATAGGGAGAGAGGGGGAGGCGGACCGAAGATGGAGAGAAAAGAAGATAGGTGGAGAGGACAGTATAGGTGGGGAGGGGATAGGTCAGTCCAGGGAAGACGGACAGGTCAAGGAGGTGGGATGAGGTTAGTAGGTAGGAGATGGAGGTGCGGCTTGGGGTGGGAGGAAGGGATGGGTGAGAGGATCATCCTCCGACATTTCCGCCATCTACAATCCAACCCCACAACCCAAGACATTTTTCCATCCCCACCCTTGTCTGCTTTCTGGAGAGACTCCCTTGTTTGCTCCACACTGCCCTCCAACCCCACCACACCCGGCACCTTCTCCTGCAACCGCAGGAAATGCTACACTTGCCCCCACACCTCCTCCCTCACCCCATCCCAGGCCCCAAGATGACTTTCCATATTAAGCAGAGGTTCACCTGCACATCTGCCAATGTGGTATACTGCATCAATTGTACCCGGCGTGGCTTCCTCTACATTGGGGAAACCAAGCGGAGGCTTGGGGACCGCTTTGCAGAACACCTCTGCTCGGTTCGCAATAAACAACTGCACCTCCCAGTCGCAAACCATTTCCACTCCCCCTCCCATTCTTTAGATGACATGTCCATCATGGGCCTCCTGCAGAGCCACAATGATGCCACCCGAAGGTTGCAGGAACAGCAACTCATATTCCGCTTGGGAACCCTGCGGCCCAATGGTATCAATGTGGACTTCACCAGCTTCAAAATCTCTCCTTCCCCCACCGCATCCCAAAACCAGCCCAGTTTGTCCCCTCCCCCCACTGCATCACACAACCAGCCCAGCTCTTCCCCTCCACCCACTGCATCCCAAAACCAGTCCAGCCTGTCTCTGCCTCCCTAACCTGTTCTTCCTCTCACCCATCCCTTCCTCCCACCCCAAGCCGCACCTCCATCTCCTACCTACTAACCTCATCCCACCTCCCTGACCTGTCCATCTTCCCTGGACTGACCTATCCCCTCCCCACCTATACTCTCCTCTCCACCTATCTTCTTTTCTCTCCATCTTCGGTCCGCCTCCCCCTCTCTCCCTATTTATTCCAGAACCCTCACCCCATCCCCCTCTGTGATGAAGGGTCTAGGCCCAAAATGTCAGCTTTTGTGCTCCTGAGATGCTGCTTGGCCTGCTGTGTTCATCCAGCTTCACACTATTATCTTGGATTCTCCAGCATCTGCAGTTCCCATTATCACTGAAATTAAAGTGTTGTTTAGTCTAGAGGAATAACGTTAACAAAATAAAAAGTAATTAACAAGTGGTTCAGCTAGGTTTTAAACATATCATGACTGGATGCACATATTCATTTTGGATTAAAGGAAAATTTCACTTAAACATACCAGTTGTTGCAATTATGCGTACTAATTGAGATATTTTGTTTTAAATAGAACCGCCTTGCAGATCAAAGAAAATTAGAAAACAAAGTTCCCTGATAAATGCTGACAAGATAACTAGAATTAGGTATAATCATTTTGAAGAGCCAAATTACTTTCTCTTGCTCCCACATTTTATATTCCTACAATAATTCATTTCAAATAATTCAAAGTCATAACTAAGTATCTTGATAAAACGACTGAATATGATCAAATTTTTAGATATCACTGCTACCAGTATGGACATCTTCTGGTTATCAACCACTGCTGATTTGCAGACAGGGCAGAGTGATTTCACCAAACCACTCAACTTTTAATCCAACTTGTTCTGTCATGTTTATAATACAGCTCTGCAGCAATCTGGACATGAACCTGGACTTCTGGCCCAGACAGGAGGACACTATCTTTCTGGAGTTTTTTTTTTAAAAACAAAGAACCTGTTCAGGTATTTTATGAAACACCTCTGGAACGAGAAGGATTTGAATCCAAGCCTTCTGACACAGGAATGGCCACTACCATTCTAGATAGTTAGATGCTTAAACTTTAAACCACTTTAGAACCATTACCTATAAAAGGAACAATAACATATGCACATTGAAAGCAAGAGGGAATAAAAAATTTGTCTGCTTAGTTCAATTACCCTGCATTTTTCACATTCTCACTTTAAGTGAAACATGCATTCTCATGTCTTACATCATTTCCGTGCCATATGTATGCACACACTTCAGATCAAATGTGATGGTTACGCACATCCTAAGCAATGAAGTTGAACCTTAAGCCTGAGTAAATCATTTACTGGACATTGTTCAGTAGGAGAAACAGCTCATTGTGTACCTGGAATAACAGTTAAAATGGCTTCCATGCTTCTTCGCCTATTCGCAACATTGGTTGCGACACAGCGGTATTGTCCAGCATGCCGTGCTTCAACACCATAAATTTGAAGAACCCCAGTTGGCAGAGCAGTTATTCTGAAAAATGACAGCACTTTTAAACACTCTTATTAAGCATTTGAACTGTGTGCATTTCTAGCAAAAAATATTGTGGGCAATACTGACAACAGATTGCCCTTTTGAAGTTCTACCCCATCTTCTGATGGTTTGCAATACTTGCAAGTTTCACATCATCCATATGAGTTGAAACTGTGATGTTAGTCAAGTTCTAGGCCATTAACTTACATCAAGAACAGCACCAGGGCAATGTCTGGGGAACTACATTACATACCTTTTTCCATTCTGGGAGACTTTTACTAACTACTTCTGTTTCCTAACACACAGTGAATTTTATAACCATGCGGTTTATGTTCTTTTTATTACATGAACTGTAACTTTTCTCACAACTCTTGTCTGGCACTTTACCAAATGCTTTTGGAGTCAATGTGCAACACACAATAGTAGTATCCTCAACATTTAATTAAAAAAAAACCCAAACAAATTGAACACAACTTGTGTTCAACAAGACAGTCAGCTGCCGTCAATTAAACTGCATTTGCTCACATGACTATTAACTACCCCAAATTATCATTTCAAAAACTTCCTCAAAGTTAAACTGACGAGACTGTAGTTGCTGGGCCCATCGTTAGACAATTCTTTTGAATAAGATTTAACATTTGCAATTTCCCACTCCTCTGGTACCACTCCAAGTTTAAAAGGAAATTTGAAAAATTATGGTCAGTCCCTCCATAATTTCCACTCACTCCCTTCTGTAATCCTTGGATACACCTCATCTGCTCCCAATGCCTTGTCAACTTTTAATTACAGTTTATCCAATGACTCATCATAAATTTTAAACCTTTCAAATGTCTTCTTCTCCACCATGACCCGAGGCGCCTTAGTTTAATAAAAAGTCTAAAGTATTCAAGTGGCGCCTCACCCATGTCCCTGTCTTTGTGCCCAAGTCTCATATTTAGTCTCTAAATCAGCCTCACTTCTTTTACCCCTCTGTACAATTTTTATGCCTATAGAATTGGGAATTATTTTAATACTAGCTGCCAGTGTCCTCTTTCACCTTTTGCTTCTAATAATTGCCTTTTCAATTCCTCCGAAATTTGTACATTCAGCTTGGTCCTCAATTGCATTATCCACCCAACATCTGCTCTATTTCCCACTTTCTAATTGATCCTAAATCGCTCTTTTTGGGGGAGCTCTGGATTTGGTTGCCTTGTACATTCCCATGAAGGAGAAAAGTATCTTGACTGCATTTGATATCTCTTTTTCCTAATCAAACTGTTCAGAGATATTATTACTTATCTCTGGGAACAGTGGGACTTGAACCCAGACCTCCTAGCCCAGTAGTAGGGACACTACCACTGTACCATAACAGTCACTCTTCTTTAAAGACAGCCCATTGTTCAGCTACTGTTTGCCTTCTAATCTTCAATTTATTCCAAATTATCTGCACCAGATCCATTATCACCCCCAACTGAAATTTACTTTGTCACTTAATTATTCATGGTCTAGAGTGTTCCTTGTCTTTTTCTATAAGAAAAATAGAAATTTAACAATACAATGTTACCCAAAACATTCCCCTACTGGCACCTGATCCACATAGTTAGACCATTCCCAAGAATCAGGTCTACCAAAGGCTTCTTCCTTGTTGGAACATTACTTTGGATTCTTGCTTTGGGGTCAGTTGTCAGGATGTGGGACTTGTTCAGATGGATGGAGCCCAGACAGGGCCTAAAACACTATTTCTTATTTGTTACGTTTTGCATACTCATTTACGTGCACCATAAACTTATTTTAGACTTTATTACTTTCCCTCTTAGGCTGAACCCACCTGCTAGTGACAATTTTCTCCTGTAGTGCTATTTAGTTCTCCCATTTCTATGTTCATCTGAATCCCTCTAGTATTAGCTCTGATTTGCAACCTCCTGCAAAGATAGTGCAAAGAGATGATGCATCTGATGATGCTTCCTTACATTTCATTATCCAAGACATTGGAAATATCCTGGAGTTTTGACAATTACAACTTAGCAAATTGTTATGGCTTCATACAGCAAGAAAGAGAGCCTTCAGCCTATCTTGTCCATGCTAATCCAGTTTCCCAAATTGAAATTGTTCCATATGCGTGAGCTTAGCCCATATTCCTCCATAGCTTTCCTATTCATGTACCTATCCAAATGTCTTTTAAATGTTGCAACTGAACTGGCCTCTACCACTTCCTCTGGCAGTTCATTTCATAAAGGCACCATGCTCTGTGTGAAAAAGTTGCTCCTCAGGTCACCTTTAAATCTATCCCCTCTCACCATAAACCTATACCCTCTAGTTTTGGACTCTCCCACTCTGGGGAAAAGAAATTGGCTATTCACCTTGTCTGTGCCCCTGATGATTTTATAAACCCCTATAAAAAGGTCACCCCTCAAACTCCTATACTCCAGGGAAAAAAGTCCCAGCTAATCCAGCCTCTCCTTATCAATCAAACCCTCCATTCGTGGTAACATCCTTGTAAATCTTTCCAGTTAAAAATACAAAATACCTCATTCAACAAGGCTCAAAATTTTCAATGATTTTTTAATGACAAGAATAATACTTTGAAAATTGAAATTCATTTCAATTCACAGATTCTGCAGCTGCAAGACTGAAACACTGCACCCAGTAAAGGTGCACAGCATCATGGACAGCAACACGTAAACATTCACCTTGTCGGTTTTGCATAGCAACGTCAGCAAACACTGACAGTTTTTCTATTATCACAAACATAAATTCAAAGCCAAAGCATTTTCACATTTTGTGCAAAAAAAATTGAAATACAACATATTTGGTGACAGCATTATGTTCCAATCACTCTTTGCATATGATTTTGTAAAGTTATATACTTTTCATAGCTATATTACCTGTCAGTAGCAAGCGGCAGTGATGTACGGTTGAATTCCCAGGTTATGATTGGTGGAGGATTTGCATGTATTTTGCAGATAAACCTGGCTACTTCACCTTCATTGACCACTGTATGGGCTGGCTGAACTTCAAATGGAGACATACCTGTGAATTCAAAGGAGATTGTTAATGGTTAGACATTTGTAAAGTTGCTTGCTTCTTCATGGGGGAGAACTCCAAAATGATGAACTACTAAAAATTCAATATAAACTTCAACCATGTCCTACAATTTTACAAAATGAGTACTGAATAGTATCAACATCTTGGAGTCAGTATTAATCAGAATGAAATGATGACAAAACATTAACTTCCAGAACTGACCAAACCAACAGCCTTCATCAACTTTTCTTTCATTATACAGAGGCAAATTCCACAACTTAAATTTCTCTAAGTAGAACAAACTGCCATTTTTCGCTGCAACTTTTAAGCCACGTATATAGATGGTTAGGAAATCCAACCATCTATAAACCTGTTTATACACAGTGGTCATCACAAATTAGTGAATTGTTTTCAATAGGAAAGAGCAGAAAGGTAACGTGGATCTATTGGATACACTTTCAATAGTTCAGGGGACATTTTAGGGGCAATCTTTCGCAAAATATCTAGTCAAATTTATATATTGCCAAAGGATCTGGGATGGCCCATTAAAACATTACATGAAATATTAAACATTAAGTGGAAATATTCTAGCATTTCCACTTGAATTCATGTTTGTTAAGTAAGTGGAAATTCCAAACCACTTTCTATTTGTACCAGTTGCCTTTGCTCCTTTTATAAATACATAGCATAAATTGGTTATTATTTCTCAAAGTATGTATTTATATACACACAGTGTATCAAAATTGGGCTACATTTGCAACCTGTGAAATTCTTTAATTAACTTGCAAACACAGGCCCTGAATCTACTTTCAAGCCAGGAAGATCAATGAAAGCACTGGCATAACCATGCTTATGTATAAATAAACGTGGTTACTTTGTAGAACATTACTCCTATAGATACAGTTCAGGAAAGTCATTTTTAAACTAATTAAATGCAAGAAAAATGCAACTAAAAAATTTTAACTAATGTTTTCTGAATTCTGCACAATCGTGCTCATTTGATTAACAGAATGAGCCCTACGGACGTGAAGTTGACTTTTTCAATGTAAGCTGTCCCCATCTCACAGGTGTTTGTGTCAACAGTAATTGAAAGGAACCTGGTGAGGAGGGTCATTTCTCACACTCCAGGATCTGAAAGGAACGCCAAACTCTTTCGCGATTGCACATTTGTAGCTGTCAAAACTTCCCTCAGGATAAGTGATCATTCCGAGCCTCACCACACAACCTACACAAGTGTCACTAACAATCAGAAAAACATTACTGTTCATAAATATTTCACACCTCTGGAAATCCGTACCTCTTGGATGTAAAAAAAATGGATTAAATCTAAGTTTGCATGTCTTAAACAAAGGCATGTTTGTAGATCAAAAGAAATCTTTAAAGATGTCAGAAACTCAAAACCCAATCAGTGGGTAAAAATACAGATTGCAATCAATTAATGATCAACCAGCCCATGGGGAAGGGGTGGGGTCTAATAAATGTCTAGAGATCAATCATGCTTCTTACTGAACAATGCACACTGTTTACCACTGGAAATGAAAATGCCTAACCCACCTCACACTCAATTACCAGGAGGCCATCTGCACTGCATGAAATTTGATGTGACCAAAAACAAAGTTTCAGCAGTCTCAGAGTTAGCTTCCCCAATGGCTCAGTCTATTCAGCAGGTTGCCACACCCCATTGACCAAAAGATGGGAGTTTGGTTGATAAAATGATAATCCAGGTTATCACAATTGGCCCCAGCTCTCCTGGGTTGGTCAAAGAAAGGAACTAAGGTTTTTATTCCTCAGCACCATGCAGTACCACTGCTGGAAATACGTGTCCAAACGATAAAGAGAGAACTTGTGTGATGCCTCAGTGGTACAACAGCTTACTAACATTCACTGTGAAAGCTTACATGTGAAAAACAGAGACATCGGGCAAGATGCTGGCTGTGAAACTGCAACCCAAATATAGAGATAAAGAGACAGGGAAGGAACTAGCAAAAAAAAACTTCATGCCTTGAAACTCCCAGAAGTACCAATTGATAAAATATGCACAAGCTGTTTCTTCGCAAATCCAAGAAACTGATAATCAAAATGACAAATTTAAATCAAGGCAGGGATAACAAGTTATTCCCAGTAACTGAAACATAAATCTCTCTCATGTCAGGAACACGTTACTAACGTATTAAGGGTAATTTAAGCAAATCAAGGTTCAATTTATTTTACATGAGGTTAAATCACATTCATTTCCATTTTTAGCCACAAACTGAAGCTGAGAACCAAATTGGTATCACATTTTAAGCACTTAAAACAGACCTGATTTTACAGGAAATGTAAAATGTTATCAGGTTCTGTCTGAGCACAATGCCACTGATGCTTTCTTGCTTACCTAAGAAAAGTGCCTTGTCAGATTCTCTTACTACAACACAATTAGCTTCCTATGAGACAAAAGCCAAAAAAAACTAGCCAATGCTAATCCAATCAGTTAAGGTTACCCATATGTAACGGCTTTTTACACCCCTTCTGCATAGAAGACGCTTGCTCCCACCACACTACACATTACAGGGTTTACTCATGGTCCAGAAGAGCAGACGTTGGGATGAGAAGTACAGCATCAAAATCAATACAAGGATTTCAATAAGAAATGAAATACTTCCCTGTGTGTCCACAATCACTCAATGTGCATATTACCAGATGAAGCTGAAGATTTACTGACTATGGGAAGAAAATAACAAATTTGCCCAAAAAAGTCTATAAAATATACCCATAATTTATAAATTTACCACAGTGCCTTCTTACCCCCATAACAATTTAACAGAACAGTACAATCCAAGAAAATGTGCAGGGAAAGCAAACAATAGTGTTCCCCATACTGTACACACAAAAGTGCAAGCTATTATCAAAGATGTGAGAGAAATTTTATTCAGAATTTTTTTTTGTTCACTCATGGAGTTAGGGCGTTACAGGCTAGGCAGCATCTGTTGCCCATCCCTAATGGCCCAGAGGGCAGTTCAGAGTCAATCATGTTGCTGAGACTCTGGAGCCACATGTAGGCCAGACCAAATAAGGATGGCAATTTCCTTCCTAAACAACATCAGCGAACCAGATGGGTTTTTCTGACAATCAACAATGGATTCATGGTCATCATTAGACGCTCAATTCCAGATATTATTTACTGAATTCAAATTCCACCACCTGCCATGGTGGGATTCAAACCCGGATCCCCAGAACATTATCTGGGTGTCTGGTATAACAGTCCAGCGATAATACCACTAGGCCATTGCATCCTCTTCAGAAATCATACAGGTCATATTTTACGTAACAGTCTTAACTACTTGTAAACCGTATGTAACCAACATGCATACATTGAGGTTGGATTCTGATAGCACCCTCCTTACTCAATTATAGTGTCAAACACTAAGCCCCCATTATCTCTGACACAGGTGATGGCAGGTGAGTTAATTTGAAACAGCTAACAGCGACTTTCAAGGGTGACAATTCAAATAGTAAGGCTGTGCACAAGATCTAAGACTTGAAAGCATGCAATTCAAAAATCTGCTACTGATCAGACAAAAACTTGTCAAAATAGTTTAACTGAGATGACAAGGTGAAGAGCTGGATGAACACAGCAGACTGAGCAGCATCACAGGAGCAGAAATGGGGGAGGGGAAGGGGGCTCTGAAATAAACAGGGAGAGAGAGAGGCAAAGTAGAGGCGGATGGAAGATGGATAAAAGGAGCAGATAGGTGGAGAGGAGACAGAGGTCAAAGAGGCGGGAATGGAGCCAGTAAGGGTGAGTGGAGGTGGGGAGTTAGAGAGGAGATGGGTCAGTCCAGGGAGGGCGGACTGGTCAAGGGGGCGGGATGAGGTTGGTAGGTAGGAGATGGGGGTGGGGCTTGAGGTGGTAGGAAGGACAGGTTAGGAGGCGGAGACAATCGAGGCAGGTTTTGGGATGCAGGAGGGCGAAGGGAGATTTTGAAGCTTGTGAAGTCCACTTTGATACCATTAGGCTGCAGGGTTCCCAAGTGGAATATGAGGTGCTGCTCCTGCAACCTTTGAGTGGCATTGTTGTGGCACTGCAGGAGGCCCAGGATGGACATGTCATCTGAGGAATGGGAGGGGAAGCTGAAATGGTTCGCGACAGGGAGGTGCAGTTGCTGAGTGCGAAGTGAGTGTGGGTGTTCCGCAAAGCAGTCCCCATGCCTCCGCTTGGTTTCCCCAACGTAGAGGAGGCCACAGCGGGAACAGCGGAAGTGTCGGAAGATGATGAGTTGGATCCAGAGATTGGTGGGGTGGTATGTGTTTTGGCTGTTATTGCGGGGAGAGGGTGTGAGGGATGAGTTGTGGGAAATGCAGGAGACACTGTCAAGGGCATTCTCGACCACTGGGGGGGGTCGCGGTCCTTGAAAAACAAGTACAAGTACACCTGAGATGTTTGGGAGTGGAATACCTCATTCTGGGAGCAGATGCCGCAGAGGTGAAGGAATTGGGAATAGGGGATGGCATTTTTGCAGGAAGGTGGGTGGGAGGAGGTGTATTTGAGGTAGCTGTGGGAGTCGGTCAGCTTGAAATGGATATCAGTTTCCAGGTGTCCTCACGTACCACCCCACCAATCTCCAGATCCAACGCGCCATCCTCCAACACGTCCGCCATGTGCAATCCGACCCCACCACAAAAGACATTTTCCCTCCCCACCCTTATCTGTTTTCCAGAGAGACCTCTCTGAGACTCCCTTGTCCGCTCCACACTCCCCTCCAGCCCCACCACACCCAGCACTTTTCCCTGCAAATGCAGCAAGTGCTTCACCTGCACCTAAACCTCCATCCTCACCCCCATCCCAGCCTCCAAGACGACTTTCCACATCATGATGTTCACCTGCACATCTGCTCATGCGGTATACTGTATCCGCTGTTCACGTTGTGACCTCCTCTACGTCGGGGAAACCAAGTGGAGGCTTGGGGACCGCTTTGCAGAACACCTACGCTCACTTTGCACTCAACAACTGCACCTCCCAGTCGCGAACCATTTCAACTCCTTCTCCCATTCCTTAGATGACATGTCCATCCTGGGCCTCCTGCAGTGCCACAATGATGCCACACAAAGGTTGCAGGAACAGCAACTCATATTCCACTTGGGAACCCTGCGGCCCAATGGTATCAATGCAGATTTCACAAGCTTCAAAATCTCCCTTCCTCCTACTGCATCCCAAAACCAGCCCAGCTCATCCCCACCTTCCTAACC
Organism: Stegostoma tigrinum; assembly: GCF_030684315.1. NCBI lineage: Eukaryota > Metazoa > Chordata > Chondrichthyes > Orectolobiformes > Stegostomatidae > Stegostoma > Stegostoma tigrinum. The sequence goes on from NC_081386.1 coordinate 15,569,476, forward strand.
TGTCCTTCCTCCCACCTATCCCCTCCTCCCACCTCAAGCCCCACTCCCATCTCCTACCTACTAGCTTCATCCTGCCGCCTTGACCTGTCCGTCCTTCCTGGACTGACCTATCCGCTCCCTAACTCCCCACCTCCACTCACTTTTACTGAGTCCAACCCCGCTTCTTTGACCTGTCTGTCTCCTCTCCACCTATCTTCTCCTCTATCCATCTTGTATCCGCCTCCCCATCTCTCCCTATTTATTTCAGAAGCCCCTTCCCCCTCCCCCATTTCTGAAGAAGGGTCCAGACCCAAAACGTCAGCTTTTCTACTCCACTGATGCTGCTAGGCCTGCTGTGTTCATCCAGCTCTACACCTTGTTATCTCAGATTGTCCAGCATCGGCAGCTCCTACTATCTAAGTAACATTTCAGCTGGGCTTTTAAGTGTGTACTTATTCAGTTTCAAAATAACTACCATCGTGCTGCACTTGTTTACCAATAAGCTGCTCAATGACATCCAGTTTGTGCTCTGCCAAGATCACTCACTTCTTGATTTGGTTATAGCCTCAGTTTAAAACATGGGCAGAGCCGAATTTCAGAGCAAGGGGACAATGGTTGATTTTGACATTTCAGGCTGCATTTGACTCAGTGTGACATCAAGGAATTTCGGCAAAATAGATGACAAACTGTCTGCTGGTTGCAGTCCTATCTGGCACAAAGCAAGATGGTGGTGATTATTGGTCGGTCAGTCATCTCAACTCCAGGACACCTCTGTAGAAATTTCTCAGGGAAGCGTCCTAGACCCAAACAACTTTGGCTGCATCAATGACTTTCCATCCATCATAAGGATGAAGTGGGCATCCATGTTCAGTATCATTTTTGTGACTTCAGAATCTAAAGCCGTACATGCCCAAATGCAGCAAAGACCTGGACAATAGCCAGGTTTGGGCTTAAAAGTGATAAGTAACATACGTGCCACAAATTCCAGGCAATGACCATCTACACTGAGAATCTAATCACCATGCCAGGACATTCAACAGTATTACCATTACTGAATCCCCCACTACCATCGTGGAGGAAGTCACCATGGACCAGTAACTGAGCTGGATTACCTATATAAATACTATGGTGACAAAAGCAGGTCAGATATTATGAATCTTGCAGCAAGTAACTCACCTTCTGACCACCCAACGCCTGGCCACTATCTACAAAGGTGCAAGTCAGGAGTGTGGCACTTTACTCCCTACTTGCCGGGATGACAGGGTGAGGGTAGGATGGGATGCAAACTCCAACGAGCTTGGCAAAGCAGTCCACTTGGTAGGCACCACATCCAAAAGCATCCACTCCCTCCATTATCGATGCTCAGTAGCAGCAGTAAGCACCACCTAAAAGATGTGCTATAGAAATTCACCAAGGTTTTTTAAACAGGACATTCCAAACCCATAACCTCTACCACCTCCAAGGACAAGGAGTGCAGGTACATGGGAACACCACCCACCTCCTGCAAGCTCCTCACCAAGCCATAATATCCAGATTCAGAAATATATCACTGCTCCTTTGTCATGATCCTGGAAATCCCTCCCTAACAGCACTGTAGGTTTACCATTAAGCACACGGACTGCAATGTTTAAAGGGCAGCTCACCACCCACTTTCTCAAGGACTTTCCCTGTGATGCCCCAATCCCATTAATAAACAAAAATAAAGAAGAAACACACTGAGACGGGACATCACAGGTGCAAAGTAACATTTCATAGAATCAAACAGTCACTTTCTGCCATCTTTCAGTATGATTAATATTCACTGTATGCTGTTTCAAAGCATATGGACCTAATTCACCATTCACAGGAAAGACCCATAAATTATGATTTTCCAATAATGCAATCATTTTTCGCCTTGGTTGCTAGATAAACTCAACAGCAGTCAACATGGTGATCAACGTTTTGTTCACGTTTTCTCACATTTCCTTCAGAGAACTTTCTCAGATCACTGAACTGATTATAAAATCAGAATGCTGTCCAACCAAAAGATAAAAAGGTCCTGATTTAAGGCATTCAACCCTTCTGCTCTGCCATTCAATCATGGCAGATATTTCTCAACCCCATTCTCCTCTTAAACCTGCCCGTCTTAAATACATTCAATGGTTTGGCCTTCTGTGGCAATCAGTTGCACAGATTTACCATCCGCTGGCTAAAGAAATTCCTCATTTCAGTTCTAAAAGGTGATCCCTTCACTCTGAGGCTATGCCCTCTGGTCTTAGTCCCTCCTACTGGTGGAGATAACATCTGTCTACTCTATCCAGGCTTCTCAGTATTCTGTAAGTTTCAATGAGATTCTTCCCTCAACCTTCTAAAATTCAATATGAGATACAGAGTCCTCAAACACTCCTCATTTGACAAGTCCTTTATCCCAAAAATCATTCTTACAAACCTCCTCTGGACTTCTTCCAAAGCCAGCACATCCATCCTCACAATCCATATCCATACAAGGTCAAAAACTGCTCACAAACATCTTAAAAATAGTTTTCGTACTACAACACATTGTTTCTCACTATCCAATAAGGAAACTTTGGAGAGAAGCAATGTGGCAACATGAAGCCTTGATCAACATGTGTACAAAGGAATCTGCCCTAAAATACAAATGCTGTAGAGTATTTCTTCAATGGAGTCTGTGGTCAAATGGATTTGAAATTTTTAATCCTTTTGGTTAATATTTTACTTGATGCTATCAATCATAATTTTTGCAAGAACAGTTAACCCAAAAATCTCCCACATTGGAACATTCCCTTCTATTTCTGTATTAAAGCAAGTGCTCATCCCTCACCAACACAACAGCTCATTAAGCCATTACATTAAGAGGCTAATACAGTCTACAGAAAAACAAAGTCCAGAAGAGGGATTCTCTTTATTCTTAATATTACACAAATATGGGAGTTCTTATCCATGGGAGAAGTCTTATGGCAACGTTATGAAGTATTGACAAGTGTGCTGAGTTATGTACATGTTCAGAAGTCGCACGACACCGGGCTAAGGTCTGATTGGTTTATTTGAAATCAAAAGCTTTTGGAGTGCTACTGCTTCATTAGGTGAAGAGTATTATCTATATTTATCAGCAAACTAAAAAGACAAAAATTTTGGTGAACACAAGCTATGAAAACAGAATCAAGGCTGCTCATCAATAGTATGCAGATTAGGACAAAAGGTTATTTTAATGCACCCAAATTGGAATGTGAAAAATCAAATAAAGCTTTCCCATCATACAGAACTAAAGACATACAGACTTCCTGCATATACAACGCAACTGATAACATGAACGAGGCCTGCAAAGGAACAACAGCACAATACGGAGATAACAAGGTGTACAGCTGGATGAACACAGCAGGCCAAGCAGCATCAGAGAAGTATTGGCCTGCTGTGTTCATACAGCCCTACACCTTGTTATCTCAGATTCTCCAGCATCTGTAGCTCCTACTACCTCTGAAACAGCACAAATACTGATCCTTGCTTATCAAGCATAGATGACATTCTTCTCATGACTACACTGAAGTGTGCATCAAATGCAAAGTAAACATTTCTACTAATCAAAAACAAATTTTCAACAACATTTAGAAAGAAATGACGCCCCAGACTGCTCAATAAGCTCTGCAATGATTAGAAAACAAAGGAAAGCTCACTAAATCTGCGCAAAACACAATGTACTATAACCAAAATTCTCTTTATGGGATGCAAGATTTATTCAGATTCATCTTCAGCACCTCTCAATGTTAAAGATTGCTGTGAAGCCAATGAATGGCCAATTAAGGTGATGCATTTCTACACCTCTGGAATTAGGTCCAATCTATTCCTTTCCCTGTCCATCTTGAAATTTTGCTCAGTGATTTAACAACTACACTGCAGTGAAAAGGCCAAAGGGACTGAACATATCATCTCCAGACAATAGTATGAGAAACAACGCAAATCAATATTAAGCACAATCCAATATACGTGGCCTGAATTATTGTTTTTATTTTAAATTACAAAGAAATAAAAACTATTTGGTTATGGCTACCATTTAGACTTATAACTAGATAATATCACTTTGGGTAAGCTCATAGCCTTACCTTCAGTGCCTCACGTGGCATTCTCTGATCAGACTGACATAGCATCCACTGCTGACTTAACTGCCCCCAATCGTCTCCCTCATCTCGGTGATGTTATTAGTATCACCTCCTTACTATTTTGTTTGCTAAATAGCATCAATTATTAGGCCTTGGTGAGTACATCAATCAGCACCTGTACCCCCTGCATTGTATTTAGGCACCTGTTTTGAAGCAAACTGACTCACACCCAAATCTCTTTTCCTTACTCTTTTAGCAGAATTTTCTTTGAGCACCTTGATTTGCACCCCTTCTTTCCCGGCACCTTAAGCCCCATCCTGAGTATTTCTTTCTTCACCAAAATTCCCTCTCACTTCTTCTGTGTCCATATCCTCTTTCATTGTGCCAAGTCTCATTTCCTTCTGGATCTGCCCAGGAAAAATGGTACTCAGCAACGTCTTCGGCTTTTGTGTAGAGGCTCAACAATGGAACAAAAGGTGAGCAGTACCGGCAGGACAGCTCCTCACACAATTACGCGGCAGTCAGCTAATTAGATTGCAATCATGTAGCACATCTTCCAGCAGGGGTGGGTGGAAGGTCGACGCTTAGCTGTTTCCTTGGAGGATGGAAGATTGAACACCATATTTAAAAGGCACCAAACCAGGAGTCTCACTGGACCTCTGCCAGGTTTGTGTTGGGCTCTGCAGCATTGTATGCCCTCTATTCACTTGCCATCCTCTTTGCATTCCCTTATTTCATCAATCCCCCTCCCCACAAAACCACAGATAGAATGGCACACTGTTTTACAGATGCTTCTCTGGAGATTCTCCTGCAGGCCGTCCAGGAAAGGCAGGGATACTGTTTTCCAGGGACGGCAGCAAAAGGCCCTCCCATTTGTCCAAGGCAGCATGGATGGTAATGGGCAGCATATGTCCAGGGGGATGAAGCCCACAGAAGGACCAAATGCTGTACCAGGATAGGTGGTCTACACATTTTAAGAGAAATTAGAGTTGGGTTTAACACTGAAAACTAGCAAGCATAAGTGCAGAAGAATTCCAGATGGAAAAGAGGGTTGTAGACCTCAGAATGAAATGAGTAAAGTGGATTAAGAGGGGTAGTTCTTACTCTGCAAGGTGTTACCAGCTGCAGGACAGTATATGTTTACTAGGGAGGGCACAGCAGCACACATCATAGGCATGCAAGCTCATTTACTTGGTTATGAATCCTATGGACTGACACCAAATCCTTCTGCTGCCCACAACAAACCTATCAATGAAAGTGGGAAAGACTCAACCGAGGTACCCCTGATGTCAAATTCCTTGCTCAGCTGAAAAATGGGCTGCTGATCTGGCAGGGAAGGACCTTAGGCAAGAATCCATGAAGAAGAAGCCAGAAACTCCACAGAGTCCAGTGAAGATTCCTCCAATTTTGTGCTGACCAATACACGTGCACGACTGATGTATGAAACTTAGGTGAACTATTTCTATCTTCTTCAGGCTTCCAGACCAGCAATAAGAAGAGATAAAGACAAAAATCTATGCCCAAGTTGAACTCCATCACTCCCTCAAATCCCCACAGAATGCATCATCATAGCATTCCCTATACTATCCACTAGCAGAGAGATTGTAGATTAGGCTAAGGTGGTGGGCACAATGCAGCTGATGAAGCATGTAAGAGTTCAGATCTCTAGTAACTTACTGTTTGAGATGAAACCTCTGCATAGCACCCTCCAAATGAGAAGCCTCTGGGTTCAGTGAAGTACTTCAAATTAGAATAAAATACAATACATGCAAGTAGACTTCCCAACAATTGCCAGAGAACACGACTGCACATCTTGAAGCTTCCTAGAATTCGTCAGTTTCAACCCACTGTCAGGCATTGGATTCATTGCAGTAGTTCCCTAACACCTTCCTTTTCATTCCTGAGAAACGCACAAGATCCTGCCCTGCATTAATTATGGTCACAATTTCAAACTTCTAATTCTTGAACTACTGGTCCTCTATTTGCCGCAATGTTTGTCCGGTTGAACATCTGTTTATCACTCCCTCTCCTACCATTTCAATATCTCTGTCCCTAATGCAAATCCCTCTCGCATTTAGGCTATTTCCTTTCTGCCAAAACTGCTCATTACACCAGGACACAACTGAAAAGATCATCTTCACTTCTTTTCTCTATTGCCAACTGCCCTCTGCTCTGTTCCTTCCATCTTCAACATACAAAAGGCATTAGGACATGTCTGGCACTATTCAGAAAGAGTTATTCAGCTTTTGCACCAAGGTATACCCTTCCCATCTCCAGCAGTGAAACAACAGCTCTCTCAAGTTGCACTTCTATGACCTCGACGAGGCGCATCAGCTACTTCCTTAGCCCAATTAACAACTGGCAGCTTAATTTACCACCTGATACTGGAATTGGTTCCCTCTCAAGATAATAGACAATAGGTGCTGGAGTAGGCCATTCGGCCCTTCGAGCCAGCACCACCATTCATTATGATCATGGCTGATCATCCACAATCAGTATCCTGTTCCTGCCTTATCCCCATAATCCTTGATTCCTCTATCTTTAAGAGCTCTATCTCTTTCTTAAAAGTATCCAGAGAGTTGGCCTCCACTGCCTTCTGGGGCAGAGCATTCCATATATCCGCCACTCTCTGGATGAAGAAGTTTTTCCTCAACTCTGTTCTAAATGGCCTACCCCTTATTTTTAAACTTTGTCCTCTGGTTCTGGACTCACCCATCAGCGTAAACATGCTTCTTGCCTCCAGAGTGTCCAATCCCTTAATAATCTTATACGCCGCAATCAGATCCCGTCATCCTTCTAAACTCAAGTGTATACAAGCCCAGTCACTCCAATCTTTATCAACCAATAATGTTCTTCCTCCCTGCCAAAAATCACTCCCTGACTAAAAGTAGCAAGTAACATTTGTTTCAGGTAAGTGCCAAACAATGACCATCTCCAACAAGACAGAATCTATCGCCCCTTGATGTTCAATGACATTACCATTGCTGGTTGCTCCAGTGGCAACATCCTCAAGAGTACCATTGACCAGAATCTGAATAGGATCACCCATGCAAATACTTTGGCTACAAGATCTTGAGACGAGGAATCCTTTGATGAATAACTCACGGCCTGTCTTCCTAAAACCAGTCCATCTTCTGCAAGAGATAATGGGAACTGCAGATGCTGGAGAATCCAAGATAACAAAGTGTGAAGCTGGATGAACGCAGCAGGCCAAGCAGCATTTCAGTATCGCAAAAGCTGACGTTTCGGGCCTAGACCCTTCATCAGAGCCTCTGATGAAGGGTCTAGGCCTGAAACGTCAGCTTTTGCGCTTCTGAGATGCTGCTTGGCCTGCTGCGTTCATCCAGCTTCACACTTTGTCATCTTCTGCAAGAAAAGTCTAGCATTTGATTGAATATTCTTCACTTGCCTGGATGCATGTAGTTCCAACACTCAAAATCATCCAGGACAAAGCTTGACATTTGACCAGCACTCATCCTCTACCTTCCCTACAACCACAGAGGAGGCAGCATTGCACGCCATTAACAAAATGCACTGCAGTAAACCCAAGGATCCTTCAACATCACCTCCTAAACACACAACCTCTAACCACCTAGAAGGACAAGGTCAGCAAGATGCATGGGAACACCACCTGTAATTTCCCTCCAAGCCACGCACCATTCTGACTTCATGCTATAAAACTGCAAGGTCAAAAATCTCAGAACTTTCTTCCTAGCAGTACTGTGAGGTTTCATCAGACCCCAGGGACTACTGATTCATGAAGCAAGTGCATCACCACCTTCTCCAGGGGAATTAGTAATGGGCAATAAATGCTGTCCGAATCAGTGATGCCCACATCCCAGGAAAAATAAAATCAAATATCCAAGTGAATGAGAATGTTATTAGCTGGGCATCCTTGACTCAGTGGTATTGCTGCTGGTTCGCACTAAACACCAAGGCCTAAGTATCATACAATACATACATAGTCTAAATTGAAAATTACAGTGACCAATTATTCAAGAACAGTTCAACGGTGGTAAGACTTCTACTCCTTGGCCTTAATTCATGACGGTACAATTGGCAAAATGCAGATCACTTCACACTGTAAAAATTAAACTGGTAAACTTCTCAAGTTTTGTCTTCATTGTAAAAGCCAATTCTGACAGTCCCAGCCACTGGACTACAGTGTAAATACTACATGTCATATTTGAAAGTGTTAATATTGTGAAGCATTGTATCTAAGTTATTAACTGTCCATCAGGACAGTTTAGTGTACACTGTATGATTGATGCTATCCATAGTTAAATGTTTACAAAGCCAAGTAACTCTAAGCAAGACATCAATAAGCTTAAAATAAAAGTGCCTCCAAAGCTATCCAAGAAAGACAAACACCGCAAGTCAAGCTCAAAAGTAGGTTACATTACATACAAGCTATACTTTTTGACAAATTTAAGTACAACGAAAAATCCCAATATAAGTGGCTACTTAGAAAATGTTTCCCAGTTGATCTGCATAAGCTAAACTTTAAAACCAGCAATAAATGAAGATCACAGAACATTAACAACTCTCCATCCAGTTCTGGATATTTTTTTCAGACTTGTCAGTCAGAAATGGTTTATATGTACATCAAAATAAAACATGAGTGGTGAAAGCTAGTTAGATTTTAGAAATAATTAGTACAAATTATTTCAAGTGCCTCTCATATTTCAGGGTAACACCTCCCCCAACACACACACACACACACACACACACACACACACGCACACACTTCTGAAACAAGAACCTTTCTGCAGATTAATAACGTCCAGGTTTATTTCCACATCAAGAGGCAATTCCTTTCTTGGGATGTTCCATGTCACAGGCTAAACACTCTTAAAAAAACATCAGGCAGAGGTGGAAGCAGTATTAGCAGCTGCCCCCTTCTCACCTTCATTTTCTGAAAATCCTCCGCAGTTGATCCAGCACCAAAGTCAAAGTGTGTATTACACCAGAAATGCTACTTCCATGCATCATACAGCAAGAGGTGAATATTTTAATCCCTGAACTCCTGGACTGGAGAGAAAAATGAAGTGTGCATCTTTCTCTGGGAAAATGCTTTTTGGCATGGATTATCTCTCTTCTTCAAAATGGTGGAATAAACACTCAATGTTTATAGAGATATGAATGGGTTAACAATTCTGCATCCACTAAAAATTATAACAACAACAACCTAGTTGTGATTTGACTCAAACTCTTTGGCTATTTTACTTTTTACTTGCCAATTTTTATATTCGTTTCCAAAATAAATGCATTTTAAAAACTTTCCTCCCAAATGCAGAAAATGTTTGGAACTAACCCAGATTTAGTAACTGCCAAAAGCAGCAAAAACAAAATGAGAAAGGAAAATTTCATGCAGCAAGCATTTAGGTCTAGAAGGATTTCAACATGAAATTAGGCGGTAATTGAAAAGAAACAACATGCTGGGTTACAGGAAACGAGCAGGAGAATGGCACAAAGTGAAATGCTCAAAGGAGCCAGTGCAGATACGATGGACTAAATGGCTTCCTACAGTGTAACAATTCTGTTACCTGAAAATGCTAAAAAAATAAGGTTCACATTTGAAATACACAATGTGATTATTTGGAGGCAAATGTAGCAATGAGCCTATTACACTCCATAATGGCTAAGTCAAGTGGCCTCTTACTGATTGATCAGCACAGCTTGTGGAAGGAATGTTAGTCAACAATTACTGCCTACATTTCTTCAAATTGTGTCAGAGAGGAAGACATTCAACAAAGGTTCTTGAAGACTTCATATTAAGTGAATATCAAATTCAGTCTGAGTTAACAGCTTGTTTTAAAGTATCTTGGGGAGAGGCATTAATTTAAGAAAACAACATTGAATAAATGCACAAAAAACTGTCAAAAGGAAATTGATTGGTGGTGCCATCTCAACAAGCAACTGAGACAGCTCTCTGAAGAAGAATCTAGGCCCAAAACGTCAGCTTTTGTGCTCCTGAGATGCTGCTTGGCTGCTGTGTTCATCCAGCCCCACACTTTGTTATCTGAGACAGGGAATGCCTTCAGTAAGGTTTGATTGCCTTGATGAAGTTAGAAGATTGTTGTGAAGAGGTTGAAGTCTTTTTTATCCCGACAGTCATAATAAGATTACTCAAATAATTCTCATACACTACACTTTGTATTGTCTTGTGCAATAAACTTTTGTGTTCTTCTAAGGACATTGGCAGCCTCTTGCAAATATGTTCAGTAACTGATCTCCACAGTAAACAAAAATGATCTTTCAAGCCAGCTACCACTCCAATACCAGGCTTGCCCAGTGAAACCATCAAATGAGCTCAGAACAGTAGTAACACTTGGATAGAGCTGCACACCAATAGGTTTGATCTCTTTTATTAGCTGGAAAGTTCAAACAGTGCAAATTCAGAACTAAATGCTAATAATGCTTTTAACTAAGAAGTCAATTTATAAGGTAACTGGGCTGCTTCCATTTCATCAAATACACATCTCAGATGATCAATAAATATCAATGCCCCCTGAAGTGCATCGCTCAATTTCAAGTGCAGCAAAACATCATTTTGACTCCAGGATAATTCAGGCCCTCAGGCAGAATATTATTTTTAAACTAAGCAGGAGCTCAAAATACCAACGAAGCAAAGTTCAACCTATTGGCAATGCCATAGTTGTTCAAGTGACAGTTTGGAATGCTGCCAGAAGATTCAATGACCCAAACCCATGGTAATAACCTCCATAAAGGATTTCATTTCCAAGACATAACCCTTCAATCAACACAGTAATCCACTTTGTGATTTACAAATCAAAACAGTTGAAACACAGTCATTACTTCCTACGGCTGTCAAAATCTATTATCATACTATTTAGTTCCTTTCAGAACTCTTCTAGATACCTTCTTGCCTAGGTAGAGCTGAGACAAACTTGCTTAAAAGAAGATTCAGGCACAGCTTACAAAATAACTGACCAGTTTCCAATACTTGAGATTGTATCATCAGAAATTGGTAATTTATTAAACTTCCTGCCCTCAGAAGCATCAACTGTGGTGGATATATTTTAAAACTTTGCTTTAGTATTTTAAAATAACACAAAAAGCAGCAAAGAAAGCTAAATCAATTTGAATTCTCCTGATTTCCTCATACTGAACAATTGCACTTTTCATAACTCAAAAATTGTTCATTGTCCACTTCATTATTTGTTGTTTCAATTTCTGACCATGCTTTTTACATGGAATACATAGGAATCAGTCCATAAAATAACTACGGACTCTTAAATAACAAAGTGTGGAGCTGGATGAACATAGCAGCAATCTTGGGAGCACAAAAGCTGACATTTCGGGCCTAGACCCTTCAACAGAAAAGGGGGATGGGGAGAGGGTTCTGAAATAAATAGGGAGCGAGGGGGAGGCAGATCAAAGATGGATAGAGGAGAAGATAGGTGGAGAGGAGACAGACAAGTTAAAGGGGCGGGGATGGAGCCTGTGGAGGTGGGGAGGTAGGAGGGGATAGATCAGAAAGAGGAGGACGGACAGGTCAAGGGGCGGGATGAGGTTAGAAGGTAGGGAATGGAGGTGTGGCTTGAGGTGGGAGGAGGGAATAGGTGAGAGGAAGAACAGGTTAGGGAGGCGGGTACGAGCTGGGCTGGTTTTGGGATGCAGTAGGGGGAGGGGAGATTGTGAAGTTTGTGAAATCCACATTGATACCATTGGGCTGCAGGGCTCCCAAGCGGAATATGAGTTGCTGTTCCTGCAACCTTCGGGTGGCATCATTGTGGTACTGCAGGAGGCCCAGGATGGACATGTCGTCTAAGGAATGGGAGGGGGAGTTGAAATGGTTCGCGACTGGGAGGTACAGTTGTTTATTGCGAACCAAGCATAGGTGTTCTGCAAAGCAGACCCCAAGCCAGCCCACCGACTCCCACAGCTACCTAGAATACACCTCCTCCCACCCACCTTCCTGCAAAAATTCCATCCCCTATTCCCAATTCCTTCAACTCCGCCACATCTGCTCCCAAGATGAGGCATTCCACTCCTGTACATCTCAGATGTCCTTGTTCTTCAAGGGCCGCAACTACCCCCCACCTCCCGCAGTGATCGAGAACACCCTTGACCGTGTCTCCCACATTTCCCGCAATTCATCCCTCACACCCTGTCCCCGCAGTAACTGCCAAAAGAGAAACCCCTTCGTCCGCACATACCACCCCACCAAACTCCGGATCCAACACATCATTCTCCGACACTTCCGCCATCTACAATCTGACCCCACCACCAACGACATTTTTCCATCCCCACCCTTGTCTGCCTTCTGGAGGGCCCACTCTCTCCGGGACTCCGTTGTCCGCTCCACACTCCCCTCCAACCTCACCACACCTGGCACTTACCCCAGCAACCACAGGAAGTGCTACACTTGCCCCCACACCTCCTCCCTCACCCCCATTCCAGGACCCAAGATGACTTTCCACATCAAGCAGATGTTCACCTGTACATCTGCCAATGTGGTATACTGCAACCGCTGTACCCGTTGTGGCTTCCTCTACAATCGGGGAAACCAAGCAGAGCCTAGGGGACTGCTTTGCAGAACACCTACACTCGGTTCACAATAAACAACTGTACCTCCCAGTCGCAAACCATTTCAACTCCCCCTCCCATTCCTTAGAAGACATGTCCATCCTGGGCCTCCTGCAGTGCCACAATGATGCCACCTGAAGGTTGCAGGAACAGCAACTCATATTCCGCTTGGGAGCCCTGCAGCCCAATGATATCAATGTGGATTTCACAAACTTCAAAATCTCCCCTCCCCCTACTGCATCCCAAAACCAGCCCAGCTCGTACCCGCCTCCCTAACCTGTTCTTCCTCTCACCTATCCCCTCCTCCCATCTCAAGCCACACCTCCATTCCCTACCTTCTAACCTCATCCCGCCCCTTGACCTGTCCATCCTCCTCTTTCTGATCTATCCCCTCCCTACCTCCCTAGCTCCACAGTTAATGTTAGAGGATTCCCACTCAAATCTTGTGCAGGAACCTCCTGTCACTAAAATAGGAAATAACAAGATGTAGGGCTGGATGAACACATCAGGCCAAGCAGCATCGGAGGAGCAGGAAGGCTGACGTTTCGGGTCTGGATCCTACTTTAGAAATAAAGAAGGGTCCAGACCCTAAACGTCAGCTTTCCTGCTCCTCTGATGCTGCTCGGCCTGCTGTGTTCATCCAGCTCTAAACCTTGTTATCTCAGATTCTCTAGCATCGGCAGTTCCTATTATTACTAAAATAGGAAAGCTGTCCAGGAATTACCACAGGTAGCTGGAGAGAAGAAACACACCTGCTTTTGCAATCATGTGATGTGCTCCTCAAGTTAAATTTTCAGCAGCACTTAAGACACCTGTTTCAGGGCAAATATGTGAAGCAAGTTGGAGCCATAGTTCTTTTTCCAAGTGAATAAGGGAGGGGTGTAAGATGCCAAAAAACTGGATGATTGTGTAGGGTAGGTTGAGGGGTCGGGTTACAGATTTTGGCACAGACTTTTCAGATCCAGTGGCTAGGGTTTCAGAGATCAGGGGTGCTGTTGGTGGGTTCCAGTTAGTAGTTATCTAGGAAGTAGAGTGGATTTTCAAATGCTCCAAAATGTCCAACTTTAATAAGAAGGATTCTTGAACAGTTCCAAATGCAGGCAAATTGCCTATCATGTGAAGCAGTAAAACAAAAATGAATCAGAATCCCTACAGAAGGGAAGCAGACCATTTGGCTCATCGAGTCTACACCAACCTTCTAAAGAGCATCCCACACAAACCAACCCTCCTACCCTACATTTACCAGGGCTGATCCACCTAGCCTGCACATCCCTGGACACTCTGGGCAATTTAGCATGGCTAACCCACCTAACCTGCATATCTTTTGACTATGTGAGGAAGCCAGAGCACCTGGAGGTAACTCACACAGGTGCAGGAAGAATGTGCAAACTCCACGCAGGCAGTAGACTGAGGGTGGAGTTGAACCAGTGTCACTGCTGCTGTAAGGCAGCAGTGCTAACCGCTGAGCCACCATACAGGTCCACAATTTTGCAATGTGATAATGGGAACTGCTGCCTGATGTACAATGAAACACCTTGAAGTTTTGCAAATACACAAAATGTCTATTTATATTGTAGATCTGCCTCTTCATTGGAAGCCTGTATTCTTCTATTCCACATACTAATTGTCTGAAGAGTGACAGTAAATGTAAAACAAAATTGATTACATGGTGAAAAGCAACAATTCAACAAGCTGATATTGTATCAGTGATAATGGGAACTGCAGATGCTGGAGAATCCAAGATAACAAAGTGTGAAGCTGGATGAACACAGCAGGCCAAGCAGCATCTCAGGAGCACAAAAGTTGACATTTCGGGCCTAGACCCTTCATCAGAGAGGGGGATGGGGAGAGGGAACTGGAATAAAACAGGAGAGAGGGGGAGGCGGACCAAAGATGGAGAGAAAAGAAGATAGGTAGAGAGTAGAGTATAGGTGGGGAGGTAGGGAGGGGATAGGTCAGTCCAGGGAAGATGGACAGGTCAAGGAGGCGGGATGAGGTGGTAGGTAGGAAATGGAGGTGCGGCTTGAGGTGGGAGGAAGGGATGGGTGAGAGGAAGAACAGGTTAGGGAAGCAGAGACAGGCTGGGCTGGTTTTGCGATACAGTGGGGGAAGGGGAGATTTTGAAGCTTGTGAAGTCCACATTGATACCATTGGGCTGCAGGGTTCCCAAGTGGAATATACTCATTTTGCAAATACACAAAATATCTATTGCTGTTCCTGCAACCTTCAGGTGGCATCATTGTGGCACTGCAGGAGGCTCATGATGGACATGTTGTCTGAGGAACGGGAGGGGGAGTTGAAATGCTTCGTGACTGGGAGGTGCAGTTGTTTGTTGCGAACCGAGCGGAGGTGTTCTGCAAAGTGGTCCCCGAGCCTCCGCTTGGTTTCCCCAATGTAGAGGACACCACACCGGGTGCAATGGATACAATATACCACGTTGGCAGATGTGCAGGTGAACATCTGCTTGATATGGAAGTTCATCTTGGGGCCTGGGATGGGGGTGAGGGAGGAGGTGTGGGGGCAAGTGTAGCGTTTCGTGCGGTTGCAGGGGAAGGTGCCGGGTGTGGTGGGCTTGGTGGGGAGTGTGGAGCGGACAAGGGAGTCGCGGAGAGAGTGGTCTCTCCGGAAGGCAGACAAGGGTGGGGATGGAAAAATGGCTTGGGTGAAGCTGCTTCACTGACACATCACATCTTCGAATAGTTAATCCAATGGAAAAATGTTAAATAAAAATGCCTGTGGGAAAGACCTCATACCATTTAGGGAGCTAAAAGAGATGTCAATTGCTACATCCCATCAAAGTTTACACTTCTGAGTTTACTGATTATGGCAAAGGCTAGTCTGCATCTGTTCAATTGCAACAAGCAGAAATTAGCCACCATATAATTGCAAACACAGGCTTGTTGCTACAAGCAACCCAGCCACTTCTGGAAAGCAAGATAGCATATTCATGGATAGTAGCAAGTAAATGTATACCCCCCTCATAAATGGCAGGGAAACAAAGGACAGTCTACAGATCAGTCCGTTCTTCTTGTGTTGTTCATCTGCTTAGCTCATCTGATCGTATTGCCTCTTCAACGGAGCTTTATCCTCAAACAGGAGAAAAGGCTTAGGTTTTTCTTGGTCTCCACAGATCCAATGGCACCAGTCCAGATTAGCAGGCACTGGGCTCTCTGACCTTAAATGATGATTGAAAAATACAAGTGTCAAAAGATCCATAGAAACTATCTACTCAACAAATCAGAAATATCCTCTATCCGGTGTTCAAACTACTGAGCTAATTGATATCTGCGCTAACTCAGGTTAGGTGAAAAATGTAAAGTATTCAACAGTGTTTGCTTTTCAAAGCCACCTACCAAAAGTTTATCTGCTAATGGGATCTATATAGCGAAATGAGAGAAGGGAGGGAGAGAAAGAGAAATCAGGGAAGAAAGGGGATTAAAGGATCCCCTGAATTTCACATGCATGAAAGTTGCACTAATTCTATTTTATCTAGTCTGATTGTCATTTGAATAGAATTACCACAGCTGAACAAAAAGAAAGCCCTCTGCATCTGAAAACATTTTGTAACTGTCCTGACTAAAGAGCCCTCAGGAATGCAGGAGCTTATTTCCTGTCAACAGAATAATTACTGGAGGATTTCTAAATAGCGGAGGTAGGGGAGAATGGGGGTTGGGGCTGAGATAGAAATCAAATCATTAGGATCCATGAAGGCTGAAACTTTTGGGGAAAAAAACTAAGCACATTGGGGAGATGGGATACTTACTTTTTAAAAAAATATCTATTTGTGTTTTCTCTTGGACACATCCTCTTCAAAATGCTGTACTGCTTTTATATAATTGATTTTCTACTACTGGCATCCGCTTTAATTTTCCATTTCCAGATCCATTGCCACTTTAGAATTTTACCCTCCATTTACTTTTTATTTCACTTATCTTCATGTTCTATCTACCAAGTCTTAAGTAATCTTTTATTCCTTCTTTAAATTGCCTTTCCTTCCATCCTCCTATTCAGCTCATGGGCTGTTTTTTTAGGGGTGGGGGGGTGGAAGCTTCAACAGGAAGGCACCAATAATGTTTTCTGTAATCTTCAGACATCACTGAACCAAGGAAGTTGTGCTTAACTGAAAGCTGACCAGCATTAACAAAATTCCAGACTAGCAGCTTTGCCTTCATATTTGTATTGATAGTGGTGTACAAAAAAAATGAGCTCCAAAAGAGGTTCATTCTCCACAGCAAGAAAATTTAACTTTAGCAAGAGATTCTTAGTTATTTCCTAAATCTGTGTATCCTACTGATGCTCGATTACAGAGTTGAGATCAGAAATGTAAAGGATAAACATCAGTCAATTCGAGTAACACAAAATAACCCATGACAGAGTTGACCTCAAATGGAAAAGAAAGTTGGGTGTGGTATAAGAGATAACAAAGTGTGAAGCTGGATGAACACAGCAGGCCAAGCTGCATCTCAGGAGCACAAAAGCTGACATTTTGGGCCTAGTACCTTCATCAGTGCTCCTGAGATACTGCTTGGCCTGCTGTGTTCATCCAGCTTCACACTTTATTATCTTGGATTCTCCAGCATCTGCAGTTCCCATTATATCTGTGGTATAAGAGAGCCTGGTAGCTATCCACTTCACACTCTTGGTGATGACCACTTTCAGTCCTACACACGTAGCTTAATTTACCCTTATACATTTTTGTCCCGTTCATCAGCTTACCCATTCTGCACACTACTGACCTTGTACGCAAAAAAAACCCCAAAATCAAATAGCTAACCAATGCTACCAATACCTCTGAGATAACGCTGTGTGGAGCTGGATGAACACAGCAGATCAAGCAGCATCAGAGGAGCAGGAATGCTGACGTTTCAGGTCAGGACCCTTCATCAGAAATGGGGGAGGGGAAAAGGGTTCTGAAGTAAATAGGGACAGAGTTGGAGGAGGATCAAAGATGGATAGAGGAGAGGAGACAGGCAAGTTAAAAAGGTGGGGATGGAGCCAGTAAAGGTGAGTGTAGGTTGGGAGGAGATAGGACAGAGAGGACAAACAGGCAGGATAAGGTTAGTAGGTAGGAGGGAGTAGGTGAGGGGAGGAATAGGTTAGGGAGGCGGGGACAAGCTGGGCTGGTTTTATGAATGCGGTTGGGGGTGGGGGGGGGGGTAGATTTTGAACCTTGTGAAATCCATACTGATACCATTGGGCTGCAGGGTTCTCAAGCAGAATATGAGTTGCTGTTCCTGCAACCTTCGGGTGGCATCATTGTGGTACTGCAGGAGGCCAAAGATGAACATGTCGTCTGAGGATCGGGAGAGGGAGTTGAAATGGTTTGCGACTGAGGAATTGTTCCTGCAACCTTCGGGTGGCATCATTACCACCCCAAGGTTGCAGGAACAGTAACTCATATTCCGCTTGGGAACCCTGCAGCCCAGTGGTATCAATGTGGATTTCACAAACTTCAAAATCTCTCCTCCTCCCACCGCATTCCAAAACCAGCCCAGCTCGTCCCCGCCTCCCTAATCAGTTCCTCCTCCCACCTCAAGCCCCACCCCATTTCCTACCTACTAAACTCATCCCATTCCCTTGACCTGCCCGTCCTCCCTGGACTGACCTATCTCCTCCCTACTTCCCCACCTACACTCACCTCTACAGGCTCCATCCCCACCTCTAACTTGTCTGTCTCCTCTCCACCTATCCTCTGCTCAGTTAGCTTTTCCAGAGACACCTGAGCAGCAAGACAGCCTACTCTCCACACTTCATCACCTAGAAGTATTTAGTAGAGATATCTACAATCCTCTAATTCTGGCCTCATGTGCATCCTTAATTTTAAAGTTGCTCCATCATTGGTAACCATTTCTTCAATTACCTCGGTCTGACATTCTAGAATACGCTCCATACACCTCTCAATTTTGCTTTCCTTAAAACATTCAAAACCTAAACTTGATTAAGCTTTTAGCCGGCTAATCCACAATTTCCTGAGGCTCATTGTCATCCTTTGTTTTGGGATGACAATGTGGCGTACCTGGACAGGTTTTATTCTACGCATATTGCATCTTTAATACAAGTTGTTACTTATGTGAAATATACACAACATTGCAAGTAGTTATGACATAAATGCATCAAAAAACACTGAGGGAAAAATGCAACATCCCCTTCACAGAGGGTCATAGCGTAGCCTGGTGAATAATAGCTGCATTACCACGGAGCAATAATTGCCGCAATGTCTAAAACATACATTTCATCACCACACACAGAGGCATATATACAACATCATAACCTGAAGTCAGATTTCACTGACATCCCAAGGCCCAGAAGCAACTTTGAACTTCTGGTACAGAAGTAATACTCATCTCAGGCTTGAAAGAAAATATGCATTGTAAGCATTCCGAATATTACCAGCTAATTTTGAGAGAGGATTTAATGATTTTCTAGATGGCTGAATCTGAAAACAAAAAATATGCAGCAGTTTGCTTGACCTTGTTTCTATCTGTCTTAAGGATTTTGATTACTTTGTGCTTTGGCCAATCATTAGTTTAACAGATAATATTTAAATCTGACAGTGTTTTAATCACTTTCTTTAAAATGCTCATTTCACTTCAATAGAAGGTACCAAGCATTGTGTTATGAATACAGCCACCAGATGCAGAATAGTTCCAGTGGTACATTTACTGTGGGGTTGTAGAATACCTCTGTGCCTCCATGTATGAGTATAAATGAAATGCAATTCATAAGCAAATATACAGATTGAGTGTTGTAGTTCATGCTTGCTTAAAAAGCACGGCACTAGCTTATTTGAACTGACCTGTCCATTGTTCCCAATTGCTGTGCAGAATACTTGATGACTAATGACGATGGGCCAGGAGACCCCAAAGTTCAATGTTCATTTCATGCTGGGTCACAGAGGTCAGTAGCCCATCACCAAGTCACCCTTTATTTACATGCGCACAGTACATGGCTATGACCAGCCTGCTTGGAGTCAGTCCCTGAAGTCAGGATACGGAGTCCCCTGTCTATTTCTGTCAGGCAGGGCTCGCTGGTTGGGCCAGGTTAACAAGCCCGATCAAGGATCTCATACAGTAAGATCTACCTGTTCCAATCACTACAGTCAATTGGTCTTCGCAATGGAATCTTCAAAACTGGCAGTGCCCAAGTTTAGAAAGATGTAAGCTTTCTGTCAATTTCAGAAGGGTACTAGGATCTGGTTTGGTTCCAACAATTTCAAGGTGAAATAGTCTACCATCATCTGCAAACACTAAGGTCAAATCAACACCAATGGAACCATTGCTCAGTGAACAGCCACTCCCAGAACAGGCAGGAGTGGAAGAAACAAAAAAAATTATCACAGACATGAACTTCGTAATAGGTGACTGATTAGCTAGCTCAATAAAAATAACTGATAAAATTTTCAACATGTTGGCAGTTGACAGTTCATAAAACTTCTAGGCATGAAGTGTTGAGTCAACAGCTGATGGCTTTTACTTTGAAGCTTCATGTTCGCCAAGGTACAGGGAACTACATCAGTGGCAAATAGTTTCAAAAGACATTCTATTTCGGCATAAAGACAGTTATGTTTGACTGACAAAATCATATTAGCTAATAAAACCTCACTAGAATTTAAATGCATCTTGCTGTAGAGCTGTCTTTCACCATATTTCAGGGCAGTAATTCAAAGGGCAATTCATAGTGAAAGATGAGAAAAAGTACATACTTCAGTAAGTTAAATTTATTCCAGTTCCCTCTCCCCATCCCCCTCTCTGATTAAGGGTCTAGGCCCGAAACGTCAGCTTTTGTGCTCCTGAGATGCTGCTTGGCCTGCTGTGTTCATCCAGCTCCACACTTTGTTATCTTGGATTGTCCAGCATCTGCAGTTCCCATTATCACCTGAAGATACTGTCTGCAATATAACGGTTCTTGAAGAGACTTAAAATTCCAAAGCTACCTTAAAAATCACATTAAAATTCCCTGAAATTCTCAAATGAAAACTATACTGCAAAGCAAAGCAATGTTCAGACATCTGCTGCTAAAATCACTACAGGATTGAACATTTTTATTCAGGTTGTAAAGGATACACATGCTCCAAATTTTACATAATGTTAAATGATTTTTGCTCTATCCCAACAATGGCACTGTAGAAACTCTGCTTCAATATCAGGTTAGTCCTAACTGTAAATACAGCTTTGTGATTTACAAGACAGCTAGAGCAAAAACAACTTCTCACCAATGCTACAACTGTAGTTTAAATACACAAGAATTAGACGCTCTCAAAGTCACAAGGAATATGACTCCTAACAATACAGTCTCAATAAAAGCAATACAAGCCCCATACGCAGTTTCTCATTCTTAGATGAGGCGCTACTGGCCAACTATAGATTACTGTTCCATGACAAGTTTTGGCAATCCTGAAACTTTTGTTTTTGAGATTCTTTTGGCCAAGGTTATTCATATGCTCAATAGTTGGCAGCTGACAGCTCATTCGCTCCAGTGAGAGATGATTTAATCCACCTCTGTATTTGCTAGGTTTTTTTTGTGAAAAGAGAAAGTGCAAGCAAACAGTCCTGATATGGATGATTTATCAGTGAAAGCTGTGATTCCAGTTTGTGGGTATTTTTAATTGCATAACTACTGTACCTGCAAATACGACAACATGTGGCTCATTTTGTGCCAGTCAAGCATTAAATCACTTTTCTGCCATTTTGGATTTTCAGAATGTCTTCTGTTATCTAATTGTCTCATGATCTTTGAAGCCTATATTTCTCTCAGCGCCCTGAAATTGTAACTGTGGGGAGAACACTGAGGCCTGTCCGGTATCCTCCCAATTCACTGCCTCCACACCACTATGTAAAAAACAGGGCCGAGACCTTTAATCATCTTCAAAGGAAATTCCTTGCTGCTGCACAACAAGAGATTCTCACCAGGCAGGTATCAAATCAGCACAAGCCCCCAGGGTAAGAGAGGGATGTTATTACGGAAGAACTTTACAAATATAACACAGGATGAAGATTCCCACTAATGAAAGATAGAGGGGCTCTTAATGATCACCAAATTATCACAGCTAAGCACCGACCCAACATTTGTGGTAATGACTGGATTGTTTAGAAGTTTGGACAACTTATTTCATTTTGGGATATCTCCTGCAAAAAGGTGATCCATTTGCAAGTAATAGCTTCACAAATATAACTTATCATTTCTGGAGTCAAATAGCTACTCTGATAAGACATTGTTTCCTTTTAAGTTGCATTTAGTGTTCAGTATGACAAACTTGCACATTTGTTTGCTATGATATAAAGAAAGCACACAGATATTGTAAGTTCCAAAGTACATTTAAAATGCTAAAATATTTTCCCATCCACAATAACTTTTCAAATTGTGGTTAACCATTACTCATTTAATTTCACCACATTTCTTTAAAATCCTCACATTCCTTACGAAATGCTTATCACTTAAAGTTAACACGAAAAAGCGGTTCAGAGTAGGTTGGAGGAAACTATCTGGGTTAATAACACTTTTACATGCCCTCACTGCAATAACCTGAAACTGCACTTAATGGTTAGTGGCTTTCTCTCACATCTTACTTTGTCTAATTTGGTCAGCAGCCTAAAACATGCATTGTGTTCAAAAGCAGAGGTAATCATTTGGAGAATTCCACGTGCACTGAAAGAGGATTTAACCATCTGCGCCTGCCCCATCACCTCTGCCCTCCACAAATCCTTGCTGAGGCAACACTAGTAAACCCAAAGGCTGAGTCGCCTCATAGGCCTTATTACATGAGGCTTCCTCACTCCTGACTAACTGCCGATCAAGCATAAGCAGGGGCCCAAATCCACTGGGATTCTGAAGACACATTGAAGGAAAAGCTGTGATAGGCACCAAAAAAGCCCATCTAAGGCCCTTTACTGCCTAAAATTATCCAATCACTTATGTAAACCCACGAATGTCTTACTAAACAAAATACTTTTGACTGGTTTCAGTGTACAAGCATGAAAACAAGAGGTATCTCTAAAGACTTTCATACAGAAAACTAGTTTTTTTTCCTTCCATTGAAACTCTACTGCTAATTTGCTCAATTGTTCAGTAACCAGAGAAGCTGAAACACTAAGCAAAGCAACAGAGTAAACAAGAGGTCAGTTGCCAGGTCAACACAGAACAAAGGTTTCCTCAGAGATGTCAAAGGCAATCTCATTATTCTTCTTGCAATAGTGGTATGCTATCCTACCCATTTTCTTCGAGGTTTTTGCTTCAGCAGTTTTCAAAAGGAATTGCCTGAAGAAAAATATTGTCTCCTGAATCCAAAAGCACTGATTAACTACATCCAAAAAGCATTTATCTAGTTTGTCACCAGGTCAGATAGGAACTCAAATGCATTAATTAAAAAAATGGCTGTATAAATTTAGAAATGACCATTGCAACTGGATACATTTTAAGTCAACTGGAACTGTGGTTGAGTTAAGATGTATCTTATATTGCCCTCAGCATCAAGACACTTCTGCATGCAAATTAACATTCTTCACATATCAATGCCTGAAAGATTAGTGTTTCTACAGTTGACACAAAATTCATAATGAAGGTTGAGACTCACGCTTTCATCTGTTCTCTCCATCCCATCTGTTAAAAAAGCATTAATATCTTGGCACAGAAAGGCCAATAAAACTGATGCACTAATCAAGAATTCTTTTCATTCTTTCCTAGGCAGTGAAAAAGCAGGAAATGGCTGCAGTGACACCCAATAAGCCACATCATGTTGCATCAAAGTAATTCAACTTGTGTGGCTGCTGTTCAGTCAGTCAAGAAATGCACATGCTTTTACTCTGCCGAGTCTATTTACTGTGCCCCAAAATGATTGTTGGAACAATTCATGCAGCAGATGAGCATGGTCTTTGATTTTCAGGTGTTTGCACCCATGATTCACAAGAGTCTATGCAAACTCAAATAAACCAATGCTAGTTTGAAATTTAGTATCAAGTTTTAACATAGAATGCTAAGGAATTATTTTTAGTAACTTCCACCCATCTTGAATGCCACCACTCAATAAGTTCAACTTGCAGAAGAACAAATGGCGAAACTCAGTGTTTGGGCGCTGGAAATTAAGTACACGGGAAAGGGTATCTCATCCAAAATTATATTATGTTAAAAATTTATAGTAATTTGTATGTGTTCATATTAAACAGACATATCAATAAATCACACCAAAGCACATTTAAAATTTTAAGAACATTCAAAATTCTTTTTAAAAAAAACCACAGGTAAATAAACTCAGTGACGGTTAACTTTTCTATGAAGTTGAACCAGTTGTACTGCCCATGATAGTATGCAGATGGAGCAGGCACGTACATAGTACAAATTACAACGTCCATTATTGGACATGTTTAAAACAGGAAAATATGCTCTTCATTGTACAACTCAGGTGGTTAGATGTGACAGAATACAATGCTACGCAGATCAAGGAAATCTTCACTGAATGAACCGATTTCAGACAGAACAGCAGAAAGAGCACCACAACTAACCCATGCCTCTGACCTTTGGAGAGGAGGCATTGAAGCAAAAGGTGATAAATCAGAATGTCCCACAAAACTGGTCACTATTTAACTTGCCTTCAAGGTTTATATTACATTATTCAGTTTGGATTTATTGGATCAGATTTTAATGCATCAAAGTTTTCATTTTCAATAGGACAGCAACAAAGTGGAAACTTGCACCACTGAATTTCCCTAGGAAGCATTCGCAATAATATCTTCAAAGGATATGACACATGCAGCAAGGAGTGAATCGTGCGTATGTACATGTTGAAAAGAAAGAGTAACTGGAATATTCTGGTGCTTCTCCAGCTCCATACTGTGTTGTCTCAAAATCGCGCATCTGCAGTTCTGGCTATTTGAGTAACTGGAGCATTATTCTGAAGGAGGACAGCATAATGTATTCAGCCAATTTTAAAAGCATTTTTGACTCAGTACTGTGTAGTGATTAGTAATGATCAATTTCTACCAGTAACTTGCACTTCAGAATCAAAAATGGAAACATTTTGAATGTTAGGCGAACAAGAAGAATATAACCAGTCTTTTGAATTCACTTTTACTCTAACCCACATAACTAAAAACCCACTATTTCTGCGATGGTAGGAACTGCAGATGCTGGAGAATCTGAGATAACAAGGTGTAAAGATGAATGAACACAGCAGGCCACGCAACATCAGAGGAGCAGGAAGGCTGACGTTTCGGGCCTAGACCCAGACCCTGGTCTAGACCCAAAACGTCAGCCTTCCTGCACATCTGATGTTGCTTGGCCTGCTGTGTTCATCCACCTCTACACCTTGTTATTCCACTATTTCTGCAGCTGTTTGTCACTTGTTAATTTGTAGCTTTAAAAAAAAACCTAATTTACAGGCAGGGCTGTCAGCTAACCCTATAGGAAAGCAAAGGCTACAGAAGGAAAATTGGCCTATGTTCCCCTCCACCTTGCTATTGAGCAACTACTGATGACAAGGCATTTATATGTGGGGGGAAAGACTTAGCTGTCCTGGCCCTTGCACCAAAAGATTGCTAGTCAGCAATAATTATTACTGTATTAGTTAAAAGAAGAAAAACTGCAGAAAGCTGCAACAAAGACAGGCTTGGGGTGCTTGTGCTAGCTTTGTTTCGTGCACACAGGTGCAGCAGGTAATCAGGAAGGCTGACGGAATGC
Source organism: Stegostoma tigrinum (assembly GCF_030684315.1). Classification (NCBI taxonomy): domain Eukaryota; kingdom Metazoa; phylum Chordata; class Chondrichthyes; order Orectolobiformes; family Stegostomatidae; genus Stegostoma; species Stegostoma tigrinum. Next base: position 15,594,771 of record NC_081386.1, read on the forward strand.
TGACCCTTGCTTCAAGAAGTCTCACTGAAATTTTACAAAGGGCTGGTGAGGCCACATCTGGGGTACTGAGAGCTTTGGTTCCCTGACTTAACGAAAGATATTTATTTGGAGACAATTCAGAGAAGGCTCATTAGGATGATCCCCAGTGTGGAAGGACTGTCTTATGAGCAAAGGTTAAACATGTTGGGACTCAACTCATTGGAGTAAAAGAATGAGAGGTGATCTAATTGAAACATATAGGATTCTTTAGAGGCTTGACAGGGTAATTGTTGAGAGGATGGTTCCCCTCAGAGTCTAGGACCAGAATAAAAGGGGTGTCAATTTAAGACTAAGATGATGAAGAATTTCTTCATGATTGCAGTGTCTTTGGAACTCCTTGCCATAGACAGTTGTGGGGGTAGCATCCTTGAATATATTTAAGGCTACCATAGTTTCTTAATCAGTAAGGGATATCTAACATTACAGGGAAGTGAAGGAAAGTGGATGTGAAGAACGTTGGTTCCCCCAATAGCCAAATGGGTGGTGGTGCAGTCAAGGGACTGAATGGCCTACTCCTGTAACTATTTCTTATAGCCTTAAGAAGGACCATTGTAACCTATCTCGGGAAAATGGGCAATTAAAAAATCTGCAAAGAAATTTACCAAAACAAAATCTTTTTTTCTAACTGATCTCTAAACAACCAGAACAAAGTTTCTAGATCAAAATGTAGATCAGCTCTAGTATTGTCAAACACCTTAAACAAAAAAACACCTTAAACAAGTCAACTAAAACAATATACTGAAAAAAGTGTTGCAGAAAAATAACTATTGTAGATTATATTTCATCTAGAGCTGCTTGTCATGCTCATTCAAACAAAGGCAGGAGGTTAAATGGTTGGATCTGCCTTTAAATGCTCATTAGGTCGACTGGAAGGAAAAGCTAGCGTCTCTTTCTTCAGCAGCTCATAAGTTTTGCTCAAGTGAAACCTACATCAGAGAGATTGAAACTATCTGCTGCCACAGCACTTCAGAGCTGACAAATGACACCGCTGATAGATTGTTCCTTAAATCCAAAACCAGTGCTCTCAGCAGTAACATGTCAGCCCCCCCTGGAAAATGGAAACCAATTGGATAAGCAAGTGGCAGGAAATAGGATCCCTAAAATAAGCAATTTACTTGAACAATGAATGTTTCTTTTTAAAAATAAGAAATTCATACAATGCGCATGCCCAACAGCACCTATTTTAAAAAATTTGACAAGTTCATCCCGCAAGAGTTATTCAACTGCAAGTTATTTTAGAAAAAAGGGACAAAAAAAAGAGAAATTAATCATTGACAACTACCCATTTCTAAACCAGTGAACAAGTAGCACACATTGCCATTAGGATTTATTCAGGCTTAACAAAAGGGGGGAAAAGGCAACTTGCTTTTCCACCATCTGCAAAGATCAATAAAATACATCAGCATTAGTTTGGACACTAAGCAAAACATCAACTTCATCAATGTTGCACGAAACCACATCTGTGATCATTCAACATGAGCTTCTAAAGAAAAATTGTGAACAGCAATGTAATGACCATGTATATTTTATGTTACACATACAAGCTCCCAGCACCCGCCACCAGCCTTGGCCAACTTCAACAAAGAAAATTGTGAAGAATGCTTCATTATCAAGAATCAAAAATACTTTAAACTAAAAGAATAATTGGGCAGTTTATTTATTTACATTTTCTAGCAGGATTTAAGCAAATTTGTAAGTTATATATTCATTGCAACTGAGTTTATGTTAACTGAGTAATCCAATTTATTTTTGAAATCAGAACATTGGCCAGAAACTGATCCAAGTATTTCAATCTGTGATGTGTCTTTACAATTAGTCTTTAGATTTATATTAACATCATATGAAATTCTGTTCCAATTTTTTTTTAAACAAATGTTTTGATCATTACATTCAGAAATTTATCCAAATGTTCATGTTGAAAAAGATACAAGTAGTGGCTATGCCAACATTCCTCCTTTCCAAATGAACCATATGTAGCTGGAGTTTGTTTTGAGTAGAAATAGTCCTTTAGTATTTCATTCAAGCAAGTATTTTTCAGGTGATATTTGAACGGGCAGCAAGCACTGAACAATTTGACGATGGGAGTTTTAGCAATTGAGTGTTTAGCTGGTCTCAACCACATTCAAGATTGTGTATAATTTCAAGCTTTTATGTAGGTGTTACAATCTTTAATGTGGAGTCTGTTTTCATAAAACTGGAAGAATTACTGGACAGGTTACACTTTCTAACAGGTAAAGTTTTCATGAAAAGAATACCCCATCACCCTGATTGACGGCAACTAGAATGCATCACAAATAACTGTGGCTGGGATTAACAAAGTCAGTATAGACCAATACTTAAACATAACACCTTCTTTATACGGTTAGCAGCACAGCAAATACCACATGTATTAATTGTGTTTTTGAGGAGTTGGTAAATGAGGTTAAAATGCAAAATCAAAATCCAAAAGAACTGCCAATGTTGGAAACCAGAAACAAAACCAGGAACTTCTGGAAAAACTCAATAGGTCTGGCAGCATCCATGCAGAGAAATCAGAGTTAACATTTCAGATCAAGTGACCTTTCTTCAGGACTGTTCTGTTTTGTTAAAGTAAAGACATCATTACAAGACAGGGCAGATGGGGAACCTTCACGATTTGAATAGTAGCTGTTGAAGAGATGTTACAATAATAAAATCTATATTTTTAATCCCAAAATAAAAAAATTACTCCAAACAGCAACTCTAACATCAGAAATGATTTACTATTTTTTAAAAAGTAAGTACAGATTTATCTTTACAATTGACATGAAAGTTTCCAGTGCACAAATGATAATTCTTCAGGAAGCTTTTATTACAAATCAGGTGATTTGAGAAACCTAAGAAATCAGAGACTGCTTTGACTCACCCTTTCCATCGTATCGTCACTACAAATAGATACAACCAAACATAACAGTGAACAGGGCCTAGAATGCTGACTTTTGGCATTCTACTTTATGAAAGCCACTATCTGCAGTCCAGCAGATCCACTGCAAAAGTTCAAAAAATTGCCTTTTTCTGACTGCAACTGGGTTAATTCTACAATGGAATGCCACCTGATCTTCCACAAATCTGAGCTGACTCAAAAGGGTTGTTTTGTCACTTCATATGCAAATAGCCATAAACCTACTTCATGCTGTGATCAAGGGAAGCGAGAGACTGGCAAACAAGCACAGGCGAACGCACAGTCCTCATCTACAATCAGGCAAAAATTGGCAACTTTTCTTTTGCTATTTAATTGTTCCTGGTCAAACTCTGCCTGAATAAATCAACACAGGTTCTGCCAAAATACCTATGATTTTTTGATGATTAAATGAGTTATTAATAGGTTTTATTGACAAGTTAAAAAACTTCTTGTTTACAAAACAAAGCCACCTAATCAAACAGAATCCCTTTTCTAGCTTGAGTATGTTTCTTAAAAAGGTTTCTTTCTGGGGAAAAAAAATGGACCAGAGGAATAAATATATGGGTGAATAAACTAAATCAAATCAGAGCTAGATGGAGCTGATCATTTGTTGCTAGGATGGTTAGCAAAGCCTGCTTGAGTTCACTGACCACTGCCAAAAGATAACAAAGCCAATTCTCCCATGAATAGCCTGGCCCCAGAACCCAGAGGTCATTGGGCAGTCCCTGCAAATGGCTTTGTGGCAGCTCCTAAGTTTTTAGGTTATTGTGCTGGCGATGCCATCATTTTAAGATGTCAATACTTTGCCACAGGCATAAGAACCAACTTTCCTAGAGCCCTTCTGTTCCAGAGAAAACATTTCTTTTTTAAAAAAGTCTAGTACCATTCAAACTAAGGGCATTTTGTCTTATTGAAAACACAATATTAAAATGAACTGATTTTGATCTTTGAGAATTTTGGTCTCTCGTGCACTTAGATTAGCAAAACATTGACTGCTCCTTTCCTCCAGGTGCTGCCTGGCTTGCTGTGTTCTTCCAGCCTCTTGTCTATCTACTTAGATTTTGCCCACTTACAATTTTTTTCCCCCTCAAATTCATTCATTCATTATGGTGCAGAGACATATCTATAGACCAAACAAATAGTTAATATTGCAGAGGTGCAACAAGATTCACTTACAGGATTTAGTCTACAAATAGCTTTAGTTAGATCAATTACAGTAACTATGATCTTCAACAAAATAAAATTCTTACTTTCTGCTGTCCAGTATATCTTGCATATTTTCCTCTTGATATATAAACATCCTCAGACACTTCTTCCACAATATACAAACAGCATATCCATCAAGAAACTATGATGCCCCCACTTTTGTCAAAATAAATTGTATAAGTTAAATTATTACTTCTCAAATCATAGGAGAGATCAGAAGAAAATGCAATACTGTGCATGCAGTAGATGATCTCAAATGCAATTCTGGATCCCAAAAAGCTTCCCCATCTAGCTCTTCTCCAACAACCATGTTGGAGGACAGGAGTCATATCAGAGGCCACTCATACTGATTGCTGTCGAGTGACAAAATTACGTACAGTTTTTGCACAAGATGGGAACAGGATCACATGAGATGTCACAACTGAAACAGCCTATCACCTCATACACAGGAAGTGCCCACTGGGAGAGACACTACAGGACAGACAGAACCCATGGGACTCATTTCAAATCTTCAAGACCAATAGGTAGAATACTAGAGACTGGATTTTGGTCTCCAAAGCAGATGCCATTTATAATATTTGGTCAAAACTATTCATATCACTTGATCAACATTTCTACCCTAATTAATATTATACGTAGCTAATTGTTAAAAACATTTTCTGTCCCTCCAGATGCTATCTAACCTGCTAAGTATATCCAGCATATTGTTTTTACGATCAATAAAATTTAAAAGATGCACTTTATTACACTAGCACCTTAATTTAGGAAGGCCACAAGAAGTGCAGGCCAGCATACTATGAACAGAGACTCACTTTATTTCATATGATGGAAATACTCAAAGTATCACTGTAACTCACTGTGGAGTATAACTTTCATTAGCCCAGTTTCCTTCTGCTCTCATTCAAACATTCTGATTACAGCCTTCACATTTAATCAGTGTTTTGAAGTAATTTAGTGCTGTGTATGTTTGGTTCCAAACAAAGAAGTTGCTACTTAATTAATAATTTTATATGAATTCATTAGTAGCCAAATTCCAAATATGCAGGAAGGAGATGACCAGAGAAAGCAACTGGATAGGCCAATGACTGATATAACAAAGCTTGACGCTTCTAGTTTTTGCCCATGGGTAAATGACATACACAAGCTTTATACATAAAATGATGAATGCCTGTCATTGTGTAGATAAACTCAATGACTGCTATTGAAGTGGAGCAGTGATAACACAAGTTATAGCCTCAGGGCTATGTTACACTTATTAGGCCAACAATGGAGAGGGTTTTGTGCGAAGACCACAATTCAAAAATGGTACAGTAACTCAAATTATTTCTGTTAAGACAATATTTTGCAGCTCTCAAAAAAAGTAACGTAACCATAAATGCCAGTTTAGAAAATAAGTGTCATCATCATAATGAATATTCTTCTTGCACATTCTGAAATCTCACATTTTTGCCAAAATGTCAGCATTCTAAACGGAAGCCATTTTTCCTGACGAGGGCAAAAGGTTACACTGATTAAATGTCAATAACCCTATCAGTGTTTGAAATTCACAGCAACCCGATAGCCAGGCTACTAAATTGTATTTCTTAGGTATCCTGCTGGCAACCTTTTCTACTCATTCAAAAATAGAAGAAATGCGCCGTCATATGATAAACCTCATATTAAAATGCATCAAATTTCTTTATCTTGAAACCAATTTCAAAAATCAGCAAAGAGAGAAAGGTGGAGAAATTCATCTACATAATTCATTGGTGGGATCAACCAAGCTGTGAGCTGATAATATTTATAAATATTAATTAGTCAGGCTGGAAATAGAAAACTCCCCGAAGTGAATGTATATTTTCATATAGTTTAACTAAAATTTGCAGGCTACTAAAAAAAGAGTAATGAGAAGATATCAGATGGATTAGTCATTATCACTTTTACTATCTATCTGATAAGATTAGCTGGATATCTACATCAACAGGACTCTGCTACTGATGAAAGAGAGTTTTTTTTATTTTTCATTCCAAATTTAATATTGAGGATTCCCAAATCATGTAGTGGGCTTAGGGGCAAAGTAAACTTCCTTACATAACCTAACTAGACTATATTTACAGCATCCGTTGAAAATTTTCATTTCCTATTCTACCCATCTTCTTAGCCTCTAGGGTAAATTCAGCAGTAAATCTTCAGTCGCATTCAAGTATCAATTGGGCAGTAGCAGGCTTGCACCTCTAGAAGCAGAGTTCACACTGCCCAAACTCATTTGACCGACCATTTTTGGTAAAGACAGGAGACTTTCATCCCATTAGTCTAGGAGAGATGCAAATTTAAGCCCCAGGAGGTGAAAGGTCCCATATGCTGTCTCACTATTTAAGGCAAGCTGGACTTCAAAATAAAATCACTCTCCAGATGAGTTTTCAGTCTTCCCTTTTCCTGTCTTTTCAGAATTGAAACGTGGAACAGTACATTTGTACAGGTACCGGAAGCCTCCTTAAAGAACAGCTACTTGGCCAATGTATTAGTAACAGTTTATCACAGCGAGTGTCAACACACTATCAGGAGATTTTAAAAGACACATTCAAACCTGACACCCATCCAAATTTCACTTTTCAGGCTAGGGAGCACCTTTTCCTCTCTTTAGTCTTAGGCGCAATGCTATCATTAACTGTCAGGTGAGCAAAGATTATCCAACTAATTTAATACAACTGTGGATACCAGTGTTCAGGCATAGCATTCACGCATGTGAGGTTTTTGGCATGTATTATTCAGTGTGATTGAAGCTGACTATATCACAGCTTCATGATGCTCAAGTCCTCATTCTTTAATTGATTTGGCATTATTCCATTAAGATACATTATTCTAGCTTAATTGGGTTTTGTATCATTCTAACCACTTTGGAAATATATCATCTACAAGCAGGTTCCATCAACAATTCCCCTCCCTCAAATAGTTAAGACTACCTATAAACACACAGCAATGGTCCCAAAACTTGATATTACAGGCATGACCTGAGAAAGCTTTCTTTCCGGATGCATTGTGCAATTATTGGTTCTTTTTAAAAGATTTATTTAAAAACTTGCAAAAATCCATTTAGAAGTGATACTGCCCGAGGAGCCAACATTAATCTCCCTTCAAGCTCTGCACTTTCTTGTGCTTGCGATGACAGTGAGAGGACCTTTCTTAGAGCAGGTTTTGGTGGTGAGGGTGGGGAGTCAAATCAATGTACAAAATAGCCTTCAAAGTTTCAACATACAAATAACATCCAATTTCTGAAATGTTACTAATACTATTTCCTCATTAACCACTACGATTGATTATGAAGGACACAATTTTTCAAAAACAAAATGTTTGAGGGCACTGAGGTACCCATCTTTAATAAAGAAGGGCAAGCTCCTCCATGTCAAGTTGGGGAAAAAGTAAACTTTGACCATGTATCAGGCCTGCTAAACATACCTCCCCCAGACTAGACAAATGTGGAGTTCATAGAACATAGAACATTACAGCACAGTACAGGCCCTTCCGCCCTCTATGTTGTGTTGACCTGTCATACCAATCTGAAGCCCATCTAACCTACACTATTCCATGTACATCCATATGGTTGTCCAATGACGTCTTAAATGTACTTAAAGTTGGCGAATCTACTACCATTGCAGACAAAGCGTTCCATTCCCTTACTACTCTAAGTAAAGAAACTACCTCTGACATCTGTCCTATATCTTTCACCCCTCAATTTAAAGCTATGCCCCCTCGTGCTCACCGTCACCATCCTAGGAAAAAGGGTCTTCCTATCCACCCCATCTAACCCTCTGATTATTTTGTATGTTTCAATTGAGTCACCTCTCAACCTTCTTCTCTCTAACGAAAACAGCCTCAAGTCCCTCAGCCTTTCCTCGTAAGACCTTCCCTCCATACCAGGCAACATCCTAGTAAATCTCCTCTGCACCCTTTCCAAACCTTCCACATCCTTCTTATAATGCAGCGACCAGAACTGTACGCAATACACCAAGTGCGGCTGCACCAGAGTTTTGTACAGCTGCAGCATAACCTCTTGGTTCCGGAACTCCATCCCTCTATTAATAAAAGCTAAAACACTGTATGCCTTCTTAACAGCCCTGTCAACCTGGGTGGCAACTTTCAAGGATCTGTGTACATGGACACCGAGATCTCTCTGCTCATCTACACTACCAAGAATCTTACCATTAGCCCAGTACTTTGCATTCCGGTTACTCCTACCAAAGTGCATCACCTCACACTTGTCCGCATTAAACTCCATTTGCCACCTCTCAGCCCAGCTCTGCAGCTTATCTATGTTCAGCAAAAACACTGTTTTGCGTTTCAACACAAACAGGTGACCAAGCCAAGTAATCTCGGTATCATTTACCAAAGATCCAAAGAAGTTGTTCTACATAACTGACATTGGAGGGGGCAGAACAGTGGAAATGACAGAATTGCAATTCTATGTATTCCCCCGTTTTCACCTTTTTGACATGAGTTCAAATTCAATATAGCAAAGGTCTCTTTGGATAACATGAGGTCCAATAAGAAATGATGGAGCTACTTCACTTCAATTCTGGTCAGAGAAAAAGGAAAAATAGTGTAATGCTGGTGAAGGTAAAGGTAAAATATTGCTGTTAATTTAAACTGAGGCAAAATATGAAGCTAGCACTGAAATTTAGGTATTCCCTCAGCCTACAGTGCAGATTCTGTCCAGGTGCTCACCTTTCAAACCTCAGAATACCTGCAAATCCTAGTAGATACAATTTGGAGAACAAGAGAAAAGCAGGTTATACATTGCAACAATACAGTCACAGCAAATTAAAAATATGAAAAAGAGAAAATAAAAAGTGTAAACAGGTTACGAAATCTGAGCCAAAGGATAAATTGTACTAGGATTTCACAAAATCCATCTTTCAAAACACATTTCATGCACACAGCTCATTCCAAACACTAAATCATTTGAAGGAACAAAAACCAGGAGAAAGAAAGCAGGAAACATGTTTATGGTTAGTTTTCATGTTCTTTTTCATCCCAACCAACAAGAAGGGCAAAGTTTGTATCTTCTATTAAGCACCCAATTGTTCTAAAGAGAATCAATCAGATTTGCTATTACAACAAGCAGGTGCTACTGGCTCATCTTCACATTTAATCTAATATCCCATTTACACAGCAGCTGCTAATTTGGTTTGCAGTACATACACACACAGCTGATTTGAATTAAAACAAAATCACATACAGAAAGCAACTTGTTTACTTTGGATTTTTATTTTGGACTCTTTTACAAAGCAATCAGTACCTTCACTGCTTTGTTTCAAACCAATTCAGAATGGAAATTATTTGGCTTGTGTCAAATATTTGATTCAAAACAACCATCATTACATTGCCAACTTAGATAACATTTCAGTTTCAACAATGATTAGAACAAATCTTGCAGATTTCGGATTAATAAATTATTGAATTCAAATCCACACTCAAGATTAAAAATGTAATCCTTTAAAAGAGACAAAGTCATTGAATTAAATGAACTAGGACGTGTTTGTTTATTACATATTTTTCACTGCTCAACTGAAATTTTATATCAAACAAAAATGAACAGAAAATAATGGAAATATCAGGTCTGGGAGTACATCTGCATAAAGAAATGGAGTTATAACCTTTTGTCAGAAGTCATTTGGACTGCTTCTGACACAACTTGATTCTCCATTCAGAAAAAAACAGAAATTGCTGGGAAGTCTCAACAGGTCTGGCAGCATCTGTATTCTGACGAAGGGTCGCTGGACCTGAAACATTAAGCGTGATTTCTCTTCACATATGCTGCCAGACCTGCTGAGATTTTCCAGAAATTTCTGTTTGTGTTTCACACCTTCCAGTTTTTTTCAGATTTTTTTTGTTCAGTGGATTCTCCATTCAGAAAGGAATTCGATGATTACAAGACTGAAAGAAGTTGAAAGTTTTACCAGGGAATGGAGTACAAACGGAGATCTCAATGTGTTGTGACATCAAAAGACAAGGCCCCAAAATAGTACCACATGAAAATACAACCTTTCTAAGGAAATTTACAATAATAGTCATAACAGCACAAGAAGCTACATGGCCAATTAAAGTTACGTTAACTCAGTCTACAGCAATCTGGTCAATCCTATTCCCCTGCTGTACTCCTACACCCTTGCAAATTTACTTCCCTTAAATGCCCAACTAATTTGTCTTTCAGATCACTTCTACTAGATATTCTTGCAATCTTAAATACCAAAAAAACTTTAATGTGACCGGGCTCTAGGGGTCAAAGTCTACTTCTGCTCCTATTAATGTCTGTAGGTAAATATGCCTTCATTAGATTCTTTGAAGTCTCCTGTTCTTTGAAAGAATAAAAGCTTTCTTTTATGAAACTAAAAACAATTTTACTCCCTTTGACAACTGATCTTTTTAAAAATCTTTTAAAACTCGAAGCGAATTTTGTGCCCAAAATAAATAATGCCATATATATCTGCCCCACTTATACATTGGGTGAGAGGTTACTGTTTTAACTACTTTGCTTCAACCTATATACTGCAATTAAAGCTGAGAAACACTCGCAGCAAGATCAAAACTGTCACTTTCCACCATCCATAGGATTGCCCTGAATATAAACACCAATTTTACGGCAAGTTGTTTCAAAACTAAGACAGTTTTGTGATTGCATCTGGTCCCTGATGTGCTGGACCTAAACTGCCCCAAAACCAATTCACATGCAACTTTTAAGCTTGACAGGCATCACATTTAATCCATGCTTGCTAACTTTGGTTAGCAAAATTAAAGACCATGGGGTAGGAGATACTGTACTAACATAGAATAAGGATTGTCTAACAGAGAAGTCAGAATAAAATGGGTCACTCTCAGATAATAAAATGTGAGGCTGGATGAACACAGCAGGCCAAGCAGCATCTCAGGAGCACAAAAGCTGACGTTTCGGGCCTAGACGTCTAGGCCCGAAACGTCAGCTTTTGTGCTCCTGAGATGCTGCTTGGCCTGCTGTGTTCATCCAGCCTCACATTTTATTATCTTGGATTCTCCAGCGTCTGCAGTTCCTATTATCTCTGGGTCACTCTCATACCAGCAGGCTGTGACTAGCAGGATACTGCAAGGATCAGTACTTGGGGTCAGCTATGCACAATGTGTGTCAATGATTTGGATGTGGGGACCAAATGTAATATTTCCAAATTTAAAGATTATAGAAAGCTAAGCAGGAGTGGGTCTTGTGCATATGCAGCTTCAGGAGTTTTTGGACAGGCTTAGTGAGTGGGCAAGAATGTGGCCAATGGAATAAAACATGGAAGAATGTGAAGTTATCCACACTGGTAGGAAAAATACGGTCCCTGATTAATAGATATGTAGAGTTTGTCCTAAATGGTAAGAGGTTGTCAAGTATGGGTACACAAAGGGGCCAAGTGCCCTTGTCAATATACTACTGAAGGATAACATGAAAGTGGAGAAAACGGTTAGGAATGTTAACAGGATGTTAGTCTTCAACACAACAGGATTTGAGTACATAAGTAGTGAAGTCTTGCTTAAGGTAGATAGTAGCTTGGCTAAACCAGATCATTTTCTGAAGGAGGGTCCAGGCCCGAAACGTCAGCTTTCGTGCTCCTCTGATGCTGCTTGGCCTGCTGTGTTCATCCAGCTCTACACCTTGTTATTCCAGAATACTGTACGGAGCTTTGATCTCATCTCAGGACAACTATCACTACCAAAAGGGAAGGTTCACTAGATTTGTTCCCCAGGATGGCAGAACTGTCCTATGAAGAGAGACTGTGTAGACTGAGCCTGTATTCTCCAGAGCTTCAAAGAATGAGAGGTGATCTCATTCCAGCCTGCAAAATACTGAAAAAGGAATAGATGCCATTAATGCAGGTCAGATGTTTCCCCTGTTTGGGGGAGTACAGAACCAGGGTACAAAAACCCCAAAAGATTTTTTTTATCATTTTGAATACATTGTTTGTTACGTAGTTCTCAACCCCTTCAAGCAGGGGTTTAAAAAAGCTTTTTAAAAAAAGCTACAGATATTGCTGAATCTTCCGGGTTTGTCCTGCATTTTCAGTTCCTATCCTAGAAAAGACGTCTGTCTTTCACAACATAGTAAAAGGCAATTTGAATGCACGACGGTATAGTCCACAACATAAATGCAGTTAAAACAAAAGACCATTAGTATGTGCTGCATAAGCAGCTCCTTCAGAGAGAATCCTGGATTGCCCAGAGTTGAATGCTTCTGTATTATGGATTCCTCCTACACACTAGGGACTAGACAACTGCTTTCTTTATCCTACATTACAATAGCATAGATGTGTCAAAAATTCCCTTCTTACACACTCCATGGACTGAGCAATTTGGAATACAGGCTAAAGCTGCCATTCAAATATTCTAACTTTTTACATTTCACAATCACTTTTTAAAATTCCTGGTAAAGTACTGAGTGTTACTTCAAACAGTATCTCCTCTAAATCTTTAAGGGTAATGTGTTCTAATTCATATTACAAGGTTTTTTTACCCCCTCATTTCTCTTTAATCATCACCTTGATTGTCCTGCACATAATCAATACGTCCAGCTGTTAAATTATGGAGACCTTAGAATCCCTGCACAAACAGAAGCAAAGAGAAAAGATCCCTTTTATTTAGGATAATCAGAACAGACAAAGAGACCAGAATGAATTCTTTTCACCAGTCCATTGAAGTATTAAAGTGTAAAACAATTGCAGGACCAGAACTATCCTGCGCTTCAGTGAGTTGCCTCGCAATAAAGCACTACAATTTAGGCACTTAGTCACATAGGCAACTTTTGGTAGGATGCTAAATAACACAGAAAAGTGGCAACATGCTCAGGAGATACCGCCCCTTCTCCATCACCCACTTGGCCCTCTCTCCATTTCTCAGGTATGTGCAAATTTCATGGGCTTCTGGATAGAACCTCCAGCACAAAGATAAAGTTAACCTGTTAAAAACCATTAGAAAGCTTTATAACCCACACAGTTTGAACATACCAGATTACCAAACCATAGCATGACCAAGTAATAGCAATACACGACAACAGATGTTAAAGATTTCAGTGATGACTGCATTGTAAGGAAAAATAATTTTAAATGTCTTATTGCTACATTTCTACTTGGAGATCGTTAGGCAAAAAAAAGTTTTGCAGACAACCCTATTCTTGACTGGACAGTTTTATCATTATTTGATTCAAAGTAGGTCCATTTACTGACTCTTGTGTCCATAATGTCCATATCCACATGTTTCAAAAGGTGCTCATGCATCCCAATGCTATCAAAACTAAGACAAAGCAAAATGCATAAAGCCGTTCAAAGCAGCATACATACTAATAGCTTATCATTTGTGAATTGTAAAATAACTGAAAAATATCGGGCTGTATTTCAAAACTTCACCTCAGCAAATTTCATTTCATTAAAGGACAAAGATCATGTCAACAGGAACATGTAAAAACAATCCTATCACAAAGGAAAACTTAATTAAATAGAGACTGGTTTGAAAGAGGTGAAACCTCATAACTATCAAATACGAAATGTAACTTTTAAGTTTCTAGCTACACCAACCAAAACATGTATTGACATTTTATCTAAATACATTCCTTTGAAAATTACCATTATGATTAACAGTGTCGAGATAACTTAAAATTCACAATTTTCAGTTCTTGTTCTACAAAGGCCTTTCCCTCACCAGAAGTATTCACATTTGTGGTGTACTGTTGGTACGGTCTGAGAGTTTGCATAATGATGAATGTATTCTAAGTAATTTTCTCCGGTTGTAGAGAACATGCTAGTATCCTCTTAAATCACAAATGGAATTATTTAAAATGGAAAAAAAATCCTTTTTTTGTCCTGAACATATTACTTATCAGTGGCAAAGAACGTCTCACTTCTGATCTTACTCAGACCTGAAGCAACCCATATGGGCCTTCAATTGTTAAGTTAGCATTTTCCCCAGCAGGGTGCTCTGCAAAGAACACAACTGCAGTGAAAAGAGCTTCCTATTGTCTCCTAGTTACAAGACAGAAAAAAATCTATTAAAATGTATAGCTTGCTCTTTATATCTTAATAATTTCCTTAATCACTGGTGCTCAAAGTAACTTTAAGCGATTTGAAGAAAGCAAAATTAGGTAAATTCTTTAATGCACGGATGAATGGCAGAAAACAGAGCCTTGAGGGTTTCAGAGTTAGAAACTGTCCCTAAAGCCCTGCTGTGATGTCCTTATGTGATAAGGCTCCACAGTAACACTAAAGGCAAGGCATATGATTCCTTGCATTCCTCAAGAACAATTCCTGGCAATCACAAACTTTGTGGAAGAACAACATGAAAGCTCTGGACAATGAATAAGGGTCATCTGCTCTTTATCACAGGGCTAAACCTCATCCTGCATTGCCTCTAACCTTTTAACCCAAAGAATTCTTAATTTGCACATGAATAATCAATTTCTCGACCATGGCGCAGTATCAGCTTTTAGTTTCTAACTCTGAAATCAGTAACACCTCCCAGTGTGGCCAGGTCTAACAATTCTTGAATAGATTAAATTTAGAGTTTTAAAATATTATCACACACAACTTCTGGTATAATAGGACAATCTGTCTGGCAAATGCTTACAAAAGTACATAGAAAAAGAAAAGTCCTGCACTGTGTTACCAGATCTAGTTCAGAATGAATCTTATTTTTCTAACTACAAGTACTATTTCACTGCTTGCTTTACAATGTTTTGTATATGGCTGCAAACTTGAAAAATAATACCTTACGAGCTTCCTTGGAAATAAAGATTGAAGAGTCTTACATTTTGTTACATCAATATCGTAATGGCACTGATTTTTCATCCAACAAAAAAAATTACAAAATAATGCAAATTTCTAAACTAAAAAGCCTTTTGAAACTCTAGTCTAAAGTGAAAATTAAGTTCTTTGAAAGATTAACAGTACCCCACACATTGTTAGTTTATTTTCCTTCTAATACTCCTTTGATGTTGATAATGCTGGGGTTGTAGTCCACAGGTGCCAAACCTTCAACATCTCTGTGAAGTGATCAATTTTCAACTAAGAGTCTAACGAATTATGATCACCCATACAGGGATCACAACTAATGCAATGATTTCCTCATTTTCTACCTTGGGTTGTACCCTCCATGGGAACAGTTAACCTGGCTAGGCTAAAGATCAAATTTTATGTAATATAAGCACTAATACTAAAGAAGTTTGATAGACAATACAAAAACAATAACAGATATTACCTTTAAACTCAGGTGATCACAGCTAGTTACAATTACATTAAAACATAACTAACCTATACCAGCAATAGATAAATTACTTTCAAGTCCAGGAGAAATAATGAAAAGTGTGCAAAGTAAACTGTATGTCCTTTGCTTACCAAGATCTGCCTGTACGGCACACAATCAAAGCTTTTTACTGATTTTATTTGTTGTATGTCAGTACAAATGACAACCAATAGTAATTGTGAAATTTAAAAAGGAACAAAAATTATTTTAATGATGATTTTATGTGGGAAGTGGTAAGGGCACGGAACACCCTGCCTGCCAATGTAGTTAACTCAGCCACATTAGCGGCATTTAAACAGTCCCTGGATCAGCATATGGATGATGATGGGATAGTGTAGGGGGATGGGTTTAGATTAGCTCACAGGTCGGCGCAACATCAAGGGCCGAAGGGTCTGTTCTGCGCTGTATTGTTCTATGTTCTATGTATTTTACGAGGGTGTAATACATGTGCGCCAGAAATAAGATCATATGACTAAAGATGTTCAACACAATGAAGGTGTGCTGAAAGAGACAGTTACAAAACTTTGGAAGTCTTTGCACAACACTACTCTGCTTGTATCCCAACAATTTGAGAAAAATCAAAAGTCTGAGGACAGAACTGCCACAGGAGTATCGCTGAGTGCTGGTGCTGACAATAACACCACATGACTGGAAACAATGAATGTAATCTTCTTACAATAGATCAAAGTAGTTCATTACAGTCCAAAACAAATAACTGTGTACTGTGCTTACAAATTACCATTTTGGGTCTACTTTCTAAATTAAATATACATCTTTCAGTAGAAGAGAGAAACCTAAAGATCTAATAATACAATTTGAATATTTGACTTTGCAATGAAGTAGCCAAAATGAAAAACTGTTACCAAAGTGAGCAAGTAAACCAGTACAATCAACATGGAAGACAGAATTAACGGATTTTTGGATAAGATTAAAATGCAGTCATTTTTATATACATAGTTTCTCAAGGAATGAGCTGCAAAATTTCATCATTTACTGTTAACAGTAAAACTAGAAATGCCTTTTCAAATCACAATGACAATTTCTCCAGAAAGCGTAAACAGCAGAAATTGGAATACCCAGGGACACCTGTCACCTATATGACAAATATCAGATCTCAGAAAGTTTTCACAATAATTTTATGCTCCAGAATGTATGAATAAATAAGTTCGTAAATCCATTTTTTCCTCACAGTGGCACAATGGTTAGCACTGCTGCCTCACAGCACCGGGGACTTAGGCTTGATTCCAACCTCAGGTGACTGACTGTGTGGAGTTTGCACGTTGTCCCCTATGTCTGTCTGCAACAGTTTCCTCCCACAGTCCAAAGATATACAGGTTAGGTGGATCGGCCATGCTCATGTGCTTGTAGTGTTCAGGGATGTGTTGATTAGGTGGATTAGCCATAGGAAATGCAGACTGCGGGGTTAGCGTAGGAGGTGGATCAACATAGGATGGTCTTCAGAGGGTTGGTGTAACTTATTGGGCTGAATGGCCTCCTTCCACACTGTACGGATTCTACAATCAGAAATTATTGACATTTGGGGAAAAAAAATCATTCCCTTACTTTAAGTCATGAAACAAAATGAGGACTGCCTCTAACTGCTGATACATGAAACAAGTCCATATAAAGCAGGCATATTTGTGAGTAGCTCCAAGAAAGGACAGAAGAGGGAGAGAGAGACACACAGAAGACTGGGAAGAGAGAGAGAGAGAGAGACACACACACACACACACACACACACATACACACACACACAAAACACGATGTATGGTCTTCTCACTGCCTTCACCTTAAAATTAAGTGGGAACAGGCAAGGCCTCAGTTAGCCTCCCCTCATCCGAAATGCGAAACATACTTGGAGAGTGCAGAGGAGTTAAGTAATGAGGAGAACTCAGCAGGTTACTCAGCTCAAGTCTCTGGTGAAGGTTTAGAGGAGCCTGCATGCCACATCAGGAAATCCCCCTCTCGAGATGTGCACTCTCAGTGGTCTCTCCATTAAGAAGTAAAACCCACCCCCTCACCCCTGTGACCTGCCTCATTACCACAACCACCACCTTGCTGGACTGCCCACATTTACTTAGTCCTGTTCACTGTGACTCTGTCTAGTTTTGACCATTGCTGGCACTGCTGAAGCTACAAATCCGATTAACTGCCAGCTCTCTGAAGCACAGTATTTACCGGATTGAGGGGTGGATGTTCCTTCTCCGATCAATTAACAAGAATTAACGATCACAGGTCTCCTTCAAAGGAGGGCCAGAATTCTTCACTGACTCTTCCTATGGCTGGCTGGTGAGCAATACCATCCAAACCATCCTTCTCCACATTTCACAATCAAGTTCTTTATTAACAAACTTCAAAATCATCCTATGGTCTCACATGACTGAAGTGCCTAGAATCCTACTGATCTGAACTACATTTGCTAAATACAGTATTTATTTTGGAGAAAAGTAGTCAGATTAAATGTGCTGAGGCAGTAATACTTACTGGCCACCGACAGATGGGATTTCTGACTCAAAATGGCCCCATATTTGTTTTGAGCCAAACATTCATAGTAGCCTTCATCTGATCGCTCTCCTTTACGATGTTCAACCTCAGTGATGTAAAGAGATCCATTTGATAAGATGTATATCCGCTCATTATCAACTAATTTCAGGCTGTTCTTCATCCACACAATGGTAATTGGGAGTTCTCCGCGAGCCTGGCAATCAAGAACCACAGGGTCTTTCCGCAACACAATGACATCTTGGGGCTCCCTTGTGAAAAAGAGCTCAGAGAAGCACCAAATACCTGGAAAACACAACACAATTCATTCTAAACCTAACACCTCAAGTTTTCATATAATTAAATCAAATGTTTGATAAATAATTTATTCTCAACCCAGTAATCAAATGATGATCCAAGTGCACTGAGCTTTCAGGACACAAGTATTAAAAAGCCATTGTGTGAAATTGTGCTTGATTACTGAAGTCAAATTTTAGAAATTATGCTTTCACATTGATACCATTAAAATTAATGTAAATTCAAGACTTCCACTGGACATAAAATAATTAAACATTGTGAAATGTGTGTTTCAGAATACTTCACATCAGCTTGTTACTAACTCTCAGGGTGAAAGCTTCCATTTAAATGAATCTTTACTCTGAATCCAAGAACCTCTAGATCATCCTTAAACAATCTCTGAGCCCAAGACTTTCAAATTCCAAAGCAAGGTATTTAATCTTATCCATTATAATGGCATCCAAAAACAATTAGCTCCAACTAGCTAATCACAATCTGTAGGGAGGCTAGGGAAAAACTTTCTAGCCCCATTTCATCTAAATAAATCCCAAAACTCGTACCAAAGCTTGCTTGCTGAATTGTGTTTCTAGTGGCAAAAATGTTATTTTCTCGAATAATTCGACCAAAATTTAACTGTTTATGTTATAACCATTATTATAGAGGAAGGAGTCTTCAGGGTTTCTCTTCCAATCCCCGCCAAATGGAAAGTGAATTATTAAATTTGGTGATTACCAAAACATGAACATCTATCCTCCCAACAAAGAGTCCCTGTAAATAACGTTTTATAATACGGCAACATCTCTCAAACATGTACAGAAGTATCTGGAAAGCAGTCACATCTACAGCACTTTTCCGCGCAAGAACTATCACAAGGGCTGGATAGCACCTTGCGCTGAATTTCTAAACCTTCAAACGCTACAAAAAGGGTACTAACTAATTCAAACAAATCGAGGTACACCGAAGTATTGGTGTTAAAATCACTGCAGGGGTGCCTTACAATGGTGGTGACCTTTTATATGGAGCAGAAAACTCAATTAAGATCCGAATTAAAAGGAGAGCACTCTTGTAAAAGCGTGTTATTATTTTGATTCTAAACACCAGGTCGATAGAAAGACCTGCTCCAATCTGAAGTTGCAACGGGTTGCTTTCAAGGCGGACTTCGCACAAGATGTTTGCTAATTTTACAAGCTTGTCAAAAAGGAGCCTGAACAGGCGAAGTCGTAAAAGTCTGATTTTACGAGAAATCATTAGCAACGGGCTGTCCTTGTGGATCAATGAGCTCTGACCGCCGTTCTCCCCCTCTCCACTTTGCACACTTTCTCCAGGTCTAAAACCTAGACAAACCACGTGTGGAGAACTGACTAGTTGTAGTTTTGAACCTTCGTATCACATGTAACCCACTTGGCCAACATTATATTTCACGAGAATAAAAAGACAAAGTCAAAAAGAGCATCGCCCGAAATGATGATGTGATTTAATAAGGCTTTGAAATATTTCTTGAGCCTGACAATCAACTCGAGAATGTCGACTTGTTTGACCCGGCAAAACAATTCATTTACATCAAATTCTTAGAAGGTTTATAGCAGCTTTCATATTACGACTGAAATCTTTCTAAAACAAAAGAGTTGAAGCTGGAGTCGAACTTTAATACGTGAGAACCAATGTGCACGTCTAGTGATCCCAGGGGAAGAAAATCTAGAGAAATAACTTATTTTTAGTTGGTCGTACATTCGCCAGTATTAGGCGATAAAAGCGGGGATCGGTTAGAGGTCCCAAGAGAATCTGCAGTACGTGATCGAGAGGAACTCCGATCAATTGATCAATCCGTTCTATCAATAGAGACTCAGAATCTGTAGAGATTCTGCTCTGCTCTCCCTCCCCCTCAAAAACCCCGATTTGAATTAATCAGTTCAGGTTTCTGGGATGCAATGAATCCTTCCGTTTAGATACAATGTAACTCGGCAGGGGATCACACCAGCACTCCTGAAAAGACAGAACAACTTTGCCATGCTTCTTTCCCCGCAATTCCTCGGTGGGGGGGGGGGGGGGGTTTGCTGGATGATCTCATTCAGCTGCATGGTCACTTTTTCCAAAAACCAAAACGAAAACTGCTCATTTTCCAGTAGCAACAGATTCACCCGACCGATATTTGGTATCAGTACCAAAAGCAATGTTTACAAATGTTCAGTGCTGGGCATTAAGTCACTTCACAACTGGGATCAGTCCATTTACATGTACATGCACACTTTTTAAAAGTTCAAAGTAGCGTAACTGGTCAGAATTGGAAAAGGAACGTCTTAAGGAATGGGAATTAGCGTGGCCAGAGACCCCACGCTGTTGTGGAGGAAGGTGCTATTGAGTGACGAGTGAATCTCTTCAAACAAAAAAAAGTGACTGATCAAAGGGGAAAAAAAAATGGAAATAAATAAATGCACGTGGGGAGCAGGAACCGGTACCATGTTGCAGCGTAGGATCATGTTGTAGCGACAGGCAACTTTTTTTTAGTGTCTCTGAGTGTGTGTTTATGTGGGTTGAAGAGGGGGGGGTGGTTGAAACATTGTGAGTGCAAGAGACAAGCGCACTGGAAGGTGGTCAGCACAAAAGCCTGTGTGCGGACACTGGCTGGCCATGAAGTGAGTGGCTGCACAGAGATGTGAGTACCTCTCCCTCCCTACATCGCTTCATCCCACACCGCCGCCACCCCCTCAACAACATTTCACATCCACGACAAAACAAACCACTTTCCCCTCACTCCCTGAAACCCCACACTCTTGAGGCCAGGAGGAAGAAGGGCATCAGCCCCGGCTACAATGAGCCGGAGGGAAGGTGGCGGTTGGTGTTGGAAGTGACGGGGGGGTGTGGGGGGATGGGGAGGTGGGTAACGGACACTGGCCACTTCGGACATCAAAGCTCCTCTTCATCCAACAACCGAAACAAAACCCCATCAAAAATCAAAACAAAAACACTCACCCGAAATTGGAAGCAGCAAGACGATCAGAGCTGTCCCCCAACAAGTTCTCCGTTGAAAAGTCTCCATTTAATCCACAGTTTCCTTACTCATACTAGAGCGCCCCCCCCCTCCCGCCCCCCTAGCCCTCGCTCCGGCTCCGACTCTCTGAGGCTACAGCTCCCGGAGCCTCCGCCTTCAACTCGCCGCGCACTCCTTTTGCCAGCCGCGCGTATACACGCACACGCGCGCGCGCGCGGCGACGCTCCGGCCAGCCGCAACACCGGACCCGGCGGCTTCATCCGCAGCTGGGAGGTGCGCGCGCGCGACCTACTTTCACGCAGACCTGGAGCCGAAAGCAGCAGCGGGCATGGCGCTGTACGAGCCAGATGGGTGATGGAAGAGATCTTTGAGAAGTCAGGAATTGCAGGAAGATTTGTGCGTGGCATGGATTGGAGGGCTGCAATGCCTGGAGATAACGTGCATGATAAGCATTCGAGGGCAGCAGTGCATGGAGATGTGTGCCTGAGAGGGGTTTGGAGGGCAGCAATGCATGAAGTATTCCTGTGACTGGAATTGGTGGGCAATATGGGCACCCGTGCATGGAGATGTCTGCATGGCAGGAATTGGTGAGCAAAACTATTGAGGCAGATCAGAGGGCATAATCTCAGAGTAAGGGCTTGCATATTTAAGACAAAAATGACGAAGAATTTCTTCTCTCAGAAGATAGTCGAACCTCTTTACCACAAAGTTCTGTAGAGGCTGGGTCATTAAGTGTATTCAAGGCCTAAATAGACATTTGTAATCAGCAAAGAAATCAAGAAGTATGGGAAAGGCAGGAAAGTAGAGTTAAGAATTGTTAGATCAACTGTGATCTTATTGAATGACAGAGCAGACTCGAGGTGCTGAATGGTCTACTTCTGATCATATGTCCTATGGTTTAAATCCATTATTACGTGTGCTGGGCAGGGATTGGAGGCCAACAATAATGTGAACAATAGCAATGCATTAGCATGAACGAGTACAGAGTTTGGAGGACAGATTGCATGGATGTGTGTGAATAACAGGGTTTGGAGGGTCACAGCAACTGGCAATGCACGTACATGAGGTTGTTGACTTGTTTGCCGAGCTGGCATGTTTTCATTCAGACGTTTCAACACTGTGCTAGGTAACATCACCAGTGAGGCCTCACCCACAACCCAAGCTACAAATCTTTGCTAAAACCTTAACTGCATGTGCATGTTTGAATAAGGAACTGCAGTGGAAGTGACACGACATGCAAATGAGTGAATAACAGTGATTGGAGAGCAACAGGAAATAGGGAAGAATGAGCAAAACCTTGAGACCCTAAGCTTTGGGATACAAATGTGTTCGTAAGAGGTCATGGAAGGATCAGGCCAGAGATTTTAAGGGTAGTATTGGGCAGTGCACCACCCGAAAAAGTCGTGAGGTAAGCAAGATAGCCGCACAATGCAGAATGGAAACATAGGTACAGCACGGTCTACAGTAAGAGAGCACCAGGTTTGTGATGGACTTAGCACCAAATTCTGTGTAATTGTCTGCGCTGCCCCTTTCATGGAATAGTGATTGACATTTGATCTTTTTGATCTGATACTGAGGCGTAATGACCAAGAATGTCGAGGTTCAATTCTTCCTTCTGGGATCACTGGGTACTGAGGGCCAAAAATACCTCATAAGGACCAGTAATAACATTCTAATTTAGTTAGCAACATTACTTTTTATTGCTTTTTAAAAGATATTAGTTTAATTAAACCACTCATTCAGGTATGTTCTAGTGGTGCCCTAACAGCAGCGATGCACCTTGTTCTTGTTTAGTGACAATGGGGAGCCTTAGTGTCACCTTTATTGATCCAGTTGAAAGAGATCCAGGTTCACCTCTGTGACTGTATTGATTGAACTATTTTCAGCCAGCAGTGGGAACTGTCATTGATCCCAGTGGAAACCCTTTCTAAAGAGGGGGAAACAGATTTTGGTCCCAGTGATTACTGTAAGAAAGTGCATAGGAATGGTTATCAGCCAGTACAAGTCTGTACACAGCTGTGATTCCACCAACATTTGAATAGCCTCTCAACGTGTCTTACTGTCTTCATGTAAATGTACTGAGTCTTGATCCACTGTCATCCATGTGCCACTGCTCCCTTTACAGTCTCCGTCCATATCACATTTTCTACTAGGATGCTTGATTATTTGAAAAAGTAATGCAACAGCCCATACAGATAGAGTCATTGGGGACACAATAAACATAAATTGATAAACCAGAATATCAGTAGACTGTAGTGGTATTAGACCACAGAAATTCAGCAGATTACTAATGAAATCATTGCTCTTTCAAAATAGGATGACATTTTGTTTAGTTTTTGAGAATTTTTGTGATTATCAAGTTGAAGAATGTCATTCCTGGAGAAGGATGCTATTTTTGGGAGACCCAGTCTCAGCATCATACATTTTCATTTGAAGGATTCAGAGATCCCCTGCCTCCCATAACAATGATACAACTGCAAAGGAGCAGTCCTCACTCCAGAGCGTGAATTTTTCCACTTTTTACAGCAGTATCATTGTGGCTTCACGCAGTGGGTGTGACAATTTGTGCCAAATTGACAACAACATTGTACTGTGGGTCTGCATCCAATAGGAACAAGGTTGAGTCTTTCCATGGTCACAGAGTTCAAACTAGTTCACACAGAACGTTCCATCCCAATCATCCAGGCTAGATTCAAACTTGGAGCTAGACCTTCAGACCTAAGCGATAACAACAGCACTCTAACCAATTGTGACACACTTTTAATGGATTTTAAATAAACCATCGGCAGAACAAGTGAAGAGGGCACTCAGTAGAGCACATATCTGTGCTACCATGTGTTAATTTGGCATTATTACAATTACTCAGTTCTTCCTTGAGACTTTCTCCTGTCTAGTTGATACTCTGTAACTACAAACCAGGAAAAGTAAATCTCTTTTTAAAAGCTTTCATCTCACTGACGAGACTTCAAGCCAATCCACATCTAACGTTATGGCCTGAAAGCATTTTGACAGCTGTGACAAATTCCACCACAGCAGCTAAGATAATCCATAAGATTGATAGCATTATAAATAAAGCAATTTATAACATTGGTAAAGAAAAGGTCAATTTACTTTATCTCCCAAAGTTAATAGATCTTTTTAAAAAATTCTCAGATTCACATCCGCATAGAGTCATGGAGCTGTCTGCATGGAAATAGACCCTTTGGTCCAGCTTGTCGATGCCAAGTAGATATTCTAAATTAATCTAGTCCCATTTGTCCCTTCCTATTCATATATCCATCCAGATTCCTTTTAAATGTTGTAGTTGCACCAGCCTCCAACACTTCCTCTGGCAGCTCATTTCATACATGCACCACCCGCTGTGTGAAGAAGTTGCCCCTTGGGTCCATCTTAAATCTTTTCCCTCTCACCTCAAACCTATGCCCTCTAGTTTTGGACTCCTCCATCCCAGGGAGAAGACCTTGGCTATTTACACTATCCATGATTTTATAAACCTCTATAAGTCACCTCAGCCTCTGATGCTCCAGGAAACATAGCCACACCCTATTCAGCTTATCCCAATAACTCAAACCCTCCAACACTGGCAATGTCTTTGCAAATCTTTTCTGAGCCGTTTCTAGTTTCACAACATCTTTTCGATAGGAGGGAGACCAGAATTGCATGCAATACTCCAAAAGTGGCCAAAGCAATGTCCCATACAACAACAACATCACCTCCTTCCTCCTATACTCAGTGCACTGACCAATAAAGGTGAGAGTACCAAATGCTTTCTTCACTGTCATGTCTACCTGCGAATACCTTTGCCAAAATCTAATTAGGTCTTCTTTGTGCCACACAGTCTCCCTCTACCCAATTTGGTGAAACCCAATCAGTTTTTGGGATGCAGGCCAGATTTTTCAGAATCTAAAGGACACCAACGCTGTTCCCAGCAGCCCCAATTTTCATTGGAGCAGGATAAGGGTGCAAATAACAAGCCTGCCATTGTATAATCCTGACCTGTTCAGGTGCATTAAGGTGGAGTAGCACTTCAAAACTGCCAAAATCTTTATGGGATTGGGATAGTTCCTAGTTAACTCGTGTTTTCATAGCCCCTCAAAAGAGTCGTAGATTATAGTCTGGATTCGCAGAACATTTGAGGGATAACTTCACAAGCTGTCACCCATGCATCTCATGCATGTCGTAGCCTCCTGACAACTCATGATGTTTCCATGCCCATTCACACATCATACTCTACATTATGTACAGAACCAATTCATCCTGATATCAAAATTGCATATGTGAAAATGCTTAGAAAAGTAACCCAATAGTAAGTATTTGAAAAGGACTGTTACGCCTAAACTCCAATACAGGTGTCAGTCAAATAGACCATCAAGCAACATAAGAAACTGGAGCGGAAGTAGGCCATTTATGTCATCAAGCCTACCCTGCCATTCAATAAGATCATGGCCAAACTGCCTCAAGCCTCAACTCTTGGTAAATAATTATTCTTTATAGCTGTAAATTCCTGTATATTTCAAAAATCTATTTGCCTTTTGCAGATGCTGGAGTCAGAGAGGGGTCCTGACACAAAATGTTAATTTTCCTGCTCCTCTGACACTGCTTGGCCTGCTGTGTTCTTCCAGGTCCACACTGCCTCTTATATGAATGTTTCCAGTGATCTATCCTCTACAACACTCTGAGGTGGGGAATTCCAAACATTCAGTGCCCTCTGACAAAAGAAATATCCTTCATATCTCAATTTTAAATTAGTCTTCTCTTATACGATAACTGTGTTCGAGTTTAAGATATCGCAATGGGAGGAAACATTGTAACATTTATCCTGTCAAGTCCCTTTAGAATCTTATATGTTTCGATAAGATTGCACCTCATTCTTCTCAACTTGTGTTTAGCCAGTTTTGATAAGTAAATCCCTTCATCCCAGGAATCTAGCTGGTGTATCTCTTTTGAACTGCCTTCAGTATACTGTTACTGCCTGCAGTAAATGCCAGTATACCTTTTCTTAAATGTAGGGACCAAAACTGTACACAGTGCTCCAGATATGAACTCACCAACAGCCTATATGGTTGGAATGAGACTTCTCTCTGTTTAAAGGGAGGCAATGGCCTAGAGATATTATCGCTGGACTGTAAATCCAGAGCCCTGGATAACATTCTGGGGATCCGGGTTTAAATCCCGCCAAGGCAGGTGGCACAATTTGAATTCAATAAAGTGTCTGGAATTAAGAATCTAATGATGACCACAAATCCATTGTTGATTGTCAGGGACCATCCTTACCTGGTCTGGCCTATATGTGACTCCAGACCCCATGGGTGGTTGACTCTGAACTGCCCTCTGGGCAATTAGGGATGGACAATAAATGCTGCCTAGCCAGCAACGTCCTCATCCCACTAATGAATTTAAAAAAAACCTCCAAAGCCTTAGTAATAAAACTCCATTTTTCTTCTTAATTACTTGCTACACCTGCAGCTTAACATTTTGTATTATATGCATAAGAACAACAGCTCTTCTGTGTTGCACGTTTTTGATGTTACTTTCTATTTAAATAAAAGTCAGCCCTTTGATTTTTCCTACCAAAATGTATGCCTGCACACTTTCCTACATTAAACTCGATCTGCCATTTCCTGCCCACTTATTCAATCCATCTAAATCATCTTGCAGATTTTTTAAATGTCTTCATCACAGCATCCCCTCTCACTTATTTTTATATTTCTTCAAATTGGAAACATTAAATTTTGCCTCCTTCTTAAGTCATTAGATTGTAAATAATTGAGCTAGTAGGATCCTTGTGGCACTGTGCTCATTACTTCTTTCCAACGTGAAAAAGACCCATTAATCCTGATTCTTTGTCTTCTGTGTGTGAACTAATCCTCAATCCATGCTAATACATTAGCCCAATAGCATGATGTCTTCTTTTGTCCAATAACTTTTTATGTGATATCAATTGCCTTCTGAAAATCCAATTACACTACACCTACTGATCCCCTTTATCACCTCTACTTGTTATACTTCAAGTAACTTCAGCAGATTTGTCAAACATTATTTCCCTTTTGCAAAACCATGTTGACTCTATTTAATGGCATTAAGTTGCTCTAAATTTGCTGCTGTTACTTGCTAATAATGGACTCCAGCATTTTCCAAATGACAGACATTAGGCTAACTGACTTATAATTTCTTGCTTTCTCTTTAATTCCTTTCTTGATCAGGAGCATCACAACAACAGTTTTCAAATTTGCTAGAACCTCACCAGAATGCAATGAGTTCCAGACTATTTTAACAAATGCCTCCACCCAATCTGCAGCCACTTCCTTTAAAACCATTCTATTGCAGGCCATCAGATCCTGATGACAGAACCCTGAGAAACTCCTGCTGTGATGTCCTGGGACTTTGTCACCCCAAGGATCCATGGATCACATGGTGGTCACTCCTACCAATAGTGCCATGGATCGACATTTATTTAAAACTTCATTCATGGGATCTAGGCATCCCTAGCTAGCCCAGAATTTATTGTCCATCCTTGACTGCCCAAGTGCAGTTAAGAATCAACCACATTGTGACAGGTCTGAAGTCATATGTAGGCCAGACCAGGTAGGAATGGTAGATTCCTTTCCCTAAAGGACATTACTGAACCAGATGAAATGTTACAACAATCAACAATGGTCACCATTATGCCAGCATTTAATTCTAGATTTAAAACAAAAGTATTGAACATAAATTTCATCATCTGCCGTAGCAGGATTCAAACCCATGTTCCCAGAACATTAGCCACGGCTTCTGGCTTACTAATCCAGTGACCTTACCATAATACCGCCATCTCCCCAAAGCAAAAACAGCTAATTGGTGAATAGGGTTGGTCAGCATTTATAGTCTTTAATGCCAAAGCAAGGTCTTTAGTTTGTGACTAGGTCTCCATTTTATCATTCTCTATTTTTCTTACAAATAATTTGTATCAGTCTTCACAGTATTAGCATTCCAGAAAACACTAAATAGTCAAGGGGCCTATGGGGGTGGTGGGGAGGAGGAAATAAATGCAAAAACTAACTCCTAGCAAATAAAGTTCAGGGGAACTTCTTGGAGCTAAAAACTGATAAGTCCCCTAGACCCACTAGATTGCATCCTAGGATTTTCAAAGAAGCACTTATGGAGATAGTTCAGGTGATAGGGGCATTCTATAGAATTTTCAGATGGCAACCTGTAACTAGCAGAGTGCTACGGGGTTCAGTGCTAAAGCAGCAATTCTTTACAATGTATGTTAATGACTAAAGTTAATATACTATTGTCAAGATTGTGAATGACACAAGATTAGGTGGAAAGACAAGTGGCAAAGATGACACAATGAGGAAAAAAGACATGTTAAATGAATGGGCAAGAAATTGGCACATGGAAAGCGACATTGGAAAGTGTGAGATTTTGCACTTTGATAAGAAGAATAGAGGAGCTGCATAATACTTAAATGACATTTGGATTTGGGAATCCTTGTGTATGAATCGCAATTAGCTAGCATACAGGTTCAGCGGGTAATAAGGAAGGCAAATGGCATGGGGGCTTTATTTAAGAGGGAATGGAATATAAATATAAAAATGTCTTACTAAAACTAAACAAGGCATTTGGAAGCCATACCTGGAATACTGTGAACAGTTTTGGTCTCTATATCTAAGGAAAGACATGGGAGGTATGGTTAGTAAGTTTGCAGGTGACTCCAAAATTGGAGGTGAAGTGAACAGTGAAGAATGTTAACTCAGGGTACGACGGGACCTTCATTAGATAGGCTAATGGACTCTGGCAGATGGAGTTTCATTTAGATGAATGTCAGGTGCTGCATTTTGCAAATGCAAATCAAGGCAAAATTGATACATTTAATGGTAAGGTCCTGGGAAGCACAGCTGACCTTGGAGTGCAAGTTCATAGTTTCTTGAAAATGGATTCGCAGGTAGACAAGATAAGAAGAAGACAGATAGAAGAAGACATTTGGTCTCCTTCCCTTTATTGACCAGTGCATTGAGTATAGGAGTTGGATGGTCATGTTGCGGTTGTACAGGACATTGGTTCAGCCACTTTTGGAATATTGTGTGCAACTCTGCTCTCTCTGCTTTGGGAAGGATGTTGTGAAACTTGAAAGGGTTAAGAAAAGATTTACAAGGATGTTGCCAGGGTTGGAGGGTTTAAGCTATGGGGAGACACTGAAGAGGCTGGCGCTATTTTCCCTGGAGCATCAGAGGTTGAGAGGTGACTTTATTGAGGTTTATAAAATCATGAGGGGCATAGAAAGGTGTAATAGCCAAAGTCTTCCCTGGAGTTGGGGAGTCCAAAACCGGAGGGCATAGGTTTAACGTGAGAGGGGAAAGGTTTAAAAGGAACCTAAGGGGTAACATTTTCATGCAGAGGGTGATGCATACATGGAATGAGCTGCCAGAGGAAGTGGTGGAGGCTGGTACAATTCCAACATTTAAAAGGCATCTGGGTGGGTGCATGAATAGGAAGGCTTTCGAGCCAAATGCTGGCAAATGGGACTAGATTAATTGGGATATCCGGCTGGCATGGATGAGTTGGACCAAAGGTTCTGTTTCCATGCTGTATAGCTCAAAAACTCTATTTAGGAACAGAAGTAGACTATTTGGCCCGTCTGCTCTGTCTTTCAATGAGATCATAGCTGATCTCATAATCCTATTGTACTGAACTGTTGATATTATATATTTTCTCCACAGGAAAGAGAATGAAGACCTTTTCCCCATGAAGAGATGGCATCAGTCAGTTGTTTGATGCATCGAAGAGCAACAGATTAACAGCTTTAGAAATGGAAGCCTCCACCTCTCGAAAACTTTATTAAACCAGTAATGTTCAAAGCTGAAAAAGTACCTGAGTTGCCAAAATCAGCGTCAAGATTTGAGGAGGCATATTACTGGGATGGCAGAGGTAGCTTTTTATACATTACAACAGCAGATTGTTCAAAGTACTTTTTTGACGATAAAGCACTGTCAGACATCCTTAGTCAAGAAAAACGTGTTGTTATTTCTTTGCCCTTTCTTCTTAGCATAGACAGATTGTCTCTAAAATAGACAAAACTATCTGGGTTTAGGATTATTGCATGCCCTTATGAAATAAATTGCCTTATATATATTGACCGGGGCTATTGCTGAAGGAAATTCAATTTTGAGAACTTTGCTACAATGTAATTATTGCCTTGTGTTTATTGGCCATCCTGTTTTCCCTCAAGAGGTTGATAGTGAATCACCTTCTTAAAGGAATGAGTCTGATTTGTTTAGGTACACAGTGTTGTTAGAAAGGGAGTTCCAGGTTTTTGACCCAGTGACAGTGAAGAAATGGTGATATAGTTGTAAACTGGGATGTCTGGCTTGGAGGACTTGTGGTGGTGTTTCCATGTTTCTTTTGCCTTGTTCTTTTCGGCAGTAGACGGTGCAGGTTTGGAATGTGCTGTTGAAAGTGACTTGGTGCGTGCATCTTTTAAATGGTACAGTACTGATCAACACAAATTAGGACGACAAGCATGAGTATTGTAGGAAAAAGAATGGAAGTAAAAGTTTTACAACACATAAAATTTGCACTCCGTTGCAACAATAATTAACACTGTAAGGAACATTCAGATTAAGAATTTAGTGAAAAAATATAAAAATTTCAAATCAACATTCCAAACTGTAGTACAGAGCAAACCAGTTCAGTTGACATGGTGAGGAACCATACAGGTTGCTCTAAGACTTATATTAGGACCAGTGAGTTTTGTGCAGATCACTAGCACAGGCTCTCAAAATCTGGGCAGCAGCATGCTGCAACTCAGGTATTTGTGCCGTTGTTTTTAACCTTTCTTACGACTAGCAAGACTGCAAACTGCCAGTAGAACCTCATACATCAATTAAAGTGTCTGTAATGGGTCAAGAGCCCTGTGGAAGAATGCATTCTGTTTGAGATAGGGGGATTCTGTCAATTCAATGAACATGGTTCAGGTTACAGCACTGCAAAATCAGCCTGATAGCTCCTCTCACAAATTCTTCCACAAGCTTGACCCTCGAACAGGGGAGGCATTGAAACTCTCTTACCGATTGAGTTCCAATACAGCTCAGAACCCTCAACGCATCAAGTGTTTAAAACAATTCCCTCATGCAGAAGATTCCAGACAAATTCTCAAACATAGATATCCAATTAACAGTAAGGAAGCTGGCTGTAAGTGATAG